>NW_022900929.1:35751217-35754575 GCF_012274545.1 Fukomys damarensis | reverse complement strand
GAGAGAGAGAGAGAGAGAGAGAGAGAGTATAATGCCAGGTCTGGGCCCCACCAATGTGCTGACAGAAAGGGACACAACTCCAGATCCAGCCAAGCACGCTTTGCGTCTTGTACCCAGGCAAGAGAGACACGGCTGAGCACACACAGGGATGTGCACACCACTGCACATGCCGAGAGAGGCTGTCAGACACACCGCAGAAGAAGCAGGGAGCGTGAACACGCAGCTGCCAGCGGGTGATAAGCCGGGGCCTGGCGCCCGCCTGGAGTCACCTTGCACATCCGCCCGGCTCCCAGTGGGCACCCTCTGCAAAACTGTATTTTCAGAACAACCAGGGCACCATTCAGGGCCCCAAGGACTCTGGGAGACCTTCACTCAGCTGCTGTTTCCTGCTTTCCCCACCTGCTCACCCACAAGGCTCCTTTTCTGGACTCCTGAGTCTGGGGAGAAGGCCGGGTGTCTGACAAGCATCTCTCTGGGACACACTTCAAAGTGTGGTGCCAGTCATCAGTCAGCGACAAGACCATCTCTGTAAGAGAGGCTGTCAGGCCTCCCCCAAGAAGGGTCAAAGAGCAGAGGCTTTTGAGCCAGGTGTGGCAATGCACTCCTGTAATCCCAGGGCTCTAGGAGGCTGAGGCAAGAGGGTTTCAAGTCTGAGTCCAGCCTGGGCAATGTAGGGATCTGGTGACACCCTATCTCAAAATAAAAAATAAAAAAAAGGCTGGAGATGTAGCTCAGTGCAAAGTTCCTGGGTTCAATCCCCAACTACCCACTTCAAAAAAAAACCCACACAGACTCCCTTGCTTCGGCTTGGGACATCTTTGACTGCCTCAGAGCTCACAGCCTACAGATCCCAGCCAGGTCTTCCTCAAGCACAGGCACCTCACTCCAAGAGTGCCTCCATGCACTCAGAACCCCAGTGTCCCTGCTGTGAGCTCAGCAGGCTCATTCCACCGCCACCACCCCAAGCTGGCCTTCTCCAGGAGCTGCTGACAGCTCACTCCCCGTGCCCCAAGTGGTCTCTGCACCGCAGCCTGGCCAGGACCCCCTGTACCTCCACAGCATCCTGTCCCCTTGCCACTGAGGCACTTGCTCAGCCGGCCCTCATCTCAGGCCCCCGGCAACTCAACCCCGCCAGTCCCCTGCGCAGTTAAGAACAACTGGCATTTGCTGGAGACCATAACAGATATGGGGTCATAGCAGGGAATGGATCATTTCAATCACTCCAATTTTATTGTTTGCTGGGCTGGGCATTAAATTCCAAGCCTTGGTTATGTTAGGAGGCACTCAACCACTGACCTGTATCCCCAGCCCTCCACTTTGAGGGTTACCCATTTATTTATTTATTTAAGATAGAGTCCACCTGTGTTCCCCAGGTTGGCCTTGAGCTAGTGACCTTCCTGCCTCACCCTCCCTGAGAACTAGGATTACAAGCATGGGCCACCATGTCTGGCTCAACGTTCTCCATTCTCCACCCATCCCCCAGGGCCTTCACACTGAGCTATATCTGCACCCCCTTTTTGGGGGGGATTTGAGACAGGGTCTCACTATGTAGTTGAAACTAACCTGGAATTCACTATGTAGCCCAGGCTGGTCTTGAACTCAGCAATTCTCCTGCCTCAGCCTCCTGAGTGCTGGGATTACAGGCGTGCACCACCACGCCCGGCTGCACCCCCTTTTTATTTTATTTTATTTTTGAAACGGGGCCTCACTTTGTAGTTCAGGCTCAAACTCATGGCAATTCTGCCTCAGCCTCCCAAGTGCTGGGATCACAGGCATGCGCCACCACACCAGACCCCTTTTTATTTTTTGAGACAGGGTCTCCCTAAGCTGCTAAATTGCCCAGGCTGGACTTGAACTTGCAGTCGGCCTGCTTCGGCCTCCCAGCGTGCTGGGATTGCAGACTTGCACCATCACAACTGAGTTACTCATTAAAGACCCAGCACAAGCACCTGGTTTAGGTGGGGGAGGTGCTCAGTAAACAACTTGCTGTGAATTTCCTGAAGGCAGGAGCGGGGTTTCAGTCTTTATCCTCAATATAAGCATTGGCCTGGCTTATAATACATGTCCCATAACCATTTGTTGACTTCACGAACACAAAAATATTATAGTTTGGATGTAGAATGTCTCTCTAAGGCTATATGTTGGGGGCTTGGTCCTCCACGCAGCAGTGTTCAGAGCTGGAAGGTGATTATACCCTGAGGTCCCTAACCTCATCAGTGGGTTCATCCACCCATGGGTTCATAATTTGATGGCATTATTTGGAGGAAGTGGGGCCAACTTGGAGGAAACAGAATACAGTATGTATGGCAGTGGGGTGTGGGAATGCCCTGCAAGGGTATATTTTACACCTGGCTCTCCTCATCCTCTCCTCTCCCTCCCCACTCCTTCTCCTCCTCCTCTTCATCTTCTTCTTCCTCTCTCTCCTCTCCTCTTCTTCTTCTCCCTCCCCTCTCTCTCTCTTCCTCCCTCCCTTCTACCATGATGTTTCTTCCTTACCACAAGTCTAGAGCAATGGAAGCCGGGTGTGGTGGTGCACGCCTGTAATCCCAGCCCTCGGGAGGCTGAGGCAGGAGGATTGCTGTGAGTTCGAGAGCATCCTGGGCTACATAGTGAGTTCCAGGTCAGTCTGAACTACATAGTGAGACCGTCTCAAAAAACAAAGCAAAACAAAAAAAGTTTAGAGCAATGAAATGCCTGACTGCCCTGGGTCTGCAAGAGAGACCCCCTCTCTCACTGCTCCCCTCTACCAAGTTTACCTAAAGAAAATGGGATTGAACTGAAACATCAAGTGCAACCTCGGAATGGGGAGGGAGAAGGGCAGGCAGGGGAAGTCTCCAGACTCTGCCTTGAACTAAACGCCCCCATCATTTCAGCAGCAGCTGTAGGAGCAGGGTTCTGGGGCCACAGGCCCCTTACTTCTTTAGGTAGCTGTTGGGTCCCCAAGGGCCAGAATTCTGCTGCTTTTTTCCTTCCTTCTTTCCTTCCTTCCTTTCCTTTTTCCTTTGGAGGGGGGTGGGTACTAGGGACTGAACCGAGGGCCTCCATCTCACACTCCACGACTGAGCTACACCTCCAGGACCCCAGGCTGGTCTCAAACTCACAGTGATCCTCCTGCCTCAGTCTCCCGTGTGCTGGGGTTACAGATGTGTGCACCACACCTGGCAAGGTCTCACTTTGTAGTTCAGGCTGACCTCAAACTCACAGCAATCCTCTTGCCTCGGCCTCCCTGGGATTATAGGCATGGACCACCACATCCTGTCATAGGTACTTTTATAGTTTCGATGAGTTGCCTTATCAAACCCATATAATCCACTTGAGCGAATCAAGTCAGTAAACTTTTTTTTTTTTTTTTTTTTTT
>NW_022900929.1:35743379-35751089 GCF_012274545.1 Fukomys damarensis | reverse complement strand
TTTTTTTTTTTTTTTTTTTTTTGAGACAAGATCTCACTATGTAGTTCAGGCTGGCCTTGAACTCACTAGGTAGCCCAGGCTGGCTGTGATCCTCCTGCCCCAGCCTCTCAAGTGCTGGTATCACAGGTGTGTGCTACCACACCCAACAAATCAGTTAATTCTATAGCAAACATGTGCACAATTGCCTGGCCAGCATGAGTGTGAATTTGATTCCCAGTACCAAAAACAAACTATAACAACAAAAATGCACAAAATGCAAAACGTACAAACACTGGAGATTCAGAGGCCAATGTGATGTCACAATTACTCCAGAAAACAGGCAAACTGGGTGAAAAGGAGTGAGTCTTAAGGTAGCAGCAGGGGCCTGCAGACAGTAAGTCTGCATGGAGTAGTTACTAAGCCAATGTTTGTTTTTGTTTTTGGTACTGGGGATCGAACTGGGGACCTTGCGGAAAGGAAAGGCAGGTGGCGGCACCACTGAGCTAAATCCCCAGCCCTAATGTTTGTTTTTTGAGACCAGGTCTCGCTATGTGTTTCAGGCTGGACTTGAACTCACTATGAAGCCCAGATTGGCCTCAAACTAACTCCCTGTGATCCTCCTGCCTTGGCCTCCTGAGTTCTGGGGCTCCAAGTGTGTGCCACACCCAGCTTTCACCAGTATGGACGAGCAGGCTAACTCAGGGCCACTATGGCACAGGCAGAGGTGTGGCTTCTCGGCACTCATTCAGCACTGAGTCACTGTTACTCACACAGCCTGAAGGACACAACAGGACACCAGGCACATGATTGCCAGCCCAGCCTGGGCAGGAAGAGGGGCGGCACCCAGGAGCCACATAGCCTAGCTTGCCAGTAAATTTAGGAGCACAGGTGAGCCCAGGGATGAGACCTGAGAGACCCACCTGGAAACCCCAGTGGTCATTTTTTGAGCCAGGGAAGGTGTAAGCAGGAGAATGTGGGGGGTGATGACAACGTAGATCAGTGGCTCCACACCTGCAAGGTCCTGAGTTCGATCCTCAGAACCAAAAAAAAAAAAAGGGAGAACGGGATGGGATGAGACAGTCTCTTGAGGAAAGTGCCCCACTGACTGGGGTGGAAGGAGGACGCCAGCGCTGGGCTGGGTCACTGGAGCTGGAGAAGGAGGTGCAATTAATTCCTCAAGGTATGCAGCAGACCTCCGAGGTATGGCAGATGTGGGCAAGGGGTGGGGGAAGGGAAGTGCTGAGGAGGACTGGAAAGTTCTTGGCTTTCAGGACTGGGTGAGAGGGCTAGGAATAGAGCTCAGAGAAAAAGAAAGAAAAATTGGGTGGGAGGGCGTGTCTTCCCCAAATGGGAACCGAGTGCACTGTCTCCCAGCAGTTAAAAGCTGGCAGAAGTGTCACTGATGTTGCTGAAAGACCACATTGTTATTTTAGTGTCAGAGCAAGTGCACGGGGCGTGGAAAGAGTGCTTTTGAGGAGGCTTTGCCCGAGGCATAGTCTTTCAATAAAGAAATATGACAATCCACTTGCAACATTTTGCTCCTAATCTAATAGCAAGATAAATGTTGTTTCCATCAACTTCACTTGTAAAATTCAAATAAGTTGCTAACAGATATTTGGAAAACATAAGAACAGAGAATTATTGGGGGGAAGCTCATTTGGCAAGGAGTGATGAAGGAATGATTAAAAGTGACAAGGCTGTGGTCAGGTATGCTGGCACACACCTGTAACTAGCACTCTGGGAAGCTGAGGCAGGAGGATCCCAAGTTCAAACCCAGCCTGGGCAACTTAGCAACTTAGTGAGACTCTATCTCAAAATAAAAAATAAAAAGGGCCGGAGATGTAGCTCAGTGCAAAGAACCTGGATTCAATCTTCAGTGATGCGGGGGAGTAGACTGAGTCTCAACTCTGGCTGCACTACTTGTTACCTGTGTGACTTTGGGCCAGTTTACAAACCTCTGTGTGGCTCAGTTACCTCATCAGTAAAGAGGAAATGATAACAGTACCTATTTCAAAAGATTGGCTGAAGACTAAAGAGTATATAAAGACCTTAACACAGCTCATTCATGGACTCTCTCCAGGAATGTTATCTATCACCACAGAATACATCTTGACACATAGGAGATTGCTGACTTTCCCACAATGCTTTCTTTTTGTTTTTGTTTTTGTCTGTTTTCCAATACTGGGAATTAAACTCAGGTCCCTTGTACTGAGCTATATCTCCAATGCTGTTTTTTTTTTTTTTTTTTCAGACAAGGTCTTGCTGAACTGCTGTTGCCCAGGCTGGGCTTGAATTTGTGATCCCCATGCTTCAGCCTCCTAGATGCTGGATTACAGGCATGTGCCACCATACCCAGCCTCACAATGCTTTTTAGAAAAGCTGGGGATGCAGACTGGTGATATAGTGCTTGCCTAGCACGCTTAGGGCCCTTGAGTTTGAGCCTTAGCAGGAAGGAAGAAAGAAAGGAAGAAAGGAAGGAAGGGAGGAAGGGGTCGTTACCTAGGTCATTGTGATTTTTTTTTTTTTTTTTTTTTGAAACAAGGTCTTGCTAGGTAGTTCAGGCTGACCTTGAACTCACTATGTAGCCCAGGCTGGCCTCAAACTCATGGTAATCTTCCTGCCACAGGCTCTGAAGTGCTACAATGTTAGGCATGCACCACCATGCCTGGTATGTAACTGTGATTTTCACAAATACTTTTTTTTTTTAATTTTTATTTATTTTTGTGGTACGGGGGATTGAACTCGGGTCTTTGCACTTGCAAGGCAGGCCACCAAACCGCTGAGCTAAATCCCCAGCCCTACTTTTTTTTTTTTTTTTTTTTTTTTTTTTTAATGTACTACTATTATTGGTTTTGTTTCATTTGTTGATTGGTTGGGTTGTTTTTTTTTGTTTTTGGTACCAGGGATCAGACTCTGGTCCTTGCGTTTGCGAGGCTGACAGTGGAACCACTGAGCTAAATCCCCAGCCCTTGTTTTGTTATTTTGTTTTCGGTACCAAGGATCGAATTCGGGACTTTGTGCTTGCATGTTTTTGTTTTTTGAGACAGGGTCTCACTATGTAATTCAGGTTGGCCTTGAACTCGCTATGTAGTGCAGATTGACCTCCAACTACTCAAAGCAATCCTCCTGCTTCAGCCTCCTGAGTGCTGGGATTACAGGCATGCACCACCACACCCAGCTCACAAATACTTTTTAAAAAATAGAATAATATTCACCAAACAGGAAGCATGCTGGTCAGATCTTGCATCTAAGTCTATGACACTTGTCTCACTCAATTGTCTGGCCCAATCTTGCTTGGGTCATATGCAGTTAGTTCATACTCATCGTTAACTGGTCAAGGAGATATGACAAGTAACCAAAATGACAAGTATCAAACTATTTTGGCTGGAAAGGGTTAGTGAGTCAGGAGGCAAGGGACACCAACAAGTTCTAGCTTACGTGTCAAGTGTCAAACAAATGATGACTATCAGGACACAATTTTGCATCAAAATGCATCAAGTACCAAATAGAAGGATTTTCACAGCAGTCCAGTACTGAGGTATGGCTGTACTCTTTGATAAGCTCTTGACTCTCAGAGTCTCTTCTCTCCAGGGTGAAGCTTCCCAAGATTAGAAACGACAGTCTGCGTGACCTCCCAGGGCTCTT
Organism: Fukomys damarensis; assembly: GCF_012274545.1. Classification (NCBI taxonomy): domain Eukaryota; kingdom Metazoa; phylum Chordata; class Mammalia; order Rodentia; family Bathyergidae; genus Fukomys; species Fukomys damarensis. Next base: position 35,747,465 of record NW_022900929.1, on the reverse strand, counting down.
AGTGCCTGAAACGTGCTGGGCATGTATGGCATCAAGGTTGTTGAGAACCATCCTTGTGGACTCTAATGAGAAGGACTGGTCCTGGGTCTCAGTGCAGATTCACAGAAGTTGAGTAAAGATGGCGCTGGGTTTGGGGAGATTAGAGAGGTGGGTGGCTTGGCAAGAAGCCTGTAGGAGGTGGAACCACCTTGCCTTGGGGAATATGACTAGGGATGCATGGAGAGAAAGCAGATAGATGCCTGAAGCCAGGGAGTCAGCCTCATGTAGTGGAGTGGTGTGGGGAAGCCTTAGAGGGAGGCTAGTGCCATCCAGCCTGCCTGAGGACAGAGTGGGGTGTGCTTCAGCTTGGCAGCCACAGGCACCAGGGAGTCAAGGGCCAGATGGGAGCCAGGGCATGCAAATAGGGATTATAGGAATGGATTGATTCCATGGAAGCAGGCAGGCTGCAGGCAGGGCTGGACCCAGGCACGATGAAGTAGATCACAATTGCTAATAGTTTGGGGGCACTTGGCTATGGTTAGGGACTCTTCTAAGTTATCTAAGTGTTTTAAGAAGCTGAAGAGCCAGGAATCCTCCTCAGGAAGTCTGGCTTTAGAGCTTGTACTTTTATCCAGTACACTGTGTGAAATGTATGAAGAATAAAGGTTTTAGACCTACAAAGGGTGAGACCTCTGCTTAACCTTTATGCTAAATGCCAAATCAAAAAGGCAAAGGTTCTGGAGCCACTCCAAGCCTGTGTGATCTCGAGCAGAGCAGACACTTAAGACCTGTAGGTCTCAGTCTCATTCCTTTGTAAACTGGAGAATAATAACCACTGCAGTTAGTGAGATGAGAGGTGTTCGAATAGCAATGTCAAGGGACTGGGTTGTGGTAATCAGGGTGGGGTTTCAACCTGATTGGCTCTGGATCCACCCTGGAGATTGGTAGAGCACACTTCTGGGTGTGTAGGGATGGGCCAGAGAGGTGGGGCCTTGGGCTCTTTGGTCCCCCGCCCCTTCTCTCTGTCACGTCTGCTTCCTTGCCTCCATAACTGAGCAGCTTTGCTCTGCCATGGCTTCAGCCCTGATGTCTTTGCCTCAGAGCCAGCCCACTGCAAAATCGGGCCAAGAGCAAAGGAATCCTCTCCTCTGCTAAGCTGTGAGTATTGGATATAGTGTCTCAGCAATGAGAAAGCTAATACAGTTGCTGAGGCTTAAATAAAAAAATGTGTTGAGTGCCTGTCCTTGCTTTTTATAAGAGCCTAGAGTTTGAGAGTTTTCAAAACCCTGCTCATTCCAGATATGATTTCATCGTCCAGGGGGCCACAGGTCTGGACTCACCAGGCCACAGGAGTTCCAGGTTTCACAGGGGAGAAGTCCCACTTCACATACTGTTATATTTGAGCAGACAAGAGACCCAGTAACAGTCGAGGACCTGACCCCGAGGAAGCTGAGGTCCCAAGCAACCCACCCCTAGACCATCACAGACATCTCATACTTCTTGGAATGAACTTCCCTTCACCACAAGTTCACTCTATTGCTATTTACCAATTGTTCACTAGTCAGTTCACCCAATGTTTTTAGGCACTTACTATTTGCCAGGTAGTATACCGTGTTCTCAGGAGTGCTTGTCTAGAAGAACCCACAGATTGATCTTGTTTAACTTCCCTTTTCATCCCCAGGCTGGGCTGTGCATCTTGCAAGAAATTTGCTCAATAAACTGCCCCTGGGGCAATCATGAGGTACTTTTAGAGGTGAACATGAGATTGCCACAAGGTTCTCCAAGTAGGTCCAAGGGAGGTGGACACCCTCCAAATACCTGGCCCATGATATACAACCATGACTCTGTGGCCACAATGCAGGCTGAGGATTGAAAACGTAAAAAGCTTCACAGCTCAGGCAGGTCTAAGTGTCTCAAGTGGGGACAGTGGGACCATAGCAAACTGGAGCATGACTGTTCCGTAAAGGTGGCGTTGCTGCAGAGCACCACCCTATATCTGCAAGAGTAAATGTGAGCTAAAGGTAACAGATCTGCTGAGTCTTCAAAAGAAACTGGAGCTCTATTTCCTTTCTTTCTTTTCTTTTTCTTTTTTTTTTTGTACCAGGGATTGAACTCAGGACCTTGCCCTTACAAAGCAGGCAGAAGAACCACTGATCTAAATCCCTGCTCCGCCCCCATTTCTTGATACAGGGTCTTGCTTCGCAGTCCAGTCTGACCTGGAACTCACTATGTACCTCAGGCTGGCCTTGAACTCAGCCTCCATAGTGCTGGGATTACCATCTCCAACTGGATTTTTATTTAAATCTCCTAAAAACTTCAGCTTTGGCTCCTAATTTTAGTCTTTTTTTTTTTTCCTTTTTTGTACCAGGGAATCAAACTCAAGCAGAACCACAGAGCTAAATCTCTGGCAATCTTAGTCTTTTTTGAAAGTCCTGTGAGGGCCAAACAGAACTTGTCTGCTTGCTGAATTCTACTCAGAGGCTGCAGATTTGGGACCCTTAAGTGGGTCTGTGGAAGGAGAGACGTGGAGGGATGTGAGTCACAACACCAGGTTCCAAGGGACCTGGGGGCATGAAAGCAGAACCAGAGCTAAATCTCTGGCAATCTTAGTCTTTTTTGAAAGTCCTGTGAGGGCCAAACAGAACTTGTCTGCTTGCTGAATTCTACTCAGAGGCTGCAGATTTGGGACCCTTAAGTGGGTCTGTGGAAGGAGAGACGTGGAGGGATGTGAGTCACAACACCAGGTTCCAAGGGACCTGGGGGCATGTGTCCTTGGGGCCAAGATTGTACTAGACTCACAGGAAACCACAAAGAGGGCGTGGAAGCCATAGTACCGCCCTCTGGGGGCTTATAATCTCATAGAGGGACTCAGGCATCAGGCAGCCAGCAAGGTAGGAGCAGGAGACAGTAGGGAACTCCCAGAGGCTGGCAGCATTGGACAAGGTGCACCTGAGCTTCAAGAGGCCTTCCTAGGAAGTTAGGCTTGATTCTCAGGATGGAAATCCCAGAGGCAGAGTCTTGGGAGCTTTGGGAACGAAGATGAATGGGTATGACCTGTGCCAGAGACCCTAAAGAGAAGACCCCAAGAATCTGCTTCTAGGTGTCATGTGAAGACTCCAGGCAGAGAGCAGGGATACAGTGTGAGACTTCTCTGGCACCCTGACGTGCTCCCCGCTGATCTGGCAATCCCAGACTGACCTCGGAGTGGGAAGGCCAGTAGATGTCCAGCTCAAGGCCTCCAAGCTCAAGAAGGCAGCGTTGTGGGCTGGGTAAGTGGGACAACTTCAGTTGAACTCCAGCCTGGACATGGGGATCAGGCATGCTGGGGTGTAAGTTCTCTCATGCAATCAGGAATAGATATGAACTGCTCTAAACCTCCATTTTCTAGTCTGTGAAATGGTGACAGTAATTGTGAATGCCAGCTGGGGTTGGGGGCATGAGTAACTAACCCCTGAAGCCATTTACCTCCATTTGTCATGCAGGTTTGTCAGCAATGTCACTCCTAGAGTTCTGACTCAAGTGTGGAAAAAGCATGTGGAAGATGACCCTGATCTTGTTTCCCAACGTCTTTCTGCAGCTCCAGGAAACACTGATTTGTGGGGAGTGGGGCAGGGATGCCTGACTCTACTGAGGAGCTGGAGTTGCTGGGCTTCTCCCTGACCTTGGGGCGGGGGAGGATAGAAGCCTTGCTGGGCAGGTGCGGCTGGGGTTGGCAGCAGTACTGACAGAGGGCTCCTTCCCCCAGGAAGGGACCCTTTCCATCCAACTCCCACGGGGGAGGTGAGCTCTAGGGTTAAACATTCCTGGACTGAGCCAGGGGGAAACTGAGGCACGACACACACCCCCCCACCCCAGGTACGCACCCTCACATATTTCACTATTCTAATCTGGCCTTGCGGATCTCGGACCACGAGTTTCCTTCAAAATCCTCCCAAGTGTCCCAGCGCCTCCGCCACAGAGCTCTTCAGTGGGTCTCAGGAAGCTCGGGTAGCCCAGAGCCCTCTCCGGCTGCATCTCCCGCTTCACCTGGTTTCACAGCTCCGCGCCTCTGCTACAGCCGGTACGCGCGCGGGTGCGCCCCATCTTCCCTCCCCGAGGGTCTGCCCG
>NW_022900929.1:35738906-35742750 GCF_012274545.1 Fukomys damarensis | reverse complement strand
AGCAGATGGGGCGGCTTCCGACCGTGCCCCTCCCAGGCTAGTGTGCCCTCGGACCCCTCCCCGCGGTCCACACCCACCCTTCCTCGAACCCTGCAGCCCCAAGGGCAGGGTGAGACTAGGGTGCCCAGTAGGCGGCGGGGAGAGGATGCAGCGCTGCTGGGCTCCCGGGAGCCGAGGTGTGCCCATCCCCCACCCAGTGTGAGAGTGTGTGTGTGTGTGTGTGCGCGCGTGTGTGTGCGCGCTCGCTGCTGGGCGGGTGAGATGGACCCCAGGGACACCCGACTAGGGCCAGAAGGAACCTGAAATTGGGTGTAGTCGGCAGTTGCTGGGGCTGCAATGGAGGCAACTTGGGTGAGGGGTAGAGAATGCACCCCAAAGGGAAGGCCTGGGGCCCCAAAGAGGCCAAGTGTCGGGCGGGCGTCATAGAGGGAAGGAGAATGCAGAAACAGCCTTTGCTGGGAGAGGCAGCCTGCAAAGACTTCCCCTGGCCAGCAATCTGTAGACTGGCGCTGGACAGATGGGGTTTTGGACACAGTACCATGGCACGTGGTCCCCAAAGTCTGAGGACATGTAGCTCCTTGTAGCTTCTCCTGTGGAAACTGGGTCTCACAAAGACCCCATACCTCACCTTGATCTCCTAGCCCCAGGCTGTGGCAGTGGGTACCCATAGGGGAGGGAGAGGTCTGTTAGCTGGGCACTCAACAGCTGGCTCCTTGATGACAAGAGGGGACCTTGCTCCTCTGCTCAGAAACAGGGGGAGCACTTCTGCCTCGTGTAGGGGGGTGCTCCAGCAGTACTTGGTTTTGCCTGGGGGCAAATAATTTCTGGAGATCCCTTTAAGGAGGGGTGTTCCAATCCCTTTAAGAGAGTGGGTCACAGCAAAAGGACTATAAAAGTCCAGCTTTCTTTATTCCCCCATGCCCGGGGGCTTCCTATGATGGGGGAGGGGGCGAGTGCTGCATCGAATTCAGTTGTTGCCTTGGTGTCCCTCCCCTGAGAACCGTGCCCTTTACCTTGTCCAGTGGGGCAGAGTTCCTGGGATCTAGAATTCAGTTGATGGGGGTGGTGTGGGGTGGCAACCTGTCCACTCCCAGGAAAGAAAGCAGGACCTGGGCATTGAATGGAAGGAAGAGAAGGGGGTCAGTGCCATCACCGCTGGGACTTAGCTGCCCGCTGGGGTGCCCTGCTTGGTGCCAGGTGGCTGGATAAGAGGGCATGCGGTCTGCAGGGACTGCGGCGGCAGTGGGGGGAGGTGCCTGGTGGCTGGACTGGGAATGACGGAGCAGCCAGTCTGTCCTGGCTGTCGGTCTGGTTGTGTGCGGTGGGGGAGGGGTGTACAGCGTGTTCTCTGGTCCTAGATGTTTTCCTCTCTGCATCTCCCTCCACTCTCCCGCTGCAAGGCAGTTAACCCTTCCTGATGGAGGTGGAGAGAACCCCCGCCTGGGTGCACAGTTCGGGTGGGCCCTGGGGACCTAATGGATCCATTCTTTCTGAACAAGCAGCAAATCCTTTTCAGTGGGGGACCTCTGGGCTGCTGGGCTACCAGGGACAGAGAGGAAAGCTGATGGGCCCAGCCTGTGCTGTGCTGGGGCAGTCAGGAACAGGATGGAGCAGCTGAGGGAAGCAGGAAGAGGTGGAGCCCTTTCCAGGTGTGGAAGGCAAGAGGCCCAGGTGCAGAGGTCCTCTGGAAATGGGGTGAAGGACAGGAGAGGTTCCCTCAGGGAACAGGCGTTCCCCTGAGCCCCTCTTCTCTGACTGGCTGATCAGCTTCGACAGCAGCAGGGGAACGGAGTGCAGGGGTAGATCAGTGGGCAGCACAGAAGGAACACCAAGTGCCTTGGGCCAGCGCGTGTCCCCAAAGCACAGCCCACTGACCAGAGCCTCCTAGGGCAAAGGAGACAGCCACCCACATGGGAAGCTCTGCAGCAGAGTTTCTCCAGCTGCCAGCTGCCAAGCAGGCTGGGCAGGCTGGGTAGCTAGAGTGGGCTCTGCCTCCTCCCCAGTTGAGATGCCCAACTTCCTTCCCACCAAGGCCCCAGATAAGACTGCTCTTTTCTCCCCACCCCAAGACCACTGGATCTTTACCATAAGATGCCGGGGAGAGGCCACTCCTGCAACCCCACTCTGTTATTTCCCAGGCTGAACATGAACTTCCTGCCTCTTGGGTCTCCTTCCCAGGTGCATTTCTCTTTGACCCACTCAGCCTCAATCCTGGTGTATTACAGGGGACAAAGCAGCTGCCAGCGTCAAGGCTGGGCTGCTGGCAGGAGCCTTGTGCCCTCTTCGGCCACTGTTGTTACCCTCCACCACTAGTCTCTGATGAGGGGTGCAGGCTCCTGTGGTCTTGGTGACAGACTTATGACAGGGAGGTGGCTGCTATAAGGTGGGGAGAAGCACTGCCTGGTGTGTCTTGAAGGAGGGGCAATACTGCTAAGAATCTGTCCTGGAAGGCTCAGGAAGGGAGAAATCCTTTAATGTCCTACTTTTATAGATTTGGGGAATCTTGCTTTCCTCAAAGGTGGGACTTGGAAGGACAAGCAGTTGTCTCGAGAGAACTTGGCCCTTTAAAGGCTTCCATGCCACAGGTCTTTGTAGGCCCTTCCTTTAAATGTCTCCCCAAACAGCTAAGACAGGCTGGGCCCCCGCTGACCTTTTGGAGGCAGACAGAGCTGTCTCGGGGTGTTCCTTCCTAGCCACAGTGGCTGGCTGCCTTGATTCTAACAGGCTGCCTGGGTGAGTGCTTTGACTACCAAGGTCTGGGAAAGGCTGGGGACTGTAGGCTGCCGAAGCCCCTCTGTCACACGGAGGCCGGGTTTGTCCTGCTCGCCCAGGCACTCAGCACTCTGGGAGCTCCTCGGTGCCCAAGGCGTTCCTGGGCCCAGCCCCTCCCGGTTGCTCCCAGCGCTGGGTGACTTGACGCTACCCTTAGCAGCCGGTCCTTTCACCTCCCAAAGCTCCCCTCCCCCGCCTGAATTGAGAATGAGGCTTTGTTCGGGGGTGGACTCAGCATTTCTTAAGAACCTACTGTGTGCGCATCCTGTGCTTGCTTAAGTGAAATCTTGAGTAGGCTCGCGCTCCAAGGAGCCCAGGACACAGCCCCTTCCGCACCTCGCAGGGACCTCCCAGGACTCTGGGTGACCTGAGCCTGCGGTGCCCACCCACCCTGCTGACCCCGCCAGCGTGCTTGGGCTTGGAAAGGCACGTCTGTGGGTGTAAGACCGAGGCACGGCACTCAGCGACTAGGGGAAGCCAGGTGAGTGTCTCCACTTGGTCTCATCCTGGCTTGGGGACGCGAAGGAGGGAGTCCAGCCGCGCCTGTCAGGCTGCCCGCCCCTTCCCCTCCCCCGGAAAGCTCTGATGCTCCCCGCGGTGGTGGAAGAGGGTGTGTGGGTGTCAAGGACTCACAGACTGGGCTCTGCTGTCAGCTGGAAATGGATGAGGGTTCCACACTCGGCTTCTAAAGAGGGTGAACTGGGAGCTGGGGCGGGGGCGGTGGGCGAAGGGCAGAAAGACGAAAAGAGATGAGGGTGCAGGACTACCGAGCCAGGACCGACCTTGCTTGAAAGGAAAGGAGACGTGGCAGGCAGGAAAGTCGGAAAGATGAGGCAAGGGCAGGAGGGGCTTCTCAGCAGTGGGGGCCCTTTTGCCGGAGTCTGGGGCCCTTTCTACAGGAAAGGGGGGCTGTTCTCGTCTTATTTTCGGCCAGTCTTCCCGAAGCTTTGCCCTGGGGGCAACAGCCTCCGGTGAGGGCGGGATGTCCCTTGGCCCGCAGTTTTCTCCTGCGGGCGCCGGAGTGAAGGGTAAGGGGGAAAAAGGGACGTGCGAGAGGTGACGGTCACGGCGG
>NW_022900929.1:35680990-35737225 GCF_012274545.1 Fukomys damarensis | reverse complement strand
TGGTGTCCGGGAGGGGAGCAGATTCGGGGCACCCACCCCGAGGGGTAGGCGACGCAGCCAGACTGTCCGAGACTGCGGGGGCCCCGGTGCTCGCCGCCGGGAGGAGCTGCGGCACTGGCTCTCTGCTCCAGCCTCTCTGATCGCCTCGAGGCTCTGGGAAGAGTGGGGTCGACTTGGCCAAGGCGGAGGGGCAGGGTGGGGGTGTGCACACAGTGCGCCCTGGCCGGTGGGGACCGAGCTGTTGGACTCCCCGAGGCGACAGTACTGTGAGCTTTTCTAGAGCCTGGCTTTGGGCTGTTTTCAGCAAGCTGAGTCTGCCCACCAGGAGAGGTGTAACTCCACTTAGATGTCTCTTGGTCACCCATTGTGGGCATTAAGAGTGCAGAAGACTAGTTTGAGTGGTACCAGAGACAGCCCCCAAGTGTGCTCTAACTGTTCCTCCACAACTGCTGGCAGCACTTTGCCTAGATAGCTCTCTGGTAGGAAAATGAGTTTATAAATCCAAGTAGAAATGTAATGATAAAATAAGACTTCCAAGAGTCCTTTTTCTTTGTGCCACCCGAGACATTACCCCGACTACCCTCTTTACCACCACGTCTTCCACAAAATGCAGAAAAGGGCATCAGAGGAACCACATGTCTCAGAAGGAGACCACTGTCCTTGGCCAGCAGGAGCACGTTTGGGAACCACTAGTTTAAGCCATGAGTGCCTCCAACCCTATCATGATAAGCTCCCTAAGTTGGATGTTGCTTATCCATTTATAAAACCACTCTCAGCTCTTATGCCCACTCATGTGAGCCCACACTTGGAGGAGGACCCAGAATGACAAAAGCAGAGAAACCCAGGCTGTTTAGGGGGTGCTTTTTTTAAGAGAATCTGGGTTCAAGTCACACCATAGTAGAGCAGGTGAGGAGCTGCTCTCAGCTGTGGTCGGCTGTAAGCACCCCCTGGCAAAGCTGCCTGTCAGTGGTGCCAGAGGGGAGTAGGGTGTGGAGTTAATTCATAACCATCCTTACACCCCTTCCCAGTAGGGTCTAGACCCCAACCTGGGTGGAGTTGAGGCTTGCGGGAAAGAGCAGTATTACTTCACACAGGAGACTTAAAAGTTTGTTCTGAGAGAATTTAATTGTATGTCTAAAATCCAGAGAAGGCAGAAAGCCTTTGTGCTTTCTATGGGGCTACACCATATGTGATTTATTTTGGTGGCAGTCAAATGGGGTGACCTGGTCTGTCTCCTGGAATGTGAAGGAAGTTGCCAAATTAACATTTCCTTTTTTGATAGGTAGGGCCCTTAACCTAGTCCAGGACTCTGGCCTGTGTGTCAGACCTGTGTTTAGAGGGGCTGATTCTGGGGAGATGAACCAGTGATGGGCCCTCTTTTGATGTCTCCCTCCCATTCTTCCTTTCTGTTGCTCCACCGTCCTGTCAGACCTGTGTTGTAATCATAGCCTCCTTTTCCCTCCTGCTTCCTCTGGCCCTTCTGTACACGGCTACCAGATCATTCTTCCTAAAGCACCCCTTCTGCATGTCCCTTACCCACAGAACTGTGTGGCTTCCTTCCCTTCCCTGCAGTCTGACCCCAGGCAGTGTCCTTGAGGCTCTTCCCCAGGCTTGCCATGCACATTGTCTCCTTGTACCTTTGCTCCTGCTCCCACCCTCTTTTTTTCTTACCACTTATCTGTAGTTTTGCTGTTGCTCAGGCTACTCCAGACCAAGTAGTCATCTGCCTCTGAGCGTGGGGATTTTTAAACATGGTATCTTGAGTGGTTTTGCAGATAAGGACAGGGACAATATGAGTGTTAAATGTGTGTGTGAGAACCTTCCTGTGTTTCTCACACAATGCTGTGCACATTATTTTATATTGTTTCTTTGTGGTGCTAAGGATTGAACCCAGGGCTTTGCATGTGCTAGGCAAGTACTCTATCACTGACTTATACCCCCAGTCCCTGCATGTTGTTGCTGAATGAAATGATGCAGTTGGCTGCCTAGGTGGGAACAGAGGGAAAACCTTCCCTTTGGCTTCTCCATGAAGGCTCAGTGTAGAGTCCTTGGGGATTTCTGACCTTTTCTGTCAACGGCACATAGACAGTGCATGTTTGGGTGTTCCAATACAGGAATTTAGCTGCCTTTCCTGATGTTGCTGCTGGCGAAGTCAGTCCTGTGAGTTGCTCACACATCACCACGTAGACATGAGTTGGAAGAAGATTGTAATCCTGTTTTCCTCCTGCCCCACCAGCCTGGTCTCTGTTGATGTTCTTGTGCAATTTTCCTTGTCTGTGCTAAATGAATCCATATGTTTTATCTCTTCTCAAATTGGGTGTAAATGAGGGAGAAAACATGATTCTGAAAATAAAAAAGAACAATAACCCTGGGTCTGGCCTGTGGGTGGGAGTTTAGGGTTCATTTTGTAGGAGGTGTTTTTGAGGGCATCACTGACGCTGGGAGCAAGATTTGCCCTACATTGGACCTGTCAGGAAAGCTATGGTCCCAGCTCCCTCAGAACTTCTCCATCAGCCTTGGGGGACATGGGGAAGAGGACTGGTGAGGTGTGACTGGTGTGAGGCTAGACAGTGAGAAACATATTCTGTACCCACCTCTTACCCCCAGACCTCCCCTTTGTGCCCCAGTTTGATTAATGGACTGGCATTTCCCTTCCTAGAGGAAGGCCACCCCTCACAGTTGTCATGGCAATGCAGACCTCTCCCTTGTCAATTAAAAAAATCCCTACTACTTCTCCTACTGTAGCAAGAGAAAAGCTATCTCAGAATGCCTCTCCTGGGCGCTCTCTTCAGCTGCTCATGATGTTTGGCTGTGTGTCTCAGAACACGATCCTTCCTCTTTTCATGAGGATTGCCTGAGTTTCTTTACCCTGAGAAAATTAGGCTCCCCTTTTTGGAGCCAGCAGCCCCTGGAACACTTTTACCCAGAAGGAGAGAAAATTCCTGTTTATTCATCTACAGTGCATATTAAAAACTGGAAAGAGCCTTCCTTTCTCTTTTCCGTTTGAGTTAGAAAAAGTGCCCTCCGCACCTTCTCTGGTATTTAGAGGTATGAGGTATAGGGAGTGTTTGACATCCACAAAGGAAATTTTAGTAGACCTGGAAGAGACTCAAACTCCTAGCATGCATACTTCAAATTGGAGTTCTGTGGGGTTTTGCAAATTATTTATTTTCGTTCTTCCCCACCTCTGTCCCAGCATCCAAAAGGACTTCATATTTTCATTTTATTTGTTCTTACTCCTTTTGGCCTTGATCTGGCACATCTGGCCTCAGTGTCCTATCACAAGGTGAGTCACTGAGGAGAAAAAACCTTAAGGAAGAAAGTGGAGTTGGGAAGTAGCCTGTGCTGAACTCGGGCTGCCAGCTGAATCTGCTGAGTTTATGGAGCATTATATGAACAGCCCCTATATTAAAGGGCCTCCTTTTTATGAATGGGTTGTGAAGAATGTAAATAAAGCAGCATCTCTCAATGGGGAAACATTTTACATAAGCAGTGCTACCCTGACTCAAGTATTTATGGGAATTTGCTGGCACAGTCTGGCAAGGCTCACTTCCTTTGTGAACTTGCCATTGTGCCGAGGACTCTGGAGGGACAAGGAGAGTGTGCTTGGGTTCTGATGGCAACCCCAGGACTCTGGTCCTGAAAGTCTCTCAGTCTTGAGTTGATAGACCAGCTTGGGACTAAAGTGGTTTTTCACCCTGAAAAGATGAGAAATCCTCTGTATCATCAAGAGTAGATGAAAATTTGAAGCTAAGCTCCTGATGCCTGGGGTCCTCAGATTCTGCTGTTCCAGACCCCTCAAGCTGCTTAAACTTCCCAAGGACAGGGTATGGGGAGGTCCTGGTGATGAAATCCTGCCTAGGTTTATAGGAGGCACCTAACTGGAGTGAAACGGACTGGTTTGAATTTCAGCTTCTTTATGTTTCCCAGCCCGCCTCCTGGTACTGCCGCTAATGAGCAGTAAAATGGCTAAAAGGGAGAAGGAGGAAGAGCAGCTGCAGATGGCCTCCTCAGGGCCAGTGGGTCTGACAGGCATCCTCCCTCCCACTGAACGCCTGGCCCTGGGTCCTAATGGCAATTGAATGTCCTGCCCCCAGCAACCTGGTCTGGAAAGTTATGAGAAATGTGGATTTGGTGAGTAAGCCCCAGAATGCAGTCACATCCAGGATTTTGTGTTACATCGAAGGGATGATCATCAGATTCCACTTTCCCCAGTGAGGAAGTACTTGCAGGGATGGTTATTCCCTAGACTCAGTGTCCCCAGCCCTGCCCTCCACTAGCATTGTCCCTGAGATCCTCTGCAGGCCCTATCCACCAGGGGGAAAATGGGTTTGTCTCTTAGCCTGGCCAGTGTGGTTTGGGAACTTACTTCTCAGGTACCATGACTGAGTTAGCTGTATGAGAAAGTACATGCCTATTCTTAGCAGTATCAGTGCCAGGCAGAGACTTTCTCTAGTTCATTTCTAGCAAGGAGAGGCGCCTTGCCCTTCTATCTATGGGTAAGGACATGGGATATGGTGTGCTTCTGCCTTTCTCATAATCCCACAGATTTCAGTGACTCCCTGTTTCTCACTCATACAGCTTTTTTTGTTCCTGCCACAGAGGAGAAAGTGGCCCAGACTTTTATCTTCCTTCAATTGTAGATACCTGTTTGAAATGTGTGGGGATAATTTGGTTTGTTAATCACATTCCCACGTGGCCAAGAGGTTTAGAGAAGAATTACTGGTTTTTAGAGAATCTTTGTAGAAATTGGGAGAAGATTGTTACTACAGTGCCACTTGGTGCAGGAGATCTGACAAGCTGCCAGAAGGGTGGCAAGGGTGGGCTGGACCTTCCCCAGGGATGAAGGGTGTGCCCTGCTTTGTGCCTGCGGGGCTCATGCAGTTTGGACAGAATATAGGAAAGAATTCTAGAAACGCAAGATGACTATAAGAGATGATCTGTAGAGAAGCTTGAAAGTACTGGGATTTATTTGCCTCAGAGAGAGGTAGCTAGTGGGAGTTGTGTCTCTGCATGTTAGGGTGACTGGGCGGTGATAACCAATCTCAGTCTTCTTTCAGTCTGTGCTAAAGGAAGGGAATTTCAGCTGGGGCAAAGGATGTGCATAGAGGCTTTGGGGATGTTTATAGACACCTTTTTTTGGATATACTGTGAAATTAGAGCAATATATCTTTGGAGCTCTCACCACTTTCTAGGGCACAAATAGGTTTGTTTCAAAAGTTCACATAAAAGTTTTTTGAGAACTTTGAGTAAACTTTTTTTTTTTTTAAGACACAATCTCACTATCATCTAAGCTGGCCTAGAACTCACTATGTAGCCCAGCCTGGCCTTGAATTGGTGGCCATCCTGCCTCAGCCTTCTGAGTGCTGGGATCATAGGCTTGTATCACCATACTCAGCCTGAGCAAACTTTTCTATAGAAACACTTTTTAAAGTTTGTTTATGTTCCCTGGCCAGCCCATAGATGCCATTTAAATGGAGATCATTTTCAGTTTCTTTGTGGTTAAAAATTGAGGGAAAATGAATATGTTATAATGTCAATAATTAAAACAACAGAAAAAATAAGTTAAATGAGTGAGCTGTGTTGTTGGTCTGCCACCCAGTGACTGTTCTCTGAGGCAGAGAGAGCAGTGGGTGGTCATGTGGGAATGTGGGCGCTGGGACCCTTGGTGCACCATCCTTGCCCTCCTTCACAGCAGGTTCTTTTAATTCCATTATCTGGCTCAGCCTCCTTCGGATAAGAAGCCAGCAGCTACTTCCCAGGGCTGTGAGAGGATGGGTGAGATGGTAAGTGTTGTGCTAAGGGGTGGTGCTCTGCACTGAGTGAGTACAAATCTTGGTGGCTGTCCTGTCATAACAGAGGCTTCTGTGGTCAGTCAAGAGCTCCCTGACGTACGTTCTTGGGAACTTCGGGGCTTGATAGTGCTAGTTCTGGTTCTTGGCTGCCGATTTCACTTTCATGTCTTTGCCCTTCTTTGTCTTGACACAAGGATGTCTAGTAATAAAGTAGTACACTCATTCAGTGGTTTGGGTGTCACAGGTGAGCACATTGGGAGAAAGAAGAGTGGATGGTGGTCCTGTGTAAATATGAACAATTTCTCAAAGTAACCTATTGACTGAAAACACAGTGGACTCGATAGGGGAGAATTTGGGGTCAGGGTATTTGTCCTGAGCTCTGAGTGGTACCATTAGTCTAGGATGGAAAAATTACACAGGTTGAGTATCCCTGATTCCTAAACTTGAAACTCAGAAGGTACTCACAAAGTTTTGGATTTGAAACCAGGTAATGTGGTACACATCTTTAAGTTGAAGCAGGAGGAATGTGATTTTTGAGTACAGCCTGGGCAACGTAAGCAAATTAGCCAGACTTGTCTCAAAATTTTTTTTAAAAAATTTTTTTAAAGGGCTAGGTATATAGATTTTGGATTGTCAGATTAGGAAAGCTCAACTGGTAAAGTGTATGTACTATATTCGAAAATCCGAAAAACTTAGAAATTAAATCCGAAACACTTCCAGTTCTAAGCATTTTGGATAAGGCATATTGACAGATATGGTGTGGGGCAGGTGGGCAGCCAGATCTTCATTCAGCAAACTCTTGTTAAGCCCTGTGGATCTAGTACGGAAGGCAGAACCTACCCATCCCCATAGAGCTTGTGTCCTGTTGGGGGTGGCAGTGATCACTTAACTAAGCAAGGAGAGGTGATCGTGTTGTGACTCTGGTCTGACTCTGGTGGGGTCTGCCTTGTGGCTTCTCCTGCTAGTGGTGTGTTAGGAGGACCTGGTCTTCAGGGATTGTCCTTCATGCCTGGCTCATTCAGGAAGTCTAAGCTGAGTTGGAAAGGTGTAGGGCAGAGCTCCATCTTGGCTAGGCTAGCCAGTTCTGTTCAGTACTGGAGATGGCACCCCTATCTTGGCACACCATCGTAGAAGCCTGAGCATAAGCTATTGGTTCCCGGAGCGTTCCTGTGGTTGTGCCATTTTTTGAGATGGCTTTCACTGTGTTGCTCAGGCTGGCTTTAGACTCCTGGGCCACCATACCTGACTTAATTTTTTTTATTTTTATAGTGCTAGGAGTTGAACATAGGGCCTCACACATACTAGGCAAATGCTCAACTACTGAGCTGCATCACCAGCACCATCCTGGTGATCGAACAGGCACACATCTTTTGCCATGCCTGGGCAGGTGCATGAAGTGGGTTGACGTGGTTTTTGAAGAATGTGTTGGCCAGGCACAATGGTCCACTTGTAATCCTAGCTACACAGGAGACTGAGGTGGGACAATCACAGATCCGAGTCCAGCCTGGACAATTTTAGCAAGATTCTGTCTCAAAATAAAAAATAACACAAAGGGCTGGGGAATGTAGCTCAGTAGTAGAATGCCGCTAGGTTCAATCCCCAGGACTGTCCACACATGCACATGCGCACACATAAAGGTGCATCAGTAGTGAGATGTTTCCCTCAGGTTTGTTACAGGCTCACTGATTAGCTTACATTGGTGTGCCTGATCCTTATTTCTGTTTTATTTCTCTACTCTGTTAACTAACCAGAGCAAATGGCTCCTGCCCCAGGCAAGTTTCCTTCTGGCCCATCCTGGGCAGTGTGTGTCTGGGTGGAAAGATCTGAGAGCCTCAGCCTGGAGCTCTCATGCCCTAACCTGAAATAATCATCCACAGAGCCCACAGGGTTGACTCTGGGGAAGGTGGCAGCTGTCTACTGCCTTGAGACTTTAGCCTTTGTTGGTTGCTCCTTCCTGCATCCCAGAATTATGAAATGAGTTTCTTAGAGCACCACCTTCTTCGCTTGACTTTTTTTTTGGGTGGGGGTACTGGGGATTGAACTCGGGTCCTTGTGCTTGCTGGACACAGGAACCACTAAGCTAAATCCCCAGCCCCACTTGACTTTTATTTCCATAGTACACCGGATGTTAAGTAGGCTCTCCCTAAGCTTCTGAATGAAGACCTGGCTTACAGTGCCTTCTGGAAGCTCTCAGCCACGTCTGAGCCTTCTACCATGGCCATGTTGGTGCCTTGACCCGTGTTCTGCCTGTCCACACTCCAGCTTCTCAGTTCTAAGGGCTGAACTGTTACATAGAGGGGGAAAAGAAAAAAAAAGGATTTACTTCTATTGAGCATCTGCTGTATGCCAGGCCATCTGCTAGGCATGTACATTTTTTTTTAACTTCATCCTCTCCATGGACATGCTTGATGGACAAGGAAGCTGGGGCTCAGAGTTCAAGACCTTGACCAAGCCTGAAGTGGCTTCCAGCCCCACGTGGTCTCACAGCTACTTTTTAGGATGGGGGACATGTGTTGGCTGAATGAATGGGCAAAGGTCACAAGAGTTGCCTCATGCCTAGGAATGAGTAGCAGGTACTTTGGCTTAGG
Organism: Fukomys damarensis; assembly: GCF_012274545.1. Lineage (NCBI taxonomy): Eukaryota > Metazoa > Chordata > Mammalia > Rodentia > Bathyergidae > Fukomys > Fukomys damarensis. Next base: position 35,728,842 of record NW_022900929.1, on the reverse strand, counting down.
TGGGCAGCTAGCACTTGTGTATGTAGGTCTGCTTCGTGCTCACAGTAGCTGTGCACCAGGAAGAGCAAGGGAAGACCAGCCACCTAACGTAGTCCAGTCTTTAAGGGGGGCCCTCAAGACCAGTTTTAGTATTGTGTGGGAATGCGATTGCCTTTCTGGAGAGGGAACAGCGGATGGAACCCAGGACCTTGTGCATGCTAGGCAAGCCCTCTACCTCTGCCCCTTTTAATTTTTGAGACAGGGTCTCACTAAGTTGCCCAGGCTGGACTGAACTTGACAATCCTCCTGCCTCAGCCTCTGGAGTAGCTGAAATTGCAAGCATGGGTCACTTGTGCCTGGTATGTGATTACCTCTTAATTTGTCAGTTTAGAGTTTTCTTTTTTCTTTTTGTTCTCTTCTTGCTTTCTGTTTTGGAGGTACTGGGGATTGAACTCAGCAGCATTTTACCACTGATCTAGATTCCCAGCTCTTTAAAAAAATTTTTTTAAAGGTTGTGCTCAGTTGCTCAGGCTCAAACTTGTGATCCTTTTGCCTTAGCCTCCCAAGTAGCTAGGATTGCAGGTATGTGCTGCCATGCTCAGCCGATTACAGTTTCTTAAAGCAGAACACTGTAGTACGGCTGAGTTATAGTGCTCTCCCTGAGCCCTTGCTCAGTGGCCCTGTGTTGTGTAGCACCTTGGGAGATGGGAGGAAGGCCTTCCTGTCTTTTCACCCCACCCCCACCTATGGGCGTGGCCCTGCCTCCTCATTAGGCATTTCCTACCTGCCTCTGCTGAACCAGGATTCTGACACACCTAAAGGAGTTTATCCCATAAATTAGAACCCCCACTGGGTCTGTGTGCCTTTATCATTCCAGAGGGGTATGTCCAGCTTTGTTCTGAAGCTAGAGGGAAGTAGTGGTTCTGGATCCTTGGGTGCAGCCCTGGGTTTAGGTCCTGTGTGTCTGGGCTCTAGCAATGGGATGGTCACAGTAGTCAAGAGGAGCCAAAGGTAGGGCCTGGCTGCAGGGCTTGACTGGATGACAGACCAGAGCCTACCTGCATGGTATAGGTGTGAACCTTCCCTGCATGGCTGGCTATTCCTGCCTCTAGGCTCCCAGAGCCCCATTGTGACATGTGAGGGGCAGGTAGCATGACAGGCCATAGATGGATAGGATTGATGCCTCTGGGGGAAGGGCCTGGCTCTTCAGATGGCCACCAGATCTAAGGACACTCAACCCTGTGTCCACATGGGTCAGGTGAGTTCTACTTGGGTGTGTTGTGCTGTGCTTCCACCCAAGTGTGTCCAGGCCTTAGCTTGGTGGCAGGGACTGTAGAGTGCCTGCAGCAGTTAAGACAACACCATCATATGGACAGTGCTGGTGGTAAAGACAACGTCTCTTCACAGGCAGTGCCTGGGGTTGGAGCCCTGTACTGCCAGAACCTAGAATTGTGTTGTTTGTGGGTGTCAACCCTGAAACCTCAGTCAGATGCCACAGTAGAAGAGAGAGTACTCCCTCTCACCTCATGCTGGGTTTGATGCTGACCTTGGCCTCTGAGGAGCTCACCTTCTGAGGCATGGCTGTTGTCTGGGTCTGCTGGGTTATACAGTATCTGCCCTGCCTCTCACCCCTCACCCCACCCCAGTACCAGGGATTGATCTCAGGACCTTGCACTTGCAAAGCAGGCTCGATGCCACTGAGCTAAATCCCCTGCCCCTCCCTGCCCTCTTGGCAGTGTTGTAAACCGAGCCCCCATCCCCCCACTCCACACTGCCTCTGCAAGGAAGAGGAGGAAGAGGAGCAGTGTAGTCACTCTTCCTTAGGGTAGACAGTTGCATGTTTGGGGCACAGCAGGAGAGCAGAGTTAAGGTGCAACCTGGATTTTCAGCGTTCTCACAGCTTCAGGAGGAGGCTGGCCACCTAGCCAAAGCTGCCCAGGCTCCCATTCACTGCTGCAGAATGACTTGACTTCTTCACCACCATCCTTAAGTAAGGTTTGTTTTGGTTATCCATTTTAGAGGAGGAAGCCAAAGTTCAGAGAATTAAACTAAGTTGCTCATAATGGGCAAAGCCAGCAGTTTTATTTTTTTGCCATATGGGAGATTGAATCCAGGTTGTCCCATGTTCTAGGCAAGTGCTCTGTCACTGAGCCTCACCCTACCCCAGAGCTAACTTTTAAATCTAGCTCTGCCTGCCTCAGAGCTTTGGTTCTTTTTCTTTCTTACTTTCAAGAGATTCAGGAGATGCCAGGGCCTTTATCTGGCTTTACCATAAGAACTACAGCAGCTTCACATGTTTTTCCATGCAGTAAGATCAAGTAAATTAAAAAGGGCCTGGCTTTGTGCTCGTGGTGCATCGCATTACTTTGACAGAAGATTCAGGAAACTTAGTGCTGCAGACACACGTTACTTTTTTTTTTTTTTTTGGTACTGGGGAGCAAACTCAGGTCCTTGTGCTTACAAGGCAGGCAGTGGAACCACTGAGCTAAATCCCCAGCCCCAAACATTATTTCTTTCAGAGGGAAGAAATTATCCCAAAAGAAAATGTAGAGTAAGGTATTGCTCAGCTGAGCCCAGTCATGGGGCTTGCACTGTGATTGGAGGGCGATGGCCGGGCAGTGCCCTTTCTGGCCCTCACCAAGGTGACATGTCTGCCCTTATTCAAGAACCCCAAACACTCCCTGCCCATTGAAAATAAAACAGAATTCCTATTACTGTAGGTAAGAGAGTTTGAGAAGAGAAGTGCCCAGACAAGAGAGGATGGGGGGCTGGGTGCTATCCAGAGCTGAGTGAAGGGAGCAGGGGCCCAGGCCAAAGGCCTCTACCCTGAGGTGGCCTCTACCCTGAGGCAGCCTCTGCTTTTGGGGGTGGGGGTAGTTTGTGCCTTGACCTGCCCTTCAGACCCCACCCTAGTTTTCCTCTCAGTAGCACCACTGCCAGCCCCTCTAGGCCTCGCTTCAATGCTCTTGCCTTCAGCCTGGCAATTTTAGGGCAAGAGACAGGACATGTCACCCTTTATGCCTCTGTGGAAACAACTTCCTCCAGCCCTGAGCAGGCTTAGGTATCACTAAGGCCCACACTCCCACCATGATTTTGAAACCATGGTGTGACTATGGTAGACCAGTCTGTTAGCTGACTTTGGAGTATACTGTGGGGTTCTGGGGTTTAGCCTGGAGACCCCCTGGCCAGCTGCTGTGTTCAATGGCAGCTCTTTGGAGCTGGGGACAGTCAGACTAGTTTTCTCCAGTGGGAGTTTGCTTGATACCATCTAGATGGAGTGCCTCCTGGGAGCCTTCTCTCAAAGGGGCCTGAGTTACTGGTGCCTGGGAGGACAGGGCTTCCCAGATGGAACAGCAGTGCTAAGGAGACCCAGAAAGTTTCTGATTGAGCTACTGTGAGTGAGAAGGCCAGCAGGATTGGCCTGTTGGCCTTCCTGGGATCATCTTCCCTCAGCCAGCCCAGGCTAGGCCCATCCCTTTCAGGTTGGAGGGCCTCACAGGCCCAGAGCCCCTCCACCCACCCCAGTCCAGGGAAAAGCTGCAGCCTAGGTTCTCACAGGCTCATAGGCGCTTCAGAACATGACTCATACATGCCCTCTTCTGCCTAGGAGTGCAGCAGAGGCAAGTTGCAGAGACACCAGCCTCTCCTTAGGACCGGGATGTTGTGGCCGCCTAAGGCGTCACATGAAAGCTGAGCGTTGTTTTGCAGTGTGCTTTGATGGCCTTGGGTGGTTTTAGCAGGTGACAGGGCAGATTCAGGGGAGGTTAGAAGGAGGCTCCTTTTCTTAATTTGGAAGTGAGACCCACACTAGGAATTGGAGGGTTCTCCAGATGCCCGCCCCCTGGGCACAGTGGGTATGCCTGAGGGACTGGAGTACTAAATGCAGAGGGAGGATAAAGAGCAGCATTCTCTACAGGGAACACATCCTTAGCTTCCAGGCACAGGCTCCTAAGAGTGAGGTCAAGGCACTGCCTTCCCTTCCCATCTCTCCCTGCTTAGGGCACTTTGCGTGCTGAGAGAAAAAGACTGAGTGGGCCCAGATGTGCCAGGACCCCAGGACCACCCACCCTAGCAGCCCAATGTCAGGCCAGTCCTGCCTGCTCCTGCTGAGCCCTCTCAGAGCCTAGATAGTTCTTTCCTCTCCACCCTTCCTTGCTTGGTACTTGGTATCTGTGTCCTCAAAGGCCACCAGTCCAGGTGTCCTCAGCCTTGGCCCCCAGTCATTCCCAGGCCCAGCCCTTCTACTAACTTGGGGCCTGTTGAGGGGCTTCAGTCCCTGCTCAGCAACATAATCTATCCACTCAGCATCCATCTCCAGGTCACTGGATTTTCCTAGGAAATTCGGATGTGTTTTACTCCTGTTTGCTGTGTGTTTGTCTACTTAGGCCAGGGGGTGCCCTTGTTTGGAGACAAGGGCCTGTGGCTTGGAAGAGGCTGGGATGCTTTTGAAAGGGAAAATAAGTATTACTCTTAAGCATGCTGAGCAGTGAGGGGCATTGGTCATCCTGGTTCAAAGAAGAGTCTTATGGAGACTAGCAGATGCCTAGGATTTTTCGGAGAGCTCTGTCTATGCTCTAGGAATGAATGGATTTGCCTCCTGGGTCCGTCTTGCCTGGGGTCTGATCTCAGGACAGTAGCAGTCCCTGCATATGGCCAGAGCAAAACCTGGCATGCTGACTGCCCTTTTGTTTTCAGAGTCCTTTCTTGGGGTGAAAGTTGACCACACTGCCCTCAGCCAGGTATTCTGAGCATCCTCTCAGCTAGTACTGTGTATCTCTGGAGAAAAGGTGCTCAGTGACCCCAGCCTCTGGCCCAAGGCCACAGGCACTAGCTAGGAGGGACTCAGCAATCCCTGGAGGTCCTCAGGCTTGGGACATCCAGGGTTAAATCCTGGCCCAGCAGGGACTGCTCCCAGCTCTGAGCAGAGTGAGTGTGACTATCAGTAGCAGTGCAATAGTTAGGTAGTGAACAGTTCCAAAGTCTCTAACCACTACCAGCCCCTCCCACCTCCTACATACTGTTCTGCATTGCCTTGGCCTCTCAGGCAAAGCAAAACTGGCTGTGGTCCGCCTCACCCAGAACTGGGGCTCTGGCTGTCCCCATTATTATTGGGGTGTGTTTTACCACCCCAAGCAAAGCTAGATCATGCCTGGTTGCAGGCATCTTTTCAGGAGTTTTGGGCGTCCTGAGACTCTGTCCTGCCTGTTGTGAGACATCTTGCTTACCAAGAAAGAGAACCAAGGGTCACTGCTGGACTGACTGGGAGCTTTATTTGTCTGCTGGGTTAATTGTCCCCCGGGAGTGTGCTGATCTTAACTTTGCTGACCCCCTTTCCCAGCACAGGCATTCTTTGGTACGCGCTTCCCTGGAATCTGAACAGAAGTGGAGCTGGCTCCAAGGACTGGCTGAGACCTCCCTGGCCATGGGCCCCTCACCCTTCGGGTTTTTCCAGCAAGACCTAGTTAGGGCTTTTCTGGCTTATGTGCCAGGCAGTCGTCAGTGGCTAGACTTAGCCTCTCTATGGCCAAAAAGTCAGGCTCTCATCTCAACTCCTCATTGACCCTGTTCTTACCCTCTGCTGGCCAGTCTCAGAAGCCTGGAGTTGCAGGAGGAGTTGGAAATGATTTTGAAAGAATAGATGGGCTTCTAATACCCAAGTCACTGTCCTGATTCTGTGTTTTCAAAGCCTCCTCTTGCCCTGCATTGAGCTTCTAGTGTAGTGATGGTGATTGAGACCTTCCACTCATACAAACAGCCCATTGTAGCATGTGTGCCATAGGTTCACCATCACTGTTGTAGTGGGAGAACAGGCAGGGAGGTCAGAACTTTGCCTTGAGCTCCTCCTGTCCCCTGGCTCTGGGGTCTGCTACTCCATAGGCTCTCCAGAGCCATCATTGAGAGGGACCATGGGCTGAAAGGCTAATGAAGGAATCAGTCCTGAATAGCACTTGGTAGCCTGATTTCCCTAGACCTTTGCACTCTGGAAGAAGGTTTCAGGAAAATGCAGACTGGAGACAGTAGGGTTGGCTAGAGTTCCTGCAGGTGAGGCTGGGTGGATTGCAGTAGGGGAGGAAGCAGGCAGGGGCAGGCCAGAGCAGCCCCCTCTCATTGCATGCCTTACTTGTGTCCTGCAGGTTAGAGGGACTCCATGACACACACTCGGAGGAAGTCCCTTTCCATGCTGAGTTCTGGCCCCACTGGCCGCCGGGAGCCCCTGCAAATGGAAGACAGTAATATGGAGCAGGGGGCTGAGGGTGTGGAGCCAGGCATGCCTGAGAGCCCTGGGCACCTCTCTGGGCGCCGCAAGAACTACCCACTGCGTAAGCGGCCATTGGTTCCTGAGAAACCCAAAGCCTGCAAAGTGCTGCTGACTCGCCTGGAAAATGTGGCCGGTCCACGGAGTGCAGATGAGGCTGATGAGCTGCCCCCTGACCTGCCCAAGCCCCCCAGCCCTGCTTCATCTAGTGAGGACGCTGGCCTCGCACAACCCCGAAAGCGGCGCCTGGCTTCCCTGAATGCCGAAGCCCTCAATAACCTGCTGCTGGAGCGGGAGGACATCAACAGTGTGACAGGTACCCGCCGAAGTCGAGGGGGAGACCCACACGGCAGCCGAGACCGCGATCGGGCTATTAGCAGCTGGTCCTCCTCCAAGAAGCGGCCTCGGCTGGGAGACCTGGGAGAAGGAAGCCGGGACCTGTCCCCAGAGCCAGCACCTGATGAAAGTGCCCGCCGAGATGGAGACCCCGCTCCCAAGAGGCTGGCTAGCCTGAACGCAGCTGCCTTCCTAAAGCTGAGCCAGGAGCGAGAGCTGCCCCTTCGGCCCCCGCGTGCCCACGCAGAAGCAGATGGGCGCTCTGTTGAGCTTCCAGCACCCAAGGTCCTACGGCCAAAGTGGGCAAAGGTCAATGGCAAGAACTATCCCAAAGGCCGGCAGGGGGCTGGCTCTGGGGAGGCTACAGGCTGGCAAGGGTGCCCTAATGAGCCAAGGCCATCAGCCACTACTCGAGGGCTATCTATCCAGCCATCTTACCAGCCCCTGAGCAAAGCTCTGGAGAGTCCATTGGGGCTGCATCCCCACCTGCCTCTCTTGATGGGGGGTCAGGCAGCCCTGAAACCGGAGCCTGGGCGCCCAGGCGAGGAGTCACCTGCTCCGAAGCAGGAACTACATCAGCCCTCTTTCCCTGCACCACAGCTGTCCCCACTGCCAATGCCTGGCAACCCTGCCGACTTCAGTGGTCTGTGTAGAGGGCCTGAGCTCACTGCCCCTGGCAGCTTCTACCTATACTGTGGCCAGGATGGGCTACAGTGTGGGGGCTACTCCCCCTGTCCCATGCTCCCTGAGGGCAAGCTATCTCCAGTGGCTGCCCCTAAGGAGGGGCTCCTCTTGGCCCCAAGCTCCGTGCCCTCAGGCAGCCCTTTCCAACACCCTTCCTGGAGCTCTTCTCACTACTGCTCCGGTGAGGACACTGGAGTGAACGGCTATAGTGTCTGTGGAGTGTTGCCTCTGTCTCTCACCCGCATTGGCACTACCTGTGGTGGCTGCCTCTACAAAATGCCTTTTGCAGCAGGTAGGCACTGCAGGTTGGGATGTTCTGGGAAGTTCTGGGACATGGTACCCTGGGGGCTGAGCTGTAGTTCCTGGCAGGGGCCCCTTGAATGTAACTACTACCTGGAAGGTAGGGGCTTTGAGAAAGGAGGTCTCACCCAGTCTTTGCTCCAAGCCTAGGAGCATATCCAGAAAAGGAGCTCCATGCTTTGTGGCTTGCTTTGCCCAGGCTACCAGTGGAGATTGTGAGGCCTGGCAGCTAGATAGCATTGCAGTGTGGAGGGTGCAGGAGGGCTCTACTTCCTCCCCACTGGGCTTTCCATAGTCTTAAACTCTTAGATACAGTAATTAGGGATTTTACCATGTTGTTCCCATGTGCCTTCTGCCCCCCGCCCCAAGGGAAGGTAGAATTCCTTTCCAGAAGCCCGAACCATCTGCATGCTGGCTGAGGTCAGCATTCACACAAAGGTTGGTGCGTTACAGGCTCAGGAGGTCTCACCAGCTGTGGTAGAGCAGCTTTGCCCTGGCCATACAGGCCTTGAAAGAGAAGGGCTGCGTAGACATAGCATCACCGTGCTAGCCATGGACAGGTGAGCATGTGCCAGGACCAGACAGGCAGAGTCCCTGGTGTGGCTGGTCGGTACAGTGTTCAAGCCCATAGTTTGCCTTCCTAGCAAGACCCAGATGTTGGAGATGTGACCCAGCTGATAAAACACCCCTAGACTGGTAGGAGTCTCCTTACCTGTCTCTCCAGGTTGCTTTCCTGACTTCTGGGTGGATGTGAGGGGACTGGAGCTACCCTGGCCAGCAGGTCTGCTGTGCTGGCTAGAAGGCAGGGGATGGGCCTTTCCCCATGCTCCCCTCCCCCCACCCTTTCTTGCAGGGGTCTATAAAAGAACTTTATAGACCACTTGGCTCTGGCCAGACTGGTTCTGTCAGGTTTTGGCATGAGTCGGAGCGCTCAGACCTGAGAGCAGGCTGCTTCTTGGGTTTTTCCTTCTCTTTTGTGCCACTCCCCAAGTCTAGACCCTTCTTGCTCACCTTACAACAAGCCCACCAATAAGCACCATGTAGCAGGCACCATTCTAAGTGCTTATGGGTTGGGGGAGTTGTGTGGCACTTAATTAGGTTTCAACTGCCTACAGTGCACTGCTCACCCCGCTCCTTGTCCACGACCATTAACTGGTAGACTGTAAAATCTCATGAGATTATTTTAAGGGTAAAATTAGTTAATATACTCATAAGGAAAATAAGCAAAAAATGCTCGAGAGGTGCAGGTGTGGGACTCATCCCCCAACCTGTCTGCAAGATCCTTGTTCCTCAGCTCTGTGGAAGCCTCAGCGGAGCTCAAGTCAGACTAAGGATGCTATTGCTACTACTTCTTTAACCTAGAAGGGAAGACAGAAACATCTGCTGTCTTGCCTGCCACCTCAGGACCTCTGTGTGCCCACTTAGAACTAAGAGAAGAAAGCTCTGAGAGAAGATGGGTGAGCAGGGTTACAGCGTGTCCTTATCTCACCCACTGTTCCCTTTTTCCAGAAGGCTGCAGGTCTCTGGGCCAGCTGGAATTCCCTCTCCCAGAAGCTAGCCACCCAGCTTCACCCGCCCACCCGCTCCTGGGATGCCCTGTGCCGAGTGTGCCACCTGCAGCAGAGCCTGTCCCCCATCTTCAGACCCCCACTTCGGAGCCCCAGACGGTAGCCCGTGCATGCCCTCAGAGCGCCAAGCCTCCCAGTGGCTCCAAGTCAGGTTTGCGCACGGGCTCTGGCTGCAGGCACAACGCCAGGAGCAAGGCCGCCCGCAGGCCCAGCCACCCCAAGCAGCCACGTGCCCAGCGCCCTCGCCGCCGCCGCCGCCGCCGCACCAATGGCTGGATGCCTGTTGGGGCTGCCTGTGAGAAGGCCGTCTATGTCTTGGTGAGTGCCAGCTCTTAGCTGATGGGGAGGGATAGGGATGTAGTAAGATGGCTTTGGCTATGCACAGGTGACTAAGGACGGCAGCTCACTTGTACCCTAGGAACCAGTTCTGCTGGCCCAGGCCCCTGCCTGAACCTTTGCACTACTCACAGCTGGTGGTTTCTGTCTGTCACTAAATCCTGGTGTAGCCCTGATGTTTCTTCATGTCTCATCTTTGCTCACTCTGTCCCTTCCATCCTAAGCTATCATTCAGTTTTGGTTTATAAATTGGAATACTTTCTGGAGATTTTTCTTGGCAAGTATCAATAGGGGAAGTTGGGATGGGCAGAGAAAATTAGTGATACGAGAACATCAGTGTTAATGAAGAGTGCCAGCTAGAATGCAGCACATACCTACTAAATTTGATGTCACAGCCAGTATGTCACCTTTGCCTTCTGTGATATAGGCCCCATGATCCTGTAACCATCCCCATTTTACAGGTGACAAACCTGAAGCTTAGCAGTAGATTCAAGAACTCTCCCAAGACTATGCCATTTAAAGCAGTGGCTTAGGGTTTAAACCCAGACAGCATTTCTTTTTTTTTTTTAATTTTGTTTTTGGTTTTTTGAGACAGGGTCTCACTATGTAGTTGAGATTGACCTGGAACTCACTATGTAGCCCAGGCTGGTCTCGAACTCAGAGCGAACCTCCTGCCTCAGCCTCCCGAGTGCTGGGATTACAGGTGTGTGCCACCACGCCCGGCCCCGAGACAGCACTTCTTTGAGAGAGTGAGGGCATAGGCCTCTGCTGAGTAAGAGCAGCTTGGAAGCTTTGGTCTGCTCTCCCACCTGTGTCCATTTCCCTTCTTTTCTCTTAGCATGAGAATTCCCACCCCACCCTATCATTGAAAACCAAGCTTGGAGAGAAAGGCCCAGTGTACCAGTATGCTTGGTTGTTAGACCATCCTGAGGAAATTGTAGGGAAAATGCCACTCACTCCCTCCGTCTGCCTTCTCCCTGTGCAAGGATCTGAAAGCCTATCAGTGTCACTGGTTTGTTGTCTAGGATGAGCCAGAACCAGCCATCCGAAAGAGCTACCAGGCAGTAGAGCGGCATGGAGAGACAATCCGAGTCCGGGACACTGTTCTCCTCAAGTCGGGTCCAAGAAAGACATCCACACCTTATGTGGCCAAGATCTCTGCCCTCTGGGAGAACCCTGAGTCAGGTACACATTCTTTGTGTTGAGGATCCAAGCAGCAGCTGCCTTTACTAGAACATTAGGCCCCTGGTCAGTCCCTGCCTGGACCTTGGCCTGCCACAGGTCTTCCCAACCAGGTAAAGAGTCTGCCTTCCACTCAGCTGGGATATGCCTGGTGCCAAGGCTGTGATGACCTGGTGGCTTGGGTTGTCAGCCACCAGAGCACCTGTTCCCAGCACTCACCTGTCAGTGCCTCCTCCCTGGCTTCCCCCATGACTAACAGCCTTCCAGGCAACTGAATGCTTGCCTTGGAGCAGGGAACATGGTACCTGGAGCCTGAGGGACAGGGACAGGCATTGAGTTTGGACAGGCCTGTAGGGCAAATGGCCAGCCTGTCTGCCTGAGTAACCAGGGTTGCCACCTTCAGCGTGATCCCTTCTGTCACCCCCTCAGGAGAGCTGATGATGAGTCTCCTGTGGTATTACAGACCTGAGCACTTACAGGGAGGCCGGAGCCCCAGCATGCATGAGGTGAGCTGCTTGTCAGGGGCAAGGAGGGTGGCATGGAAGAGCACAAGGTCGTGGTGCTGAGACATGGCATGGGGAAGGCATGACTACTATGTCCTTGGGCTTGCCACTTGGTACTCCAGAAAACCTAGGGAGCCACCAGAGTTTAGCCTTTTTTCCAGCACTGCCCTGCTCATGTTTCAAAGGAAATAATAACCTTTATCTTCTAAAAGGGGTAGAAGGGGAGCCCTTAATTCCAGGGCTTGCCAAATGTTGTAATAGAACAGGTGAGGTGGCCTCTACCCCTCGCCCTGATTCCCTGCAGCATGAAAAGGCCAGGAGATGAGACTCCTCCCTTCATCTGCCTGTTGTCCAGACTCACCTTTTACTTCCTTTCCCTTGCAGGGACTTTCATCTAATGGGGAAGATGAGAACCAATTCTTTCCTCCTATGGGTAGAGGGTGGGCAGAAGGGATCTAGAGGTCTTGGGAACTAGAGCAGGTAGCCAACTATTTCTGGGTAGATGGGTCCTGGGAGGAGCCTAGCGGGAGTATCTGGAGGCAATGAGGCACACTTACCAAGAAGCTTGCTAGAGTCAGCCCAGGTCAGCAAGGTAAGGCCTGCATCTCCTGGAGTCAGGTGCCTTTCAGTGCTGATAACCAGCCTATTGTCTCACCTTGAGCCTTTGCAGAATGAAGTTTTTGCATCTCGACATCAGGACCAGAACAGTGTAGCCTGCATTGAGGAGAAATGCTACGTGCTGACCTTTGCAGAGTACTGCAGGTGGGTGGAGCCCTGCAGCCTCTGGCTGTCCTCTCCCCTTGGACTCCCTGGGGCTGTTGTGGGTGGTGGGGCATGGGATGCATGGAGGTGGCACTCTGCTTGGGTCCAGTCTTAGTACCAGCCCTAATCTCCCAGAACTTCTTCCTCACAACCTGCCTCCATCATCTGAGTGTTTGAGAATGAAGAAGAAAAACTGTTGCCCCACTGAGATAGCCTGGTTGGAGCAGAGCTGAGGTCTGACAGTACTCCCTTTGTAGAAAATGTAGAACTGGCAGGTGATTGGAAGGGAGCCCTGGCAGTGGATCTTTCCCATGTCTAAGAAGATGAAGTGGTTGGCAGAGCAATCCTAGCCCCCAGAACGGGCAGGAGGCCCCCTTGGGAGCAGGAAGGGCTATCCCAGCTCTCTGGGTAGGATGGGGAAGGAATTGTTCTTCCTGTAAAAGTGGCTCTGGTAAAGACAGCAGACGGTCTATTGCTACAGATTCTGTGCCATGGCCAAGCGCCGAGGTGAGGGCCTTCCCAGCCGGAAGACAGCACTGGTGCCCCCGTCTGCAGACTACTCCACCCCGCCACACCGCACAGTGCCCGAGGACACGGACCCTGAGCTGGTGTTCCTTTGCCGCCATGTCTATGATTTCCGCCATGGCCGCATCCTCAAGAACCCCCAGTAGCCTCCTTGTGCCCCTACTGGGGCTGCCCATGAGCAAGTGGGGTTCTGGGCATGGGGCACTGCTTGAAGCACAGCACTTGGTGAAGGGGCCACAGGGTCTAGGTTGCTATCCTGTGGTTTTCTTGGGGGGTGAGGGCAGGGGCTACTGTGGATTTTGGGCCCCTGGAAGGGAAGGGAAGGTCAGGGTATAAGAAAAGCATCAGGGCCCTCAGCTTGGCCCAAGGTGCCTATCTGTGGTTTCCTGGGAGGAGACTCCTGAAGAAGCAGTCTTCCCTGAGGCTGGGTCACACCTGAGGGACACAGGCTATGGAGGGGCCTGGCCGAGGAGGAGGAGTAATTTCATCCAGGAACCAGGCCCAACAGGCCCTTCTGTAGTCTCCCCTAAGCCCTCCACAGGGGGCAGGAGCCAGCTTACCTCACCTACTGTGACCGGCTGCTTCCCTTGTCAGCCTGGGACCAGGCTCTCCCAGATTCTAGCACAGTTCTGAGCTTGTTCCTTTGAGGCATAGAGAGCCAGGGACTAGCTTCCAGAGCATTGACTTCTTCCTAGACTTGGGGCCTCTCCCTGGCTTTCCTCCTTTGCCCCTGCAGTAGCCACTGGTGCTGGGACAAGTTGATCCGGCCCTTAACAGTCACAGGTGGCCCACTTGTGGGAGTCAGCCTCCTGTCCACCTATTGAAGGCCACCTAGCACGTCTGGCTTCCCAGAGAGTTAACTGATTATTGTGGAGTTTGTCATGTTTTAGAGGACAGATGGGTTCTGGGAGAGAGTAGGGGGCAGGGGACAAGGAAAATTGCTACCTGATTTGTTGAAGATTTTTCCTCTTGCCTTACACTTGGAGGTTCTGGGAAACCTCTTGCAGAACTTCACACATGACTCTTTAAGCCACACGCACCTGAAATCAAACCAAAGGAGCGCTGTGGCTCCCCTTGCCCTGTCACCCCCTTCCCTAGTCTTTTGTAGATTGCACTAATTTACATCCCAGCCAGAATCAACACTGTACCAGTCCACAGACCTGCTGAGCTGCAGTCACTCACTTGAGGAGCTGCGGACCTGCATTTTCAATGTGTTCAATGCCCCGAGGCCCTGCTCTCACCTCAAGCTGCTCACTGGAGTAGACTGATGAGGCAGCTCAGCCCCCTATTGTCCTGTCCTGGACTAGACTGGCCTTGACCCTGGACTCTGTAGGGTGATAGAGGCCTGGTTATTCCCTATTTGTACCAAAGAGGAGCATGGTGGGGAGGAGTGGGTACACTGTGGCTTGGACCTGGTGCTGAGAACCTGCTAGCTGAATTCTTCCACAAGGCGGGAGCCAAGGAAGGCAGCACTGGGTCCTCCCCAGGGTTGGGGACAGACAGGCCCAGCAGGTTGTGGAGGTGGCACTGGGTGAGGACAGTCCACAGGGGCTGCAGAGGGAGGTGGGAGGTGGAAATGAGTCCTGAGGGCACCGCTGGACCCTGTCGTGATCTTAGAAGATGGCTTGTTCCTGATTGGTTATTGGGCTGAGTTGGGCCTGGAGACCTCCGAGTTGCATTTCCCACCCCTGAAGGGGAAACTGGTCACCTTGTATTGAATAAGCTGTTTGGAGGAAGGCATGAGCCTGGGAGGGCAGGGCAGTAGAAGTGGTTGGCTGACTTGCAGTGGGGACCCTGGAGAGCCAGCCCATGGAGCCTTCTGATTCCCAGGGTGTTGTCAAGGGGTTCAGCCTCACCTATAGGAGAGATCGAGGCCTGTCCTCCCAGAAGGCAGGTCTGCTGCCCAGGACTTAAACGCTTTTGAAATCTTAGATGTGGAAATATTTTTTCGAACCTGAAAATGCAGCTGGTAGAATTTCAATGGACGCATAATCCATGTAAAATATATTTTAGTTGATATTTTGTAAAATGCACTTTTTGTGTGTGTCGATCCTGGTTCCCCAGATCTGTATTTCAGTGTTTACAAGGGAGGGGGACCTTTCCTCACCTTCCTTTTGACAGAGATTAGAAGTACTTCTTTAAGAAAAAAAATAATAAATTTGAGAAATTGTATTGATTTAGAAAAGGATCGTTTCCTGTGTGTCCTGTCATTTTTGGTATGTAAATGTGGGGGGACTCACTGTTCTTACTGCATTGGGTCCTATTCTCTTCTGGCACAGGTGCTAATGGAGGCCACTAAACATTGAGCGTAGGAAAATTGGGGGGAAAGAATAAGCAAAGGGAACAGGAATTTGAGGTTGACTCTTGACACCATGGTGGTCATAGCCACCTGCCTGGGTGTGTGAAATTTTTGGATTGCCCACTGTGACCTGGCAACTTGTCTCAGGGTACATTACATGGTGAAGATAGATGGTCACACTGTGGAACCATCCAGCAGAAACTGTCCCAGGGCCTTTGTCTTGTAGCTGGTGCTCCTTCATCACTGTGGGAGTGGAGGCCATATTGTGATGGACTGGCCGGTGGTGCAGCTCAGCCTTGAAGCATCAGTGTTGGCGGGGCTCAAGGGGTGGCTGATTCTAATGCTATGGGTGGGCCAGGGATTTAGCTCACTGGTTCCACGGCCTGCCTTGCAAGCACAAGGACCTGCGTTTGATCCCCAGTACCAAAATACAACAACAAAAAAAGAACAAAATGCTAATGCTGTGGGGGTTCTGGAAGGCAAAGCAAGGCTCCATGGCTCTTGAGCTTGCTTTCCTTGGAGTTTTCAGCAACACAACTGATGCAGCACTGCCCTCGTGTACTGCCCACAAGAGTCCCAGGAGCTGGCTGGTGGCCTATCCTCCTTTTACAGACAGGGAACTGGCACGTAGATAAGCACCTTGCTCAAGCCCTCACCCCCCACCCCAAGTAAGAACGACTGCCTCATTGACTGCTAGCACATTAAACTACCCTCCAGCAGAGAAATGCGCACGTGGTCAAATTGTCAAAAACTTTCCTCTCCCAGCATAAAAGGTCTTTCTTCCCCCTCTGTATGTTAGGAGGAAAATGATCGCAGTAGAAACTAATCTGCCACCAGGAATCGATCTCTAGTACTATTGGAAGCAAGTGGCAGTTGGGTGAAGGCTACCTGTGGTCTGAGAGGTGCCCCAGCTTGCAGGGGAGATGCAGAAAGACCCTCAGAATCACCTCTCCCCCGACTTACCCTGTGTGCTCCCATATTCCTGGGACCCGGAAGCTTATCTGTGCACCCTGTAATTTCATCTCATCCCCAGAACCCCCCATCTAATCAGTGTTCACTCCATCCCTCCCTACTGTAGTGTCTTTTGTTCTTTTCCATCACCCTGTCCTGAGGTCATCTGCTTCCTCCTATCCATTCCTTGTGCTCCACTAATTTCTGAAGCATCATAACCGGGAATTAAGGTTTTAGAATAAGACTAACTCGCACTGAGTTTCAGCGTCCCTGAGCCTCTTTGCTACTTGTGCTGTACAACGCCCATGGTACCTAACAGCCCAAAGGGTGGCTGTGACAAGTGAAAAAGGAAGTTTAAAATACTTGGCAGGCACCTGCCTCAATCCTTTGGCTGCCCTGCTTCAGAGCCTTACTGGCAGCCTATACACAGCATGGTCAAGTGTAGATGCTTAGGTTCCTAGTTCCAGTGGGGATGGGTGACGGCAGACATGCCCAGCACTCCTGATCTGCCTCCAGCCACGGCCAGCCCAGTCCTCCTAAGCACACATACTTGGCACCAGGCAAGGAGGCTGCTTGATGTTCCCTGCTGCTCTGTACCTCCAGCTCATCCTTCAAGAAGTACCCTGGCCCAGCATACCAGCGCTCCTGACTGAAGCACAGCTTGTCATTAGCCTCTGTCCAGAGTGTCCCTGTTACCCCAATGATGTGGGCTTAGAGGTTGCGCTTCCAGCATTACCCAGAGGATAAGCATCACAGTCCTCAGGGACTGCTAAGTTTCAGGGCTAGTGCCTGGCCATCTCGGTTCTCCTTGCTGCAGTGCCAGGACCTGCTGGACTGAGGGAGGTAAGGGCACCTAGGGGCACGCACACTGGGGAACTCTGCTTCCAGCCAGAAAGACAGGCCTCTTTCCTGTCCTTGCGTCTTTCCCTCCCCCTGCAGCCTCCCTGCCTTCAGACCCCAGTGGATGGGCTGGCCAGGCTAGACAAGAGTCGAGGGCAGGGTGGTGGATGCAAGGCCTCGACCAGATCTCTGAGGGGCCACGCGCTGTGGGAGGCGGAACCAAGGCCTGGCTCTCTGCCGCGCTGGTCTTGTCCCCAAGCCCGATGGCTGGAGCAGCCCCCGCTCTGGCGCCCTCTCTAGGGTGGGGGTCCCCTTGTAGCCCGCCCCCGCAGGGACGCCCTAAAGAAGTCCTGGGAAATTTCATTAATTCAATAACCAACACTAAAAACAAAACAAAACAAATAATGAAACAAATTCCTAGAAAAAGACAATGGAGTGCCAAACACCATGAGGCCCAAAAGAGTAAATCAATTATGGAAGGCAAGAAAGGAAAGGTAGAGGCTGAAAATATAAAAGTGCCAACAAGAGAAAAATATCATGACAAATTTAAGTCTATCTATATCAGTTAGGACCACCAGTGTCAATGTCATCAATTCATCCATCAAGAGAAATAGAATAGCCCAATGGATTCAGAAGAAAAACACGGCAAAATGTTGTACACAAGAAAGACACCCAGGGTAAAATAAACACATAGAAGTAAGTGAAAGGGTTGGAATACAGTTCTAGGTGACAGGGTCCCAGAGAAATACTGGGGTATTCACTTTTTCCCAGAAAAGTAATTTTCAAAACAAATCTGATTAAGAGAAATAAAGACAAGCAGAGTAGTGAAACATTGAAGGGAAAGAGATGGCAATCATAATTAAAATTGCACCAAATCTTAATGACCTCTTACAATATAAAACGAATATTAAATAATACAAAAATGAAATGAGTTTAATAGAATTATTCCTAGGATCAAAAATATAGAATTCTTATAAATGACCCCTGCTACTGCCGTCCATGCTGATGTTCGCGGTGATCGTTGCCTCCAGCGGGCTGCTGCTCATGATCGAGCGGGGCATCCTGGCCGAGATGAAACCCCTTCCCCTGCACCCGCTCAGCCGCGAGGGCGCGGCCTGGCGCACTGCATCCCCCAAGCCTGGGGCGCCGTCCCCGGAGGACCGGGACTCGGACCTGCGAGTGCTGCAGGACGTCCGGAACCGGACTTTGCGGGCGTTGTGCCGGCAGCCAGGCATGCCAAGGGACCCCTGGGACCTGCCGGTGGGTCAGCGGCGCACCCTGCTGCGGCACATCCTCGTGAGTGACCGCCACCGCTTTCTTTACTGCTACGTCCCCAAGGTGGCCTGCTCTAACTGGAAGCGGGTGCTGAAGGTGCTGGCCGGCGTCCTGGACAGCGTGGACGTCCGCCTCAAGATGGACCACCGCAGTGACCTGGTGTTCCTGGCGGATCTACGGCCCGAGGAGATTCGCTACCGCTTGCAGCACTACTTCAAGTTCCTGTTTGTACGGAACCCCTTGGAACGCCTCCTCTCTGCTTATCGCAACAAGTTTGGCGAGATCCGCGAGTACCAGCAGCGCTATGGAGCCGAGATTGTGAGGCGGTACCGGCCTGGATCCGGACCTAGCCCAGCAGGAGATGATGTCACCTTCGCAGAATTTCTGAGATACCTGGTGGAAGAGGACCCAGAGCGCATGAACGAACACTGGATGCCTGTGTACCACCTGTGCCAACCCTGTGCCGTGCATTACAACTTTGTGGGCTCCTATGAGAGGCTGGAGACTGATGCCAACCAGGTGCTGGAGTGGGTGGGGG
The DNA here is from genome assembly GCF_012274545.1 of Fukomys damarensis. Classification (NCBI taxonomy): domain Eukaryota; kingdom Metazoa; phylum Chordata; class Mammalia; order Rodentia; family Bathyergidae; genus Fukomys; species Fukomys damarensis. The sequence goes on along the minus strand of NW_022900929.1, from coordinate 35,710,508 downwards.
CACCACCCCATGTCCGGTTCCCAGCTCGCCAGGCCTGGTACCGACCAGTCAGCCCCGAAAGCCTGCACTATCATCTGTGCAGTGTCCCTCGGGCCCTGCTGCAGGATGTGCTCCCCAAGTACATCCTAGACTTCTCCCTCTTTGCCTACCCACTGCCTAATGTCACCAGGGAGGCCTGCCACCAGTGACCATGGGTGTGAGGCCAGCAGCTTTTGGGTACTGGTTTTGATGCCAGCTTCCACCTGCCATTTAGAGAAACTCTGGCTCTGGAGCTTGGGGCTTTTGCAGAAGCCAGGATGGCAGGGACTGCCCCAGGAGCTCCTAGGCCAAATTGGGTACCTGCAGTGGCTCAGAGACAGGTAGAGACAGGAGGCTGCTGCTCCCTACTGGGGGTATCTCGAGTGCCAGTGTGGGCTGGTTTGCTTTGTCCCATCTACTCCTGGACACTTCGGGCTCCTGGCTGCAGAGAATGTGCCACCTGGTCCACCTTACTTTAACCTGTGGCCAACCCCAGAGGTGGCACCAACTAGGAGCACTGACCCTGTTGCTCTGACCCCGCATTTACCCACCCCGTGTGCCTCGGGACTGGAGTGAGCAGTTGTGCCTTGTAAATGACTTTGTTGCATTCCTGCTCCAGACAAAATTCACTGCACTTGCCAGAATTTTGTCCTTTTTTTTTTTTTCCTTCCAAGGAAAGGAAAAACTGAAGCAAGGCCCTTGCCTGGTAGCTGCAGGACGTGGCCCTGCAGACATCCAAATATCCAGCCTCCTCTTAGAGCTCTGGGAATGTCCACCCTAATTCTCTCTCTCCTCCCTGCAAGGCCTTCAAGATTACACCTGTGGCTGGCATATCCAGCTGAATTCTTATAAGCCCACCCCCTGTAGCTGATTTTTTAAATAAAGCTGTTTGTATACAAAGTGAGCTTCTCTGTGACTGCCCCTCTGAACTGTTGCGGGTGAAGCAAGCGTCCTAGATGTCTTATCTCCCAGGTCAAAAGAGGCAGCTTGCAGGTAGAGATAGTAAAACAATGTATAACTTGCTTGGGCAGGTTCAGTGGGCAATTGCCAAACCATGGATCCCTCCGGGGCTTCTCATAGGACATACTGGATCTGAGATGCCACCAAAGCACAATCCGGGTTAGGAAAGGCCCTGGGTCCAAAGCATACCTACCTGGATTATTTCCTGAAGAAGTGAGTATGGAGGAGAGATGGGCTCTGCCTCTTCTTAGGCAGGAATACTTCAGTCCTTTTCCTTTCCTGAGATGGGATAGGGCTGGCCTGCTTTGATCTTCACAGCTCCTGGGACTACAGTGTGTGCTGACACACCCAGCTCAGGCATACTTCTTGAGTGCCCCCAGAGTGTTTTCAGATGAGCCAGAGATGGGTTATTTCCTGGCACTGAGAATTCAAGGAACAGGGTGGGGATGTATCTAGTGGTAGAGCACTTAACTGGTTTGCATGAGGCCCTGGGTTCCATCCTCAGCACTGCAAGGGGTGGGGAGGCAAGGAGTTGCCTTAGGTGCAGGACATTGTGGGCAAGGTGGGAAGAATACAGTCAGAGGAGGAGAAGATAGGGCCATTGTGGTCTGACTCCCCCTTGGCCTGCACTGCTCCCAGGCCCACCAAGGGCTACCCCTGCTATACCCATGCAAGAGATGCAAAGCCAGAGCTGGCTCTTCCCTGTTAGATCTCCCAGCATGGGCTGCTACACTTTAGGGACCTGATCCTCTGGTAAGCAGTGAGGGTGGCCCTTACAGGTGCCATCTGTACCTAGCCTTGATGTTGGCCTGACTTTGCAGAGAAGCATTGCTTCTGTTACCCAGATTTGGGGGAATGGCCTCTATGGGCACTCACGACTCTCTGCCATCACTCACCGGCAGAACTTACCTGATCCCCTGTCTGTGTCAAGGTCCCTTCAGCTCTGGAGACTTCACTTACACTGGTCAAAACCAAGTTCTACTCTCCAACTGTCTTATTTTTTTGAATCTCCATTTCCCCACTGCATGGGAATAATAATGTCCAACCTATGTTGATTAATGAAGACAAAATGAGCAAAAAAGCCCACCCCAAGCCCAGTTCTGGGTATTCTTTGAGATGCTGGTTAAACACCTGATCTCTGAGACCTGTGGGGATGAGGAAGAAGCCAGGACACTTTCTAGCCCAGTGCTGTAGTCACAAGGTCTGGGTGGAGCCCCTTTGAACTCTGGGTTCACTTCCTCTCCCAGTGAGTCAGTCTTTCTGTGAGTTGCCAGGCCCTCAGGAGCCCTCCACCCTTCTCCTTCCTCCTCGCCTGGGACCTATGGACTTCACTACAGGAGCCAATTAGTCCCCCACCCAGAGGTCTTCAGGAGGGAATCCAGACCACCCAGAGAATGCTGAGCCTCATTCAAATTCATTCTAGAACAGCTTTAGGTATTGACTGTTTTACAAAGAAGGTAAGTAACCTGCCCAAGGTGTAGCTAGTGCTTCCCAAATAGGGAAAGAAAGGGACAGATGAGCCCACACAGGGAGAGCTAGTTTATGGAAGATGGGAGTAGAGAGAAGAGGAACTAGGAAGTGACATTAGATGAAGGAAAGATGGCTTTGTGGGTAGGAGCATTTCCCAACATTCTCCCTACTCTCTTCTTCATTTGCAAAGAATCCAATCCAGTCAGGCAGACCAGTCCCTGCCCCACACGAGTGGGAGACAGATGAAGTTCCTTGACATGCTTAGTTTATTGGCTATCCCCTCCCAGGTAGGAAAGGGCTGCTGGACCACGGAGCATCCTGATGGCCAGAGCTGAGCACCTGTGGGGAGGAAGGAAGAGGAGCAGCAAGACCAAGTGCTGCCTAAGAAGCAGCCCCTGAAGAACAAGTTAGCAACAAGTTGTCATCTACCCTTCCATTCCAGGAATGAACTCCTTAGAAGGTGTAGTGGTACACGCCTATAATCCCAGCACTCAGGAGGCTGAGACAAGAGGATTTCAAATTAGAGGCCAACCTAGGCTATATAGTAAAACCTGGTCCTAGGGGAAAAAAAGCTGCCAAGGAGCTATGGGGTCAAGCCAGCGCTCATGGAACTTGCCTTAGACTGGCAGACAGGCCAGAACTGTAGGGTCCTGCAGGCTCTGGGTCACCAGGAATGTGGCTTCTGAGGACCATGTCTTCTGGGATTCTCCTTTTCCTGGGTCAGCTCTGATCCCCACAGAGCCAAGCCCTGTGCTATGGGCTGGCGCCTAAGAGGACAGGGGCTGTCAGAAGATGCTCATTCCAAGCAGCTCAGGTCTCCCGGGCACAGCAGGTTGGGGTGGCATTGCTAACTTCTCCTGAGCCGAGGGCCTTGAACAGAGGGACCGGAAGCCCCAAGGGGTCTGGACTTCAGGCCTGGGCTCTGACTGCTTAGCCCATGTGAAGCCACTGCACAGAAACCACCTATACTTTGAGGTCCTTTCCCTCCTCCCTTTTCTTCTTCTTCCCAGGAGGTGACACAACACCTGTTCCAACAACAAGCAACGATAGCAGAGGAACTGCAACCCCACCACCTGAGCAAATGCACATCCCTCCCCTCTCCCATGGGCCCATCACCAGAAAGGGCCAGGCCCCATCCACTCCCAGGATGGATCCCTTCCCTTTCTTTTCAAACCTGCTGCTGCCTGGCCTCAAGCAAGCGAAGGACTTTCTTTCTATTCTCCAGAGAAAACAGTAAACTAGCTGGATTTGTTGGCACATGCCTATAATCCCAGCATGGAGAGGTTAAGGCAGGAGGATCACCAAGAATTTGAGGCTATCCTGGGCTACATAGTGAGATCAAGGCCAGCCTATATTCCTGGCACTTGTGAAGCTGAGGTGGGAAGATCATGAGTTAAAGGCCAGCCTGGGCTTCATAGAGAACCGTCTCAAACCAAACAAAATGTGACAGGCATGGCTAGTGCCTGTAATCCTGGCACTCAGGAGGTTGACCCAAGAGAATTTCCATAAATTCAAGGACAGCCTGAACTACAAAGAGAGAACCTATCTACAAACAAACAAGCAAACAAACAAAACAACAACAGCGAAAAAACGGCACCACCAACAAAACCAACCCTAACAGCTCAATAGTAGCTGTAAATTGGGAGCACCTGTGCTATCACAAAGTATATCCTCTCTGACTTTATAGCAACCCAGCTTAGTAAGTAAAATTACATCCATTCAACTTTTTTTTCAGCTTTTATTTTACATTAGTACCTGTACAGTGTATAACGATCACATTCCTCATGAGGCATTGTCACCTGCACATAACACCTCTCAATTCTTTTTTTCATCCCCTTCCCTTTCTCCCCCTCTCCTCTTCCTCCATCTCTTGATCCCTTTCCCCTTTCCAAAAGATCTTCCTGCCTATTTTCTGTCAGCTTTTATTTTGCTCTTTATTACAAATAAATTTTGGGTTTCTCATATAAGAGAAACCGTGTGATATTTAAGCTTATGTGTCTGACTTATTTCCCTTAACATTATGGTCTCTATCCCCATTTTACAGATGTAGAAATTAAGCCTAAGTGATTTTTCCCTAAATTATACTACAGAACCCAGATCATGAATGTACTAGACTGTCAGTCAGGTCCTAAGAGAAGCAAGTGTGCATAGAGTTAGATATGCAAAACTTGTACTGGAGAAAACACTTGGGAAAAGTAAAGGGGAAAGGAACAAGGGAAAGCAGAAAGCCCAGTCCTGGAAAAGGAGAGCAGGAAGGAAGAATCGGATTTCAGTGGGCTCAGAGAAGCCTTAGAGGCAGGCGGGCAGACTCAGGCCCACGAAAATGGCCCATTAGGAGCAGGTTGTGGTGATGCGTGCCTCTGTGCCTCTGATCCCACCACTAGGGAGGGGGATCAAGAGTTTGAGGCCAACCTGACCACACAGCAAGACCTTGTGTGTGTGTATATATAGTAAATAAATGAAGTTTTAAAAAAGAAAAACCATTTGAAGGCCACCTCCATGAGCAGAAAGGGCCCTGTGCATGTCCCCACCCTAGCTCAGGCACTGGCTTGAAGCAGCACTTGCAGCAACAGGCAGAAATGAGCTGTGGCAGGACTGTACCACCCGCATTCTCCCGGCCAATTGTGCCTCCATGGCTCCCCACAGACCCAGCATGCCACTGGAACATCCAGGAATGCGGCTTCTGCTGACATAATGACCTTTTGAACACTCAGGAAATAGTTTCTGATCTCTTTATCTCTGGGTGTCCGTGGGTCCTGAGCTAAACTCTTCTGGGACAATCCCTGGCCTTGTAGCCGAACCACTGCCCCAGGCTTCATGCAGGCACCGGAAAACGTGTCAACCTTGTGCCCATAGATGTCCACCCTATGATTTCAGGGTGTTTTCACTGTGATTTACCCAGTTCCCTGCAGGTTTTGTTTGGATGGTCACCTTTCTTGGCAGCCAGGTGACCTCCCTCCTTTCCTCCCTCAGAGGCTTGGGTCCTCTTAAGAGATACACTCAGCCAGAGATTGAGTTTAGATGCTGTGCTGTGGACCTCCTTGGGAACATAGCTCAGTGGCCTCCAGTGGGACTTAAACTCCAAGGCAGCCTGGGAGGGAAAAGTTTCCCAGACAGAACTTCCCAGGTATCTACTTGCATGAATGCCAAATTGTGTGTGGTGCCCTCTACAGCTGCCTACTGATTGACACTACAGAGAGTCCCCATGGAGGCAGAAAATCACTGTCAGTCTGAGTTTGCCACTGTGAGGGGAGGAGGACCAAGGTCAGGCCTATTCACCCACCGCCCCCAGCCCTCCAGCAGGATAGCTATGCTAGCCCTGGCCTTGGGGTGGAAATCTGGGAGACAGAAAGAGATGAGATGTTCCTGGCAGGAATGTGGGGTCATTCCTGCCAGTGACTTAGCGATGTTGCCAGGCTCACCAGGCCATTGCCTCCCTGCCAGTTTGTAGATGGAGGGAAACGGACATTAATCTCACAACAGTCCAGGGCAGGAAGCCATCAACCCTCCCCTTTATTATTTCTGTTCTCAGCCCTGGGCCCTAGGTACAGTGGCATCCTGCAAGTCCAAGCACTGTAGACAGAGGGCCATCAGAGCAGAAGAGTCCATGGTGGCTGGAGATCAGGCTGTGGGTTGCATGGAGACAGGCCTAAGGAGTATGGGGCAGGAACCACAAGGTTTTCTGGTTGAGGGGCTAACCAGATTCCACTGCTCACTCCTCCCTGATGAGAAGCTGTAATGAGCCTCTTGCACAGAGGCTCCTGCACACCGAGGCAGGCCAGTGCCCTCCTGGGAGAGCTCCTGTAGCCTGGGTGCAAGTGCCCAGTAACATAGAGAGCTGTTCTGACAGGAGAGTGAGCTGGTCCAAGTGAGAAGGAAAGCCAGTCCCTGCAGGATCTTGAGGAATGAGTCTTTGAATTTTGATCAGAGACTCCCCTCAGCCCAGGTACCCACAGGTTAAAAAATGACCAGCTAGAGGATCACAGGAGGCATGTCTCAGAGGAGAAATAAAAAAGGAAGAGGACTCATCTTTTTAGTTCAAGTGCCCGCACTCCCGAGGCCCTTTCTCTGCCACTGACCAGGTAACCCTTTCCTCTCAAGTCTTGTGGTTCCTACTTTGTGGAGAGCCCTTCTAGGAGAGTTTTCAACCCTGTCCTATAGACTGGGAGTTCCCAAAAGGCAAGAGCCACGCCTTGTTTCCCTTTATAGTTGGTGCACACTAAGTGCTCAATAAAAATGTTGAATCAGTAGAAAACCAGGTGACTGAATGAGTGTGCATGTGTGTGGAGGGTGTGTGCATGTGCACGTGTGTATGAATGGCTAGATGGATGGATGGATATGAATGACAGAATGGATGGGTGGGTGGATGGACGGCAGCCAGTACAATGGAGGAAGAACAACAGCAAGAAGAGTCACAGTGGACTCTAGCGGTTAGCATATTAACTCTTAAAAAGAGGAGACCTCTGGAAGAATAGATGTTTCACTAAGGAAGCAAGAGCATATTTTAGGGTTCAAGACAGAGGAAGCAGCCCAGACAGGACTGGGACTGGGACTTGCTGAAATATAGGAGGGAAGGGTGACACCTGGATTGGCAGGAAAAAAGCCAGGTGAGAGACAGATGTCGTGAAAGGTAGAACCACAAAGCCCTGGGACCAAGGGTTAATGACAAGACTTCCCCAAAAGGAGCAATTTCCAGCAATCAAATAGCTTCCCTAAAGTAGAAGTCTGAGGCCCTTTCTGCTTGTTCACAACCATCCAGGAGTTTTAGAGGAAGGCTCTGAGGGTTGTTAGAGAGGGAGTCCCTTGGTATAAAGGACACAGAGCCAACAGATTCCTGGGTTCCAGTGCAGGCTCTGCCACAAGCCTGTGGTGACCTTGACAGGTCCCTTCTCCGAATCTCATTCTCCACACCTGCCACTTTCATCACCTGAAGGATCTTACAGACCACACAGGAAGGGAGCTTTGCACAGTATCAAACTGTGACAACCAGAAGGATGGAGTGACGAAGTGCTAGGAGAGCTCAGGGGTCAGAAAGCCCTAGATTCAGATTCTCACTCAATCGCTCAGGCATTTACTAAGTCCCTACACCTTTCTGAGCCTGTTTCCCCAAAAGTGAAATGAGCAAAATAACATCTATCTTGAAGAGTTGTAAGTTTTCAAAATAAGTCACCGGAAGTGCCTAACATTCAATAAACGGAGGGCAATATTCCAGAAAAGGGATTAATCTGGGCTGCCATCGCAGCTGGGCAGTGGGCACCCAAATGCAGGTTGGGTCTCCCAGAGGAAAAAACTTTTTTCTAAATGTCACAAAAGTACTGTATTAGTCACTGCACAGGGACAAAATACCTGACAAACACAATTTAAAAGACGACAGAGTTTTCAGCTCACATTTTCAGAGAGTTCAGCTCATGGGTTGCTGGCTCCAAGGCAGAAACAATATGGTAGACGGGTCTATTGGAAGAGAGCTGCTCAGTCCAAGGGGGCCAGGAAGCAGAGAAGGGAGGAGCTGGGAACAAGAGTGCCCCTTACCAAGTCACACACCTAGTGTAACTTTTTTTTTTTTGTACAGGGGATTGAACTCAGGACCTTATGCTGCCAAGCAGGTGGCAGAACCACTGAGCTAAATCCCCAGCCTGACCTACTTCTTTCCACGAGGTCCCACCTCCTAACTGCATATCCAGTTATGAATGCATCAGTGGGTGAATCCACTGATGAGTACGGCACCCCCATGTTCCAATCACCTTCCAAATGCATGAGAATTTTAGATCTAAGCCATAACAGGACACAGGACAATTTTGCTCCAAGTTCTGCACCTAAGGGGCTGCCTCCAGCAAACCTGCGACAGAAAACATTCCTTTTCAGCTTTAACCTCTTACTTTCCAGAGAGGAGAGGTCTGAAGACCAGGCTGTGAACTTGGCTCATGATTTGGGCCCAGACATCTTCCCTACACAGGTGAAGAGCAGGATGCTGGCATCAGCAAGAGGAGTCGCTATGTCTGAGAGCACTGTTTATAGTCCTTAAAGGCCAAGCAGAGAAGAGGGTCTCCAGTACCCCAAGCCCTTGGCAGAAGCCTGTCACTGCACTACTCTACAGATCATCCTCGTGGCTCAGGAAATTATCCCTTTGTAAGTGCAAAAGTCAATGAACAGCCGGGGATATAGCCCTGCACCTAGCTTGCAAGCACATGTCCTGGGTTCAATCCTTGGCGCCAAAAATTTTTAAAAAGTCAACAAACATAACAAGGAGCCACTATTTACTGACTGCTTTCTTGTGCCTGGCCCTGTGCTAAGAGATGTCTCCCACCCCTTTCCTATTTTTTCTATTTTGAAAATTATTCAAACCTACATAAAAAGTTATAAAAATAGTACAATGAACACCCATGGCCTAGATTCCTCAGTTAACATTTGCCACTTTTGTTTGTCTCCCTGAATATGTATGTTTTATTAAACCACTTCAGAATAGATTGTAGACATCATGATCTTCACCCCCTAAAACTTTACCACATAATCTCCTACAGAAAAGAATGTTCTGGTATATAATCCAATAGCATCATCAAAATTGACATTTTACTTGATAAAAAAGTATGCATAAATTCACATTTGAATTTTTGCAATTGTCTGAATGTCTTTTATAACTTTTTAAAAAATCCCAGACCTAATCAAGGTTCGTGTACCACACTGAGTTTGTCGTGACTTCTTGGCTCCTTTAAACAGTTCTCCACTTCTTTTTTGAGGGTGGTGTGGTTCCATCCTGTTGACATTTTGAAATATTCAAGTCAGTTGTTTTGCTGAATGTCTCTCAAATTCTATTTTCTGCTGGTTTCATGTTAGACCCAGGCTAGCCTGTACATTTAATGTTTTTAGGGACTCTGATGGACTTTTCTACTATTTTTTTAAATTGGTACCAGGGATCGAACTCTGGTCCTTGTGCTTGTGAGGCAGGTGTCGCAACCACTGAGCTAAATCCCCAGCCCAATACTTCATTTTTATAGAGGTAGAATCTGAGGCTGAGAGAGCTGTCCCATTGCTACCAGGAGGCTGACCTGGGGTTGGAGGCAGACAGCATGGTTCTTGAGTCTGCTTCAAGGGGCAGTGTGGACTCTTTATCAGTTGAGTTCTTCTGAAGGATTCTTTTATCAGCCCTTTACAGCACCATAGGCACAAATGAAAAGCACATTTTGACAGGTCCTGATGTGGTAAGCAGAGGGGACGTAGGGGAAAAGACACCTCCAACCTTCTCTCTTCAGTGAGCCATTAGTCAGCCCTGTCTGGCTCCTTCAGGCCACTGTAAAAATTTTATTTTCTTTTGCCCCTTCTAGACCTCCAAGAGAAGCGATGCGTCACATCACACAGACACCACACGCAGCACACTATTGAGGGTGTAACAATCCTCTGGGTAGTCATCACTGAATTAGGTCCCGTTGCCTAGCAACTCTAGGACACTTCAGCCCTTTTCAGCCAGAGGGTGGGTGGAGGGGGCAACCACAAGAGGAGCTGAATCCTTCTTGCTCTGGGGGTCTCCTCATGGCCAGTAACCTACCAACCAAGGAGGTCTTTATTCTGTGGGGAACTGCTTTCCTCCTCACAGGGGATGAACAATCTCTTCAGGACCCTTCCTCTTGACCCAGGGACCCACGCAAGCATGCTATGGATCACCCGGCCCTCCAGTGCTAAAGAAGGGTCACAGCGCCCCCTGTGGTGAACTCTGTGGAGAGTAAAGAGTCAAAGGAGAAGGTTGGATGAGAACCTCAGAGGCCGGTTCCACCAAGCTTTGCAGACTTGCTCAAGTGTGTTCCTCTGTAAAATACCTGGTCAGATCTTTAATAACCAAGCCTACTGTTCTATGCATCTAAGCTGATAAGACAGATTCCACATTTGATCTTAGGCCAACAGCTTAGTGGTAACTACTCTTGAACATATGTACATAACTTGAACCATTTCATTTGGGCTGGGTTTAGGTCAGTGGTCCTTACCTGAGGCCCTCAAGACCCCTTAGGAGTTGGCTGACAGAATTCAGGAAGTTGGTAAACTTGGGGGAAAATGTACATCATTTCAAATCATCATTTCTGAAATTTATGAACTATTAACAAATCCACAGTTTTATGAAATATTAGTAAAATGTGACCTTTTGTTTATTTCTATAAACAGCTGTTGAAATATCAATTATATTCATCATCATTTTAAAAATTATTTTTAATTTTGCAGGGCTAGCAATCGACCTCAGCCTTGCACATGCTGGGCAAGCACTGTGCTACTGAGTTACATACACCCTCAGCCCAGACATTGCAGGAGTTCTGGATCTGTTGCTAGATCTTAATGTGCTCCTAAAGGAATCCAGATGAATTTGATATTTCTGTTTTTGAAATATTTTGATAAGCTAAATTTAAATATAATTGGTTCCCTTTGCAATCCTATGCACTTTTTATGCAACACTTTAGTCTGAGGCCTCACCAGACTGCCCAAGGAAGCTATGGAACAAAAAAGTTTAAGAGCTTCATGTTTAGGTTACAAAAGTTTTGGTCAAAGATCCAAGGAAGATTTGGTTGCTATTATTTTGTTGTTGTTGTTGTTGTTGGGTTTTTGTTTTGTTTTGTTTTTGGTGCTGGGGATTGAATTTAGGACCTTGTGTTTTGCCAGGTGCAGTACCACTGAGCTACATCTCTGGCCCTTGTTTTGTTTGTTTTCGAGACAGGGTCTCACTGTGTGGTTCAGGCTGGCCTCAAACTCACTAAGTAGCCCGAGCTGGCCTTAAATGCACAACAATCCTGCCTCATCCTCTTGAATGTTGGGCTTACAAACGTGTACAACCATGCCCAGCCTTAATTTTTGTTTGGTTTTGTTTTTAAGAGAAGGGGTCTTTCTGTTCAAGTTAATCCTGAACTCCAGGCTTAAGCAATCTTCTTCCTGCCTCATCCTCCGGAGTAGCTTGTATCTTCCTTTGAAGAGTGACTGAGTTAAGGGTCTCAAACATTAAATAAGTTGATTTCCAAGCCTTCTCTGATTCAGAATTAAATAGCAAATGGCTTAGTAATTTCTGGTATTGTCAAGTGTTTTATTTCTGTGTTATCTCCTTAGTGGTCCAAAGTTGCACATTTCGAGGACTAAGGCACATGGGAGGTTTTGATGGTGTTGTTGAAGTGCTGTTTCATTTTCTCAGGATGTGGCTTCCTTGTGGTGTAAGCGCTAATCATGAAGTGGGGTCATCCCACTCTGAATTCAAAGGGATAGTCTGGGATGAATGTGGGGTCTGTGAAATATTCCTCTTTCCTAACCTATTTCTAAGAAGCATTTAAGTCATGTTCTCTGTACTTATAAATTTAAAAATCTACAGCAAGTCATGCACTTGGTGTAATGAAAATTAGAAAACCTACAGTGTGTTAGAGGTCTGACTTCAAAGTCTGTCATAAAGAAGCAATGATGATTAGCTCTCATCCCTTCAAAGACCCACTATCAAGCAGTGGACTGGTGCTGGGGTTTTAAATGGTGTGTAGCGCTTGCGGGGTGCTTACCCCCATCCAATATGCGAGGTCTTTCCCAGACTCCTCCCTGCTGCCCCAATCCTTTGAGCGTTTTAGTGGCTTGCATTGCTCCCTCACTGTGGGCTTCTCCAGTTCTCCCAGTGACTCTCTGTTTCTGTCCCTCTCAGTGGCCTGCAAGGGTGTGGTCTGGCCTCAGTGTACCAAGCCCTATGGCTGTTCCTTGTCCCAGAGGTGGCTTCATCCTGGACCAGTCCTGATAGTGATCCCACAAAACAACCTCAAATGCCAAAATTTCAAAAGGTCAACATCCCTAAAGATCAAAATCCTGAAAAATCACAATTCTGAAAGATTGAAAACCCAGCATGTTGAAATCCCCAAGCCCACATCCCGAAAATTGTTGTTCCCTACATAAGCCACATAAGGAATCCATAAGCTACATAAGCAGGGTAGAGAGAAAACCAAATTCTCAGTGGGGAATTAGTGCATTTTCAGTTTAACATAGAAGAGTTGCCAAACTATTCATTAAGGTACTGCTTCTGCCTCTTCACACACAGCACCATGCTTGCCTTCAAAAAATACCTTTTGGCCAGGTATCTGTGCTGTACCTGTAATCCCAGCTACTCAGGAGGCTGAGGCAGGAGCATCACAAGTTCAAGGCCAGCCTGGGCAACTTTATGAAACCCTGTTTCAAAATTAGGAAAAAACCAAACCAAAACAAACAAACAAACCAAACAAACAAGAACAACCTAAAAACGGCTGAGAATGTACCTCCGCACTTTCTGAGTTTGATCTAGTAACCCCCCTCAAAAGAGCCTTTCATCAGAGAATAAAAATTCTACAAGCTCTGACCTTTTAACCAGACATTCATTGAAATAGAGGTTTCTCCATTGTGACAAAGAACATTAGATGGTGGATGATTCCTGGTGAGGGATTTGGCTGTCAAAAAGATAGGACTTTTATGTTCACTATGAAATCTTATACAGAAAAATTAGCACATGCTTCCTTTGGTTAATGGACAACACTTTCTAAATTGTCCCTTCTGCTTTTTATCAAGTGTATACATTTCAGGCACCTGTTGGAACTGAAAATTCTAGTATTTATTTACTCATTATATATTAATGACTGGAAAAAGCAAAACATTTTATAAATGGTTATTTGAAAATGTAGTGGATCTTGCAGAAGAAAACGGATTTAAATTGAACTCTCAAATAATGACAGATTTGGAATTCGGTGCAATTAAAGTTTCTGAAAATGAATTTAAAGTGTTTACCAGTAAATTTTTTTTAAAACAGCCCATTGCACTGGTGGAGAAATTCAGATGAATAGATTGGCTACCCGATAAGACAAACAAAACAAAACAAAACAAAAAAACCCTCCAGTTTTAAAACGCATCCTATTCTAGCCATGCATGGTTGGTGCACACTTGTAATCCCAGCACCCAGAAGGCTGAGGCAGGAGGATCGCTGCAAGTTCTAGGCCAGCCTGTTCAAGGCCAGCCTGAATTACATAGGAAGACCCTGTCTCAAAAAATAACAGCAATAATAGAGAAATTTAAAAATTTAAAAATACAGATGGACTCTATTGTATATCAGCATTCATCTAAGCTAATGGAATTACAGGAGTTCCCTGTCGTCCCTTTGTTTATTATTGTGGGTCTGGGTTCAGACTAAGGTCCTCTCACACCCTAAGTGAGCACTTTCACTGAGTGCTAACCCCCAGCCCTAGGAGATTCTGGTGAATTAAAGCCCCGAGTGCCCAAGGAAGCCAGTGAAGTCACTGAATGATTGATTCCAAAATAATTACGTGAACAGTAGGATGAGAAGACACTCCACAGGGGTGTTGCAACTCCGTCTCCAGTACTGTCTCCACCAAGGCCAGGGCCTGTCTGTGAGAGTGTGTAGGATGGATTTCCATGTCTCCAGAGCAACACCGCAGCACAGCACAGAGGACGAAGCTGTGTCACAGGGAGTGCTCAGGTTCGCATGTAACAAATCAGAGAAACGCCTGGAGAAAACAAACCTGAAAGGATTCTCTGAGGACAATGATGCCCTAAAGGGGGAGAAAAAAAGTAGCTGTTTCATGGCCAATGACAGGTTTCAAAATACAGTTAACCATCATGAACCTCAGTCAACTCTTGCCCACTACCCCTGTCCATAATCCATTCCCGTAATATATTTTTTGCATGTTGAAGGTTTTTTTGAGTTTTTTCTTTTTCTTTACCTTTTATTTTAAATTGTCGGTATTATTTTTATTTTCCCATGTTTAAATTTTATTTTATTTTTCTGTTTTCCACAGTGATTGTGGCTTTTTATTTTTATTATTTATTTATTTATTTTGGTTTTCTGAGACAGGGTCTCATTATGTAGTTGAGACTGACCTGGAACTCACCATGTAGCCCAGGCTGGTCTCGAACTCACAGCGATCCTCCTGCCTCAGTTTCCCTGAGTGCTGGGATGACAGGCTTGCGCCCCAGGCCTGGCAATTGTGGCTTTTTAAAAAATTGTTTTTATTTTTATTTATTTATATTTTTAGTACTGGGGATCAAATTTGAGACCTTGTGCTTGCAAGACAGGTGGTAGAAACACTGAACTAAATCCACTGCCCCCCAAAATTGTTTTAAATAAATTTTATTTATCCCTTCCCTCCTTATGTACAAAAGCTTGTTTCCATTTTTTCCTTCTATTTTCACTTTTCTTCTTGTCCCTTCCTTCCTTTCCCCCTCCCTCTCTGTTCCCCTTCCTCTTTGAACTCTTTCTTCCCATTTCCCACCATCCATTACACATCTCAGTCCTTATTTCCACTTCCAGTTTCTCACACCAGAGAAACAATGTGGTATTTAGTCATGTGTGTCTGATTTATTTCACTTAAGAGGGTGGTCTCAGAGGCCAGGGATTTAGCTCAGTGTTTCTGCTGCCTGCTTTGCAAATGCAAGGACCTGAGTTTGATCCCTAGCGCCAAAAAAAAAAAAAAGAGTATGGTCTCAGAGTCCATCCATTTAGCTATAAATGTCTGAAGCCCATCCTTCTTTATGGCAGAGTAGTACTCCATTGTATAAAAAAACACTTCTTGCTGGGGATTTAGCTCAGTGGTTCAATTGCCTGCCTCACAAGTGTAAGGTACCAAGTTCGATCCCCAATACCAAAAAAATAAAATAAAAAACTTCTTCATCCACTCACCGGTTGATGGTCATTTGGGCTATTTCCAAGCTTTAGCTATTACAAACTGTGTGGCTATAAACGTGGGTGTGCATATAAAATGCATTATCACTGTGTTGTCTTTGTCAGCACTGTGTGTGTGTGTGTGTGTGTGTGCGTGTGTGTGTAAAAACATGGAAGCTTCCTCAGTAAATGAAAACATGTTCTTTTAGTACATCTGCATTTGTAAAACATAACATGTTTTTAGACTTTCTCTCTTCGGGGACTTATATCCAGCGGTAGCTTGCTGTGGGTCAAGACTGACTTCATCAGAAGAGTCAGGTTGTCCCTGAGATTTCAGAGGACCACAGCTGGAGAGCTAGGTGCACACTATTACCAGCCACAGTGATACGCATCTGCACCTATTGCTCTGTAAGCTGTTTGTCTGCACAGCACTGTTTTACCGGTACAATCATCATTCGAATACCTGAGTGTTTACACTGGCAAAAACATGCAGGTCATTAGTGCCAATTTTATTGTGTAAAGTGCCTTTTGAGATGTTCTTTTGTGGTTTTATGTGTTTCTTGGACGAATCCCCAACTGAAATGTAAACAAGTGACTTTTAAAGAATTTCTTAAACTTACTTTTTCCAGAATTGCACATTCTGGATTTGGGGTCATGGTGTTTGTGTCTTTCGGGGTGCTGGCCAAACCCTATCGGGCACAACGTTCTCTGCATGCCACTGTTGTCCGCCTCCTCCTCTGCCACCTTC
The DNA here is from genome assembly GCF_012274545.1 of Fukomys damarensis. Lineage (NCBI taxonomy): Eukaryota > Metazoa > Chordata > Mammalia > Rodentia > Bathyergidae > Fukomys > Fukomys damarensis. Next base: position 35,694,675 of record NW_022900929.1, on the reverse strand, counting down.
CCCACGCTCTCACGTCCTTCCCTGCAAATGCCAGTTCCTGAGCCACCACACCTGACTTTGAACTTGGGGGGACTCTCCTCTGCCGTTCTAGTTCCTGTGAGGTCTAGAAAACTCAGTTTGACATTCTTTTTTTTTTCCCCCATTAAGTTTACTGGTACATTCAAAGCAAACAGTACAGTTACATGTACCGTTGGGATCTTTTACCTTTACATGATATAGCTGGACATTCTTTTTCTAGAAGGAACTTGGAAAATAAGTTTCCCAGGCCTAGCTGGAGAAAACTATGTGAGGAACAGAGCAGTATCAGAGGTATCAGTATCAGTATCAGAGGTAGTTTCTACAGCAGAGTCCATTTATTTATTTATTTACTTACTTGGTCCCAGGGACTGAACTCACTTGAGAGGCAGGCAGCAGCACCACTGAGCTAAATCCTGGGCCCCAGAGTCCTTTTTAAAAAATGTTTAGTTGTGGTAAAAAAACACACAATACAATACAGATTTACCCTTTTTGGGGGGTGGTACTGGGGATCAAACTCAGGACCTTTTGCTTACAAGGCAGGAGGGCGATACCATTAAGCTAAATCTCTGGCCCCAAATTTACCCTTTATAAGTTTTAAATATACAGTACAGTATTGTCAACTGCACACATAATTTGTACTGTTGATCTCTGTAACTTGTTCTTTCTTTTGAGACAGGGGCTCACTGTGTGGTTTAGATGGGCCTTGAACTCAGTATATAGCCTTGGCTGGCCTTGAACTTACGGAGATCCTCCTGCCTCAGCCTCCCAAGCCCACCTGGGATTACAGTTGTGTGCCACCATGCCTGGCTTTGTAACTTTTTCATTTTGCCTGACTAAAGCCTTGAATCTATTGAACATCTTCCCATCTCGCCCACCCCACCCCAGGCAACCACCGTTCTACTCTGTTTTTCTAAGTTTGAAAACTTTAGACACCTCATAAAACAGGAATCGTGCAGTGTATTTGTCTTTTCGAAACTGGTTCATTTCGCTTAGCATAATATCCTCAAGATTCATCTGTTCTGTAGCATCTGACAGTATTTCCTTCTTTCTTCAGGCTGGATACTCTTCACATATATCATATATATTGTATTTACTTTCTCCATTCACTGAATAGCAGACACTTAGCTTATTTCCATATCTTGGCTGTTGTGAATAATTTTGCAACCAATGTACGAGTCCAGATGCTTCTCCAGGGCCCTGATTTCCATTCTTATAACAGTGGGGTTCCTGGCTCATAGGATGGTTCTATTTTTAATTTTCTGAGGAAGTTCCACGTGTTATCTACTGCATCATTTCACAATCCCACCAATAGTGTACAAGGGTTCCAACTTCGCCACGACGTTTGTTTCTGTCTCTTTCACGATGTCAAGGGGTGCCTCACTGTGGCTAAGATGCGCACACACTGATAGATGTTAGTGAGCATCTCTCTGTACGTTTGTTTGCCAACTGAGTATCTCTTCAGGAAAATGTCTATTCAAGTGTTTCGCCCACTTTTTAAATTAGGTTACTCGGTTATTGTGCTACTGAGTTGTACCAGGGCCTTTGCAATGGGCCACATTCCCAGCCTTTTATTTTATTTTTTAATTTTGCTCTGGCTAAGTCACTAAATTGCCCAGGCTGGGGTCAAACTTGTGGTGTTCCCGCCTCAGCCTCCTGGACTCTTGATCTCACAGGAGTTTACCAAGGAGTTCGACCAAAATATCTTCTGGATATTAATTCTTACCAGATATATGCTTTGCAAATGTTTCACCCCGCCCCATAGCTTGTCTTTTTGCTCCCATCCCTGCTCCCTTTGCCGTGTAGGAACTGTTGAGTCTGATGTAATCTCATTTGTTCATCTTCGCTTTGCCTGTGCTTTCAGTGTTAGATCCCAGAAACACTGGCCGTCCAAGGTCATGGAGCTTTCTTACTACTTTGTTTTCTGGGCACTTTATAGTTTCAGGTCTTATATTTAATGGGTTTGGAGTTAGTTTTTGTAGATGGTGTAAGATGAGGCTGTCTTCATTCTTCTGCCTGTGGATTTCCAACAGCATTTGTTGAAAAGCCTGTCGTCCCCCACCGTGGAGTCTCAGCATTTTTGTCGAAGACCATTTGACTATATGTGAGGGTGTACTTATAGGCTCTCTGTATTGTTCTGTAGTCCACAATTCTGTCTTTATGCCAGTTCCATGTTTCTTTATTACTATTGCTTTGTAATATGTTTTGAAGTGAGGCAGTATGAAGTCTCCAGCTTTATTCTTTCTTTTTTTGGTTTTTTTTTGTTTTTTTTTTGTTTTGTTACATAGGGTCCTTCTAGGTTCCATATGAATTTTAGGTTTGCTTTTCTATTTCTGCAAAATGCCATTGTCAGATCGGGGTTTCTTTTTTTCTGGCACCAGGAATTGAACTTGGGACCTCGTTCTTGCCAGGCAGGCGCAGCACCAGTGCGCTACATCCCTGGCCCCTGGGTCGGAGTTTCTTACCCCATGGTCTCAGAATCTCTCAGTGGCATTCAGGGCAATCTGTGTCTGCCTCTCAGCTTTTTTCCCTGGTCTCTTATTAGACACAGGAGGATTCTCAGGAGACTGCAAATTGGGTTCCCAGTCACACCTTCCACAAAGGCTGAGAGTGACGGCTACGGGCAGCGGATTTGTCCTGATCTGAGAATCACAGATGAGAGCTCCCTCTGTACTTCGTGTTGCTGATGTTGGGTTCTCAGCATCAGTGACACCTTGAGAAAAATATTGCTGTCTTAATCTGCACTTTGTACAAGACTTTGCTACATGTGGAGTTTTGACCAATGATTGATTACAGCAGGAGTGTTTTGCCCCTAGAATGGACATCAGCTCTTCCCGAGCCTGCCCTCTTTCTCTGCAGTCCCCAGTGGTGGCCATCCTGGGCTCTAAGTCCCACAGGACAGGCCAACATCACTTCCAACTGCTGCTGCCTTCATGGTATTAGGCGTGGGATTTGGGTGGTGAAACTGCACTGCTGTAAGTTCCCTAGTGGTGTCCAAACAGTTTGGGGACAACTTCACAATTTTTGACACACTTTTCTCAGCCTCTTTGCATTCTTAAGCTGCTAATAGGACAACAAAGTATTTTTATAGTAATTATTAGAGACTGGGGAGGTAGGTTAGTGGGAGAGTGCTTGCCTAGAATGAATGAGGCCCTGGTTTGATTCCCACTGCTAAAAAATAAGTTAGTGTAATTGTCACTAGCGAAACTCTTACTGATTAAAATAACAAGTCAAACCACAAGATCTTACACTCTATTTTTTTAAATAACTGAATGCAACCCTTACCTCCTGGAAATCACAACTTGAATTGCAAACATTAAAATAATGTTCCGCCGGGCGTGGTGGTGCACGCCTGTAATCCCAGCTGAGGCAGGAGGATCGCTGTGAGTTGGAGACCAGCCTGGGCTACATAGTGAGTTCCAAGTCAGTCTCAACTACATAGTGAGACCCTGTCTCAAAAAAATAAACAAAAATAAATAATAATAATGTTCCTAGCCAGGTGTGGTGGTGAACGCCTATAATTCCAGAACCCTGGGAAGCTGAGACAGGAGGATCACAAGTTCAAGCCCAGGTCTGGGCTTAAAGTGACTCTTAGTGACCCTTCGTGACTCTGTCTCAAAATTTTTAAAAAAGGGAAGAAGGAGGAGGGAGAGAAGGAGATGAAGGAGAAGAAGAGGGGAATGAGGATATAGCTCAGTGTGAAGGCTCTAGGTTCAATCCCCAGTACCAAAAAAAAAAAAAAGTGAATGTGACCATCTCATGTCAATGTGTCAACTCCTTCCTCTCCTTCCTCTCCCTCTCTCTCCCTCTGCTCTGGGAATGAATCAAGGGACTCTTGACCAGCTTCCCTTTCACTCGGACACAGGATCTGCACAGGCCACAGCTGACCTCCCTGGGCCACTTGGGAAACCCCAGGCTCTCCCACTCAGCGCTCCACAGCTCCGCTTGAGATTCCTGTTGTCTCCCCTCCCCCTCCCCAGTGCCCCACCCCCACCCCGCAGCAGTTAGAACACAGGTAACTGCCCACTGGCTCAAAGCGTTCCTACAAGGAGGTGTACAGAAAGGAAAACAAGAAGTGGTCCTGCAGAGCCTGAGTCCCAGGCCCCTTCTCACCTCTAACTCACGGCCTTCTGGAGCCCAGGCTATGCTCTGAGCTTGTGCTCTATGTATCCTCACACTGCGATTCCCTGTCCTGCGTAACTAGCACAAGACCACTCTCACCTGTCTTGTTTGTCCGGTGCTGGTAATTGAACCCAGGCCTCAGTCATGCCAGGTAAATGCTCACCACTGAGCTATTTATTTGTTTTGTTTTGTTTTGTTTTGTTTGTTTGAGACAGGGTCTCATTATGTAGTTGAGACTGACCTGGAACTCACTATGTGGCCCAGGCTGATCTCAAACTCACAGCGATCCTCTTGCCTCAACCTCCCAAGTGCTGGGATTACAGGTGTGCACCACTGCACCCAGTACCACTGAGCTATTTAGAAAGGGCTTGGCTGATTCTAACTCTAGTATGCATGACCAATAATACTTCCTGGGCTGGGGTGAAGCTCAGGGAGGGGTACAGTGCTAATTTAACATGTACAGGGCTCTGGGTACAGTCCCAGCACCACAAAAACAAGTACAAAAACACTTCCAAATATAATGATAGTAACAACAACCAAACACACACACACTCAAGCACATACACACCCCTCTTTTAGTTCTGAATTGAAATTAGAAGCTGAGGGGGGCTGAGGTAGGAGGATTGGCATGAGTCCAATGCCAGCCTGGGCTACATAGTGAGTTCACAAAGCTAGCAAAGATGGGAAGGAATTTAAACTCTGGCCATCTGGCTTCTGGGCCTGCTCGCTTAAATACAGGGTCATATTGCCTGTCATTAGAAAGGTCTTTTTCTAGGGGACTGGGATTTAGCTTAGTGGTACCTCATCAGCCTTGCAAGTGCACCGTCCTGAGTTCAATCCCCAATACCAGAGGAAGAAAAGTATTTTTTTTTAAATTAACAAACATTCTAAGATAATAATTGTAAGTGTGTGCATACACAGATGTGCAAACTCTTAAGAGCTTCATTATTTAAGAAGATATATGCAGTGAATACCTGTGATCCTGGCACTCGGGAGGCTGAGATAAGAGGATAACTGTAAGTTCAAGGCAAGCCTGGGCCACATAGTGAGTTCAAAGCCAGACTGAACTACATAGCAAGACCCCGTGTCGAAAAAACAAACACCTCAGGCCAGGGATTTAGCTCAGCGGTTTGGTGGCCTGCCTCGCAAGCGCAAGGACCTGAGTTCGATCCCCAGTACCACCAAAAAAACAAAACAAAACAAACAAACAAACACATCAACAACAACAACAAATTATATGGGCAAACGCAAAGCCTATAATATTAAAGTTAGAAGAGTTCAGAGGGCTTTTGCCCCTAAGCCTGGCTTGGTGCCCACCAACTACCCAATTCCTTCAGAAAATAAAAGCGGTGAACAGGTTTGAGTCTCCTGAGCATATGGGATAGGATCGAAAACTATGGTGAATATTTAATTTAAAAAGATATTGCAGTAAAAAAGCCATCATTTTCCCTCCAAATACTCCCCCTCACTTCAAACACAACCATCTCATCATGTTCTCAACACTTTCTGAAGCAGTTCTGGAAGACCTCTTTTGTGAGTCGTTAGTCACATTGTCATGGGTGCCTCTATGTCCTGATTGATTCCAAACTTTTACCTTTCATAGTCATTTTCTACTTTAAGGAAGGGCCAGAAGTTGCACAATGCCAGATAACAGTGGATAAGGTGGATGAGGTCACATGTTAGTGTTTTTTACAAGCCTACCTTTCCACTGGATGGAACTTGATAGTAGCATTCATCTTAGTTTTGACCGTATCTTGGAAAGACTGTCACGAAAGAGACATTCAGAATTGCTTCTGCAAGTGGCAAGAAGTTGGGCGTGGTGGTGCTCACCTGTAATCCCAGCACTGGGGAGGCTGAGGCAGGAGGATCACCACAGTTTGAGACCAGTGTGGGCTACACAGTGAGTTCAAGGGCAGCCTGGGCCATGTAGCAAGACCCTGTCTCAAAAATCCACAACAAAAAACTCCTGCACAAACAAAAAAATAAGTGATAAGAAGGATGGAATAGGTGTGTTCAAAGCAAGGGGGATATTCTGAGGAGTATTAAAGGCAATGTTTTTTTTTTGTTTTTTGAGACAGGGTCTCACTATGTAGTCGAGACTGACCTGGAACTCACTATGTAGCTCAGGCTGATCTCGAACTCACAACGATCTTCCTACCTCAGCCTCCCGAGTGCTGGGATTACAGGCGTGCACCAGCACACCCGGCAATGTGTTTTTTATTATAATAAACTTAAAAATGTAAATGTTCACTGTATATTTTGATCACACCTCATATGCTCTGAGAAGGGTGTCTTGCTCTGAATTGTAAGGTCCTATGTTTCATGAAAGTTGTCAAGGTGGCTAACAAGACTGCGGAGGAGCTTTGTGAAAGCCAGGGCCAGGGCAGCTGAGAGGGCAGCCAGTCTGCAGCACCTTTGTGACATGCCAGCTGTCCAACAACCCAGCCAAGCCTCACCACTTTGCAGGGGCTCCCATGTACAGGAAGAACCCACTCCCACCACATAGTCTCACCTATTTCTCTGAGCCAGCCCTGCATTCTGTCTCCCTTATGTGGCCCCTACCGCTGCAGCACCCCTGTGCCCTGTGTGGCCTTTCTTCCACTCTCCTTTAGGCCCAGTCAGATTTCTACACCTGAGAGTGAACTGCAATCTCTGGATTACTCGAGGAAGGACAGGAAGGACGACGGTACTCTAACTCCTGTGAGAGGCACTCGGGACTGACATCAGGCAGGGAGGGAGCTCTGTGACAGTAGTTTGTCATCAGCCCACCCCACTGCCAGAGGATGCTCTGAGCTGGACTCCGCCCATCCCCGGCTGGAGGCAGCAAGAGGCTCTGCCAGGAGACCCCAGGCTGGGCCGGTCTAGTCCATGCCGCCGTCCTGCCTCGGCACATGTCTCTCTCTCCTCACATCAGCTTTATTGAATTGTAACTGACAAATGAAAATCACATGTATTTAAGGTGTACAACGTGATGTTTTAATTTACATAACTAAATATGTAGATCGTGACAACCTCAAGCGAGTGAATTAGCGGTTACCTCTGCGTGTGTGGTAAGACCACTGAAGATCTCTCTTGGCAAATTTCAAATGTACGATACATTATTATTAACTGTAGTCACTGTGCTGTACATGGAGACATTGGAATTTACTGAGATGAGTCTGAGGCAGGTCGGGGATATTTTGGCAGCCCTGGTGTCTGTCTTAAACCCAAGGAGTGGGGAGGAGCAGGCACCAGATGTCTGAACGTAGCAAGCGGTGACTGTCAAATAACTGGCTCCGAGAACCTTTTGTTTTAATGCAAGCAGCGTAAGAATAAATGTGTTTCAAGTGTGCCCCAAGCCATTTTTTAAGTAGACACTGATGTTCCTGTTGCGAGGCATCTCTGCAGTTGATGGGACTCGAAGCCGAGGGATTTGCCTTCCAGAATACGGGTTTGAAAGTTTCAAGCGCTCTGTGTTCTCCTGACAAGTATTTCAGCTTCTCAGGATCTGCTTTCTTCCAGGTAAAAAAGACGAAAGAAGAGGAGGGAGACTTCGGGTGTCAGAAATTAGGGTTAGATTTTTTGGGCATATATACTGTACAACAAAGATCAGAAAGATATGCTGGCACTGAGGGAATGCTGTTAATGTCTGCACTGTGGTCAGAATGTGGGAAGCCCGAGGGCGAGAATGACTGAAACAATCGCCCATTCTGACTTCAGGTGTCGAGGCTGTGGGTTTTAGTGTGTGTTTCGGTCTACAGACCCCTTCCCTGTAGCTCCCATTCGCTAAGTGAATGAATGCACATATGCCTGTGCTCCACAGCAGACCCACCTCTTGGCTTTAAGACGGCTCAAGGCTGTAAATGCCCCGGCAATGGTGGTACCACTGATACGTGTTGCGAGCCAGGAACTCTGATGCACACCTACTTCCGTGTGATTAGTTTCTTTTCCTGCCATTTTACTTTCCTAGCAGATCAACAGGCTAAAAAAAGTTCTCATAGCAGTAATCGTCTACCACGCCATCTGCACACACAGATCATGCTGCTCAGGGTTACAGGTGCACACCCCAAATGAAGAACATCTGTCTTGCTACAGCCGTGATACCTGCAGCAGTCTCATCAGAATCAGGGCACCACAGGTTCATCAAGGCGGGTGCCGATTCTGTTTCAGGCTCTCTTTCCATTGAAATATGACACTTGCTTCGGTGAATTTCAGTGCAAAGATTTCCACATAACAATTGCATGCTCTAACAGAATACACAGGCTTCTGGAAAAAGTTGTTTGTATTCTCTGGCTCCATCTCCTAACTTCCTATCCATCCTTCAACTCCAAGACCCCACGAATCCGCAGAAACATCTTTCCCTGTGATCACTGAGGACCTCTGACTGACTAGACCCAGGGGCATAAACAGGCTTCATTCTTGACTTCCCAGCAGGGCACAGCCCCGAAGACCACATTCCCTTGAAATACCCTCTCCCTCAGCTTTCCAGACAGCTCCCTCTCCTGGGCTCCTTCTCTGTCTGATTCCTATTCATCTGGCCCTTTGGGGGCTCACTTAAGTCATGGATGTTGAGGCTCACAGTCTTTCCTAGGCCTCCCTCTTCTGACTCTGTGCTTTCTCCCCCAGCCATCTGGTTCTTGCCCAGTGTTTCTGGTACCACACAGACCAGTGATCAGGCCTGCCTCTCTAAATTACAAATGCATACATCTAGCGGCCAATTAATATTGTTTCTTTGGCTATCTCATAGGTACTTCCAAATCGACATGTCCCAAATACATGATTTTTTTTCCCAAAAAAGAAAAGGAGAAGGGAAAAGAGAAAGGAGGAGAAAAGAGAACGGAAGAGGAGAAAGGAAAGGGAAGGAACAAATAAAATAACAAGCAAGACCTGCTTTCTGTGCCCCGTCCATCACATGAACATGACCCCATTTCATCTTATCCCACAGGCCACACACTGAGGACCTTGCCTAACATCTTTTTCTCCAGGCAATCATCAATCCTTTCCATCTCACCTCCCGAATGCCTTCATGTCTCTGCTCCATCTCCCTGTGCCACATTTGAGGCAACGACTAATGTCATATGTGTCTGAACCACTGCACTGGCTGCCTCATCTCCCCAAATCACCATCTCAGGAGAAAACCCGAGACACCCACACAGCCACCACGCTGCATGGTCCAGCCCATCTTCCTCTCTAGCCTCCCTCTCTTAGAACATTTCCTCCAGCTTCACAGCCTCTCAGGCCCTTAGCGAGCCCTGCTTCTCTGCCCCTGCACTTCTGGTTCCCTCTCCCTGAAATGCTGCCCTTCCTCTGGCCACCACCCTGTGCCTGGTAATTCCCTACCCTTCTAATCTCCCCGATCATCCCCTTCTCAGGGGAGCCTCCCCAGCCTTTATTGTAGCTCACTCTGACCTGTCGTAGTCTCTCTGTTGAGATGCATTTTGTGGCACTCTGTCTGCTATTACATTACCATAGTGGTATTGAATACCTACAGTGCAATTATTTCATGACAGTCTCTCTACTATGAGTGGATGAAGGGCCAGGGATGTAGCTCGGTGGCTCTGTGCCTGCTCAGCAAGTGCAAGGTCCTGAGTTCGATCCCCGGTTCAGGGGTGGGGGGAGCGGGGAGGGTGAAGAGGTAGCTCAGTGGTAGAACCTTTGCCTAGCATGTGTGAGGTCCTGGGTTCAATTCCTACTACAACAGAAACAAAAGCAAAGCAGTGAAAAATTGTGTTCCTATGAGTTGATTCTACTCACCTTCTACCCTTAGCTTAGAATGGAGTGTTAGCTGTTGCGAATATGAAAAATGTTACCTGTTTAACAATAAAAATGGTTCTTAAATTTTCATTAAAGTTTGTTTGTTTGTTTGTACCAAGGATCGAAGCCAGGGCCTCAAACATGCTAGGCAAGTGCTCTACCACTGATCTGCGCCCGAGCTTTAAAGTACTAGCATGGGTTTGTATTTATGTTTCCTTAAATGGCCATAAATGTAAAGTGTCCTTTCTCCCATGTTCTGTGTTTCAAATCAAGAGTGGATCTATAAACAGGAGGGAGTGGCAGGCACCCAAATAGTCAGAGCCTACAGTACATAATGCTTTTGGTGGTAAAGTCTTACTTAACACTTGACTGTACCAGGAGGCCACTATGCCTATTACCCATCAGCACTGTGGGAAACGTTCCCTGGTGCCTGCCACTGGTTTTAAGGACTGAGAGTTGCGTTGAGCACCCATGCTTTCCGGTGCTGGACATTTTGAAGCTGTAGTATAGTGTTTTCAGACTGACAACTTAGAGGTCAGTTTTCAGGCATAATGCGAGTGCTGTGATTTCTAATGACAAGCCTCCACATCAGAGTCTGGGGACGTGACCTCACCCACATGTCCCTCTGCCCTTGCTGCTGGGTGGCTGAGTTCACTCACTGCTGAGGCTGCGCCATGCCTGCTCCTGCCCCTCTTCTCCTATGAGTGCGCACTCCAGCCACTCACTTCCAAGAAGGGACCAGGGCCACCACCCTGGCCCTTGTGGGATGGTGGCTCCACTGTTACCAAGCCCAGGTCTTTTGAGACTAGTTAGTGGCCCTGGACAGCATTATGAGGAGCTGTGTCCCATTCACCTTACTTCTCTTACTCCATTCTACCTTTCTTATTTAGGAGTCAATTTTGAACCCTAGCTCCCTCTAGCATCTCCACAGGACACACAGTGGTACTTTATTTAAAAAGTGTTCTTGGGCCAGGGATTTAGCTCAGTGGCACCTCACCTGCCTTGCAAGCACAAGGTCCTGAGTTCGATCCCTGGTACCAGAAAAAAAAGTGTTCTTGGGTGGAGGATGAGGCTCAGTGAACAGAGAGCTTCCTTAGACTGTGACAGACCCTGTGTTCAGCCCCCAGCACTGCAAGGTGATGATGATGATGATGGTGATGATGAAGAAGACCATGATGTTCTTGACAGCCAACTCCATTATCCTGGACCCTGAGGTGACCCTGACGTAGTCCCTTTCTTCAGACTTCACTGTCACTTTCTGTTTTCTCAGGGCAGCCTCCTCAGACCTGCAGGCTGGAGGATCAGGTCTCTCTGTGGTTTGCTGCCGGATCACTGTGTTCCTCTCCTCTCTATCGCTTACTACAGGTTGTAATTCTATATTAGATTTATATCTATACCCCCTCTGGAAGATAAGGTTATTGAAGGAAGAAATTCTGTCTACTTTTGCTTACCTAGCACCCTGGTAGGGGCCTGATACATAGTTGCTGAATGAAAGACTAAACTATAACCCATCTCATTACGTGAGAACTTGTCTTTAGCACATTTCTCTATGAAAGCAAGTAAAACACTTCGGGGAACAGTTGCTAACCATCAGAATGTTGCATATGTGAGCACCACAATATTTCTCCCTGTGGGTTCGATATCTGACTGCATATTTTATTACAGTTATTTCTTTCAGGGTGGTAAAAACACACTTACAGGCTTGCAGGCAGTCACACCTGGCTCCGGGGGAAGGGGTCAGGTTACGAGCTGCAGATTAAGTGAGGACATCCCTGCCAGCTCCTGCGAGGGGACAGGCTTCCTCCTAGCTTCAACTCTGCAGACAGCAAAGGGCTTGGGAAAGTCCCAGAACAAAGTGCCGGGACTCCTGCGACCCCTGAGGCCATGAGGTGGTTCTTTGCAGGTGTCTCAGGGTGGTACTATGCGGTCTGACTTCAGAGGCGGCTGCTTTTGCCCATGGTTTGTCATGTCTGCAGATCCTGTGATGGGGGAAGACGATGATACTACGTGAGACCGAAAGATAGAACACAGCAGCTACGATGTAGAGAGCTGAGCCTGGAGTCAAAATCACCATCCAGGTCACTGGTTTTTAGTAAAAGTCACACATCAAAAATGAACCTTGTCCTGTTGCTTGTAATCCCAGCGCTCTGGGAGGCTGAGGCAGGAGGATCATAAGCTAGAGCCCAGCTTGGACAATGCAATGACTTAGCAAGATCCTGTCTCAGTATCAAATAAGCTTGTGCAGTGAAAGACGCTCCTGGGAAGCAGTCCGGGGAATGGAAAGAGCATAGCTGGTTGTCAAGGTGATATCCAGTCCCCTCTGGGAGTACTTGCTATGGGTGAGCAGTATGCTGAGGCCTTTGCATGCATTATCTCACTTAATTCCAAATCTCTCATGAAGGCTCTTATTAGTGCCACTTTTCAGATCATAAAACCAAGTGTCCATGTGACAAGAAATGCCCGAGGTAACACAGCTTTTTATTTGTTTTTGGAGTCAGGGTCTTGCTGCGTAGCCCTGGCTGGCCCTGAACTGGCTGCGATCCTTCTGTCTGGGCCTCTTGAGCGCTGAGACCACAGGCAAGTGCCTCCACATCTGGTCCAGAGGCAGGATTTGAAGCCAGCTCTGGCTGCCTCCACATCCAACCACTTAACCCTGGAATGATACACTGGCCACCGGGAAAGCTGGGTTAGAGCTCCAGCTCTTCCATGACAGCTGAGTCCTGGGGTCACTTCTACAAGAATGTTATTATCTATAAAATATGAATAACAATATATAGGACACAGGGTTTCTGTGAAGAGTCGAAGAAATAATGCCAGTGAAGTCTTCAGTACGGTGCTGGTAGAGCAGCCACTGCTGCACGCTTCTATACTGGGACTGCAGCCAGTCTGAACCGAGATGCGTCCTAAGTGTAACACACATTCTGATTCTGAATGCTTAGTCTGAAAAAGAATGCAAAATAACTTAACAACCTCTTATATCGATGACTATATATGTTGAAATGATAATGTCTTTGACATATTAGTGAAATATGTTACTGCAATTAATTTTGCCACTTCTTTTTACTTTTTAAAATATGGCTACTAGAAATCAAACATTCTATGATGTAGGACAGTACTGTATCATACCTCTATGAATGTAAAATATCTAGTACCTGCTTTATGATACATAGTAGGGACTGTGCTTTATCAGAGCTACATTTAATGATATTACTCTAGAATGTTCTCTTTCCAGATGATGATTAAGAGGCTAATAGAAAAAATGGTGCCAGGTACCACAACAGCAACAGAACTTTGTTGTTTTCTGGATATTATTCTTTTCTTTGTTTTTTTTTTTTTATTTTTTTTAAATGGAATGTGCTGAATGTCTATAATTTTGTTCAGATGACTGCAGAACCTGGAAAAGCTGTTGCTGCTATCGATGCATAACATACTATTATTAGTCTTTTTATATAAATATATATATATACACACACATATATATATAAATTGAATTTGGGGAAACTTTAACGGTGCTGCCAACTTTGGAAAAAGTCATCCCAATTTACTGTGTTGGCTTGGCGTTGTACAGAAGTGGACAACCATATTGGTCTAGAAATGTTCATTTATTTTTATTTTTATTTTTTATTTTTTTTCCATATGTACAGGAGTAACACATCATACTAAATATGTAAGGTCATATCTATGTGGGTTTGATTACAGAAACTAATAAAGTATTCTCTAAATAATGAAGAAAAGAATAAGATAAGACTATAAGAGTGAGAAGCAATTTAAATATGTTCAGGGACCATTTTCATCTCCAGAATTAAGGATTATTT
>NW_022900929.1:35673557-35680691 GCF_012274545.1 Fukomys damarensis | reverse complement strand
TAGGGAGGAGGAGGGGGTGAAGGGAGGGCAGGGACAAGGGGAAAAATGAGAATTAAGACCTCTTATGTAAAGGTACAGAATCCCAATGATGAATGCAATTGTATTGTATACCTAGATTGTACCAATAAACTCAATAAAAAGAAAAAAAAATAAAAAAAGAAATCAAACATTCTATTGTATAGCACTGCTCTAGAGGCCTATAAATATTATTTATTATTGTTATTGTAATTTCACTCAGGCAAATACTCCATTTCACCACCGAGGTCAGCACCTAGACAGAGTCTGACACAAAACAAGTCCTCATTTTTCTATAAATGTGAGCTTGAATGAATAAAAAATGGTTTTTATCTCTTGAATCTATTCTTTCTGATTTATATTTTACTGTTGTTTTTCAAATAAATAGGGTAATTTAGCTAAAGGCAAGTCTCTATGTCTGGAGAAATTACCACTCAAACAATATGCATCGCAATTTAAAATCTTCTGAACCAGCCACTTTTTTTTTTTTTTGACAGAGTCCTGCTACATTGCCCAGGCTGATCTCAAGTGGATCCTCCTGCCTCAGCCTCCTGGGTAGCTGGGATTACAGGCATGCACTACCACACAGGCTTCTTTTCCTTCTTTCTCCTTCACAGTGTTGGGGATCAAACTCAGGATGCATACAAGCACTCTACCACTGAGATACACCCCCTCGCCTGACCCAGATGCCTTACTCAGGTAACTAGAAAGTCACTGGCGCTCGCTTCTCCTAAAAGGTCTGTTTTCTTCTCCCATTACTTATCAAATGGTGCAAATCCCAATTCAGGATAATGTCTAGATCAGTACAATTGTTTCAAACAGCTCTCTGCGAATTTTAATTCATACCTAAACTTCACCTTGTTCCTCCTGACCCATTGTTGCAGCCCAGATAATTTTGGATCTTGACTTGCCTCACTGAGCATCATGCCATCCCTTTCAGCCCCCCTCTTTTGTTTGTCTGCAAATCTCACTCTATTGTTCATTCAGGTCACCAGATACCAAAAGAAGACACAGCTAAAAATGGAACAATCAACTAAATGATAAGCTCTGTAAGGACAGAGGGACCAAACTTACCTAGCTGAGCTACAGGACTGAGCTATATTCATGTTAAAGTTATGTACCAGAAAAGTTCAAAAAGCCATGAAAGAATTTCTTGTTTTAGTGAAGGTAACACAGTGTTATAACTCATGAACCCTGACATTCCACACAATGGAGGCTTCTTTCTCCCGCCCAGAGCAGTTCATTGCTAAAGTTCTTCCTCCCTCAGGTGACTCAGGCTCTGGCAATTCCTCCATCACTGGGCTCTGCCATCTCCTAAGACCTGGTTATCCTTTGCTGCCACTCAGTAAAGAGTCTGCTTGGAGAAGGCACCCACATTTCTTTAGCCCTGCCTGAAAGAAGGATGCAATTACTTCCACTCAGGTCTCATCCATATGAACTTTTTGCATGGGCACCTGTGGACGAGGGGAGCTGGAATCGCAGTTCTGGGGTGGGAGCCCCTCTCAATGTTCCTCCAAAAGAGGAGCCTGTAGTCTAGTGAATGGTCTCTACTTCTGCTGCAACTTAGAAATTATCCCCAGAAGGACACAGGCAAAATGTTGAAGTGTATTTCTTTTTCTTTCTTTTTTTCAGTGTATTTCTGTACTTCAAGCTGAGCTGTGGATCAGAGGTAGCCTGTGTGATTGGCATGCATTGAGGTCCTGGGTTCAATTCCCAGAATCAAATTTACTAATAAGTAAATGAACAGCACTAAAAATGCATCGCATAAAATAATATGAATAATAGGGGCACAGAAGATGTGTAATTACTTATTGTACCGGAGGCAGTGATCAGAAAAATCCCTTAAGGATGGATGGAGCTGGGCACAGGGGGCAGAAGGGAGGAGTGCCAGACAATGGAAACCCATCACACCCCTCATTAAGGGGCAGGCGCAGACAGGGGCAAGGCGACCCAGCGTGGGGCAGACCACGGTCAGGCCTCATCTCTCTTCACCTGAAGTGTCACCTCTTTTCTCTCTCTCATGTTACCAATAAAGACTACATGCTTAATGATATTTGTTCTTTCTCAGCCAAAGTTTCTAGGTGACTCACCAGCTAAATACTTTGGAAAGATGGCTCAAAGCCTATGTTTTCATACAAAAATGTTCAAGATTGTGTAAAATATTAAAGAGTGAACATGAACAAAAATCCCTCAATTTCCTTATATTACCCAGTTCTTTGATTTCTGGTGGATTTATGTAGATTCAGAGTTTGTTAAGATCACCTGAATATTCTTACCTGAATATTCTGTTCTAAAATACTTATTTTAATAGTTTATCTATATTGTGGCAAGTAATCCTTTTCATGGCTAGTCCTCCTCTGATGTGAAATGTGTACAATCAATAAAAATATAGCCTAAATAGTTTCCCCCATGTCTTCAGTCATGAATCTGCTATATAGCTCTGAATATGGCTAAACTAAATTTCTGTCCTTTATGTTAATTCGAATATAATAAATAAAAATGTCTACAAGTACCTCGATAGGGGCATTTGTTTGATGAAAAGAGGAGTCATTTTTATCATACATGCTGATTCCTTTATGTACTTACATGGGCCAGGAGAGGAGAGCAACATCACGGAATACGTACCTTATTGTATGTTGTCTTATAAAACTACAGGTTCTGCCATTTTTACAAGCTCTAGCTCCTCCCTGCACACGAGGAGACCTTTATCTATGACTAAATTCCGCCATACCCAGAAGAAAAGAGTGATATACCTAACCACATTACAAAGAAAAAAACTCTTACATGGCAAAAAGATAAAAGACAATGTAACATTTGGGGAAATATTTCTGACTTGCATCACAAAAGCTCACCAGTTATATACAGAATTCTTAGTAATAAACCAAACCCCAAAACTAACATCCCAATAAAAAATGAACAAGGATATTAAAGACAGAAGAAACACCATAAGTTTTAAATATATGAATGGCTGGGTGCAGCTGTGGTAAAGCACTCACCTAACATGCCCTTGGTTTGATCCCCAGCACCACAAAAATAAAAATAAAAATTTGAAAAAATACCTGATATGATGGCCCATGGCTATACTACTAACACTCAGGAGGCTGAAGAAAGAGGATTCACCATGAGTTCAATGCCAGACTGGGATACAGTGAGTTCAAGGCCAGCCTGAACTACATAGCAAGAACTTTTCTAATAAATAAATATTGAAAAATGTCCAACCTTATTTGTAAGATAAAATTAAATGAAAACTGCATTGAAAATATTTTTCACTAAAAGTTTAGCAAAAACAATCCTTTGCTCCATATCTTAGGTGGAGGGTATGAGTTGAAAAAGTAAGATAATGTCAGACAAACTTCAGAGAGTAATTTGACAGTATCTCTCAAAACTGAAAATTCATGTCCTTTGACTCACCAAATTCCACTTCTAGGAATTTACCATAAGGATATAACTTACATGAAAAACAACACGTACAATTGTTTATTCACTGCATTATTGTTGTCATAGCAAAAACACTGGCAACAACCTAAACGACCCATAGATATGACAACTGGATAATTAATTTATGGTTCACTCATACAAGGGGATACTATCTTATTTTGAAAAAAAAATTTTTAATGAGGAAGTTCCCTGTGAGTTGGCATGAAAGATCTTCCAGTCATGTATTAAGAGGAAAAAGCAGCCAGGGATTTAGCTCAGTGGTTCTGCCATCTGCCTCACAAGTGCCAGGACCCGTGTCCAATCCCTAGTTCCAAAAAGCAGAACAAAACAAAACAAAAAGTGAGGAAAAAAGATAGAGAACAGTGTGTAGAGTGTGCTATATTTTGGGTTAAAAAAAGGAAAGGTTATTCCTAGATGCTTCTTGGCACATAAAAACTCTGGGCTCAGCCTATTAACAATGAAAGAGAGCAGAGGGGATGATGGCCAACAGTTGCCTTGAGAGGGAGACTTGTGTGAAAATGTTTTAAATATTTTCTGTGTTTGAAGCTTGTGATTACATTGCCTATTCAGAAAAGTTAAACTTCTGAACTTTTAATTCGGCTTTGATAGGATGATGGTATTAAGAAAGTGACTTTTCACAAGATGGCACAGTTGCTTGGTACAGTCTTGCAGGAGCCCCGTCACTTCTGTGCCTCAGCCTTGCCTCCCCGGGCAACCACGCTGGAGGAGCTGGGTGTGGGGTCTAGTGCTGTGCTGGCCACGCCTCCAGCCTGAGAAGCGTCCCTGTTTCGCCAGCCCTGGCTTCCTCCGGGCCCTGAGAACATCTGGTGGATTGATCAAGCTACTCAGACTTTACCTCCTTTTATCACAGTCTCTTATTATTTCCACTTCTTCCTTTCAAACAAATCAAAATATTAGAACAAGGCAGAAAGGCACCTACTTGCCAGGTAAATTGGATCTCCTAAGAGTATCTTCAGGTTTTAAAAAAAAGGCAGTTTCCATCTTATCGATGAGAAGGTGTTTGCTTTCTACTCAATTACCCCTTGTGTTAGATGGTATTTTCTGGTTCAGATGGCTGTCTGTGTAAAATACCAACATTTAAAAATCTATTTCCTCCATTCCCAGTTCAATGTCGACAACTCTATTGTTAAGAGTCTGCAAGTTGGTGCCTTTCCAGCCAAAGGATAATTCAGCTGAGAGGTTTGATTTTACGATACAAACGTGATCTCACTTCTCCATGCGAGCAGCTTCCTAAGGAAAGAAAATCACTTAGGAGAAATCAGAGCGAC
Organism: Fukomys damarensis; assembly: GCF_012274545.1. Taxonomy (NCBI): domain Eukaryota; kingdom Metazoa; phylum Chordata; class Mammalia; order Rodentia; family Bathyergidae; genus Fukomys; species Fukomys damarensis. The sequence goes on along the minus strand of NW_022900929.1, from coordinate 35,675,949 downwards.
TGTGTCCAGCGCGTGCTGTGCTGACTGCGGGGTGGGTGGCAGGGAGCAGGCGTCTGAAACACTCCCGCCGAGGCCAGAACCCCCGCCCAGCACCCCCTCCCGGAGGTAGAAACCCGCCCTCTGCCAGCCTCTGGCGATGGGAGTGGTGCCCCCTGCAGGACACTCGGAGAATCGCTCCGGACACAGAACTCCAGCCTCGTGTTTTCTGGGAGCCTGGCTGTAAAAGCACGGATGGCCGCGTCTCGATTCACCCTATGTTTCCTGCAAGGGGTGGGGTGGGGGGTTTGGGCCGCAAACAGTGACGCCCCAGGGGGCCCAAAAAGGTGGCCAGGGTTGGTTTGGCCCGGGAAGTCCTGTCTCCTGAACCGAACACACTGAGGGAGGGTAGTTTAAAGCTGGTTCCCCTGGTTTTAGCATCTCTTCCCTGCTGCCCCACAGCTTTTTCTTCCCCAAGCCCAAGATCCCCCTTTTCTATGCATTCCCAACTAGAGACTCCAGGACACATCTTGGACCAGTGAGGCTAACCTTCCCAGGCCTCATTTGCCACTTTTGTATAAGACTAAACCTACAATTCCTTTAGAAAACTACTTAGTGTTTTATAAAATTAAATATACGCTTACTCCGTGCCTAGCAACTTAACTCTTGAATATCTAAGAGAAGTTAAAAATCCACCTCCATTGAAGCACTTGCCTTGTATTCATAGCAAGTTTACACAAAATAACCAAAGACAAGAAATAATCAAATCCATGAACAATAACATGGTACAATAACATGAACAATAACATGTGGTAACTGATACCATGGAGTCAGATGTTCTATTCAGCGATGATGGTAAAAACTGCGGAGACACACTACAGCACACACCGATCTCAAAAACACATTTGTCAAAACTCAGAACTGTACTCTAAAACCCGTACACTTTCATGTATATACATGAACCTCCATTTAAAATATTGGGGGGGGGCAGGGATTTATCTTAGTGGTTCCGCCGCCTGCTTTGCAAGTGAAAAGTCCCGAGTTTGATCCCTGGTAGCACAGAAGTATATATATATATTTTTTTTAACTTAAAATATCTTTGAAAATAAGTTAGCACATAAAGTATTTAGAAGTGGTGCTGGGCACCTAGATACAAGTTAGTCCAAACTCTGAGACACTGTGGAAAGACATATTTGAAAGTTATATATGTCAGAATTTTCCATTCAGGGCATTTGCAATGGGTTAGAATCTCTTTACCACTGTCCCAGCCTCATAAGGGGTGTGAAGATCAAGCATTACCTCAGTCACATTTGTATTTAACACAACATAACACCAGTGTGGATGGCTGCCCCTCAGATTAACTTTCGGACACAATCTCTATATCGGAGAAACACTGCTTCAAATCCAGATGGCAAAGAAGCAGAGAATGCAAGAGATGCGCATTCTCCTGACCTGGAGACCACATAGGCAGCAGTTCCCGGGATGAACTCTCAGCTGCACCGGAAGATAGCACACCAGACGCTTCTTTCTGTGAGGCGCCTTGGGGAGGGGAAAGAGTTTGACCGCCTGGGTTTGGTACTGTTTCTGTCACATCACATGTGACCTAAATCTCTCTAAGCCTCGATTTCTCCATCTGTAAAATGAATGAGAGCAGTAAAGACATTCTGAGACCCTGGCGAAGTGAGCAGGCGGTCTGGGGCGGCAACCAGGCTCTTCTCTGCAGGGGAACGGGGAGAGAAAAGCCTGAGGAAGATCAAGAGGGAGCAACTAGGGCCCGGCAAGATCTATGAGAAACAGCCAGAAGGGCAGAAAGGAAGGCCGTGTCTAGGGGAATGAAAGGCTGGACCCCGTGCGGATGTGTCAGATCCCGCCTTAGGACTTTTCTATAAAACTCCCGTGAGTACTACAGCTCTGGGGTAAGGGGCTCTCCAAGGAGAAGTGGGAGGATTGTTCAGTCCTGCTCTCAGAGCGGGTAAGGAAGGCAGGTTGCGAACACCCACATCTGGTTAACTCCGTGCCTTAGAAAGTCCGTTCTGGGCGCACGGTTCGTGCCTAGTAAGTGACAGACATCTTAGGTCGTCACGTGTGTGTACAGCCGGGCAAAGGAAACAGCCTCGCTCCAGCCGTGGGCTCACGTTAGTGGCCCCAGCCCAAGCGCTTCTCCACTAACAAAGGAGTCTTGGTCTGGCTGGGCGGTGTGCAGTGTGGACGTGGCTCCAGTGGGTTCCAGTTCCGCCTCCCCGTGGACCAGCGAACTCTCCCTCTTTAGGGCGCAGATGATCCCTCATGCTCCTCACTCAGCTCCCCGCTGGTTGTGGGCGCGGGGCCCTCGGTGGCCTTGCTCACGAGGCCGCGTGGCGGACGGGACACTGACCCCAGCTCCTAGGCTGCCGGGGCTCGGCGGCACGCGTGCCCC
>NW_022900929.1:35670374-35673362 GCF_012274545.1 Fukomys damarensis | reverse complement strand
GCTCAGCCTGATCGGAGCAGATTGCTCCAGATGGGATTTTACGATGACTCTCGCCTGCTGCTTGTTTTAGGACCGGCGTGTGGAAAAATGGGGCCAGGGCTCAGGACGCTAAACTGGTGGCGCAGGGGTGGATGAGAATCCAGCCGGCCTGCAGGCAGGACTGAGGACACACGGAGCAGCTTGTTTCTGACCCCTCCCCCGACGGCACCCTACACCCTACGCCCCAAACCTCTGTTTTGGGAATAACCAGGAACACTCCTGACTCTGATACCTTCACCTGTCAGTCTGCACAGACCTGGGGTTGCCCTTTTTTTCTTTGTGCCTCTACCCTTCAGCCACCAAACTTGGCCTTCATCCTGCTGCTTCCTCCGCCCATCTCTTCCCCAGGGACCCAATGTTCCCCAGTCGCCTCACTGCTGAAGCACGCTGCTGCTGACAGTGGGGACTCCTTCAGCTCTAACCCTGATGATACTCACTGTTTACACCGTTTCCTTCTGCCCAGTCTAGCCGTCTCTGCCTCTCTAGGCCCTGCCTCACTACTCTCCACCCCAACATTCCCTGAATGTTGCCCCCTCCCTTGTAGTCCCACGAGCTCTGTCCAGCACAGCACCTTCTCCTGATGGGGCCTGGTGGTATCTGTGTGGCCTGCAGTGACCTTCTGTGAGACTGCAGCCCCCAGCGAGGCCTCCACTCGCCAGTGTGCTCACAGAGCCATCTGGGTCTGGAGGTTGGCAGAGCCCTCTTCGTATCCAGCAGAACAGATTCAGTCCCCTGCTTTTTGTGCTGGAGAAACTGGACCCTCTTCCTTAGGGACAGCCGCTGTGGAATCCTGCATCCTCTTGAGGTAGAGGCTACCTGAGCTGGCCTCCCCCTTCCCCTGGCACACCCAGGATTCTTTCCGGTGAGTCTCCAGAACGTTCCCACCGAGAACTGGTAAAGGAAGCAAAGGCTCACGGCTCACCTTTTCTTGAAGTTGAGAGTGACAACACTGCCACTTTCTGGGTACCTGCTGAGTGTAAGAAGGGGCCTCCAGAAGGGCAGATTGTTACCCTCTTCCCTGAGTTGCTAAGTTTTGCTCCTTCCACAGAGGCGCATCAACTCTAAGATGATGTAACTGTCCCTCTGGTTACTTTTGCAGCACCCACTGCACCTCAGGCTGGACACCCCCTCCAGCCTCGAGGCTGGGCCCACTCAGGTTCACTGGGGATGTGTGCTAGGGCTGGGGCCAGATGTGCTCACAGGGCCCTGTTACCCCTGAGGCCTCCACAGAGCTGTTGTCCCTGGTCTCTGAGGACACACTGTGCCCTGGCCCTAGATGAACGCAAGGTCTGTGCTTTCAGGGCTCCACACTAGAAATAGCTCTGCCCACACCTTAGGGTTTCTTATACAAGGCAGAGCACTAAAGGAGGGGCCATAGGAGGTGACTATATTTTTAGTTTGTCAAGGGAGTTCATTGAAAACCACTGCCATTTATAATCACCATCATTTTGTTTATAAACAGACCTTTTAATTACAAAAAAAGAGAATGACATCATTTCAGAATTAATGAAATTTTGCTTTTTTTAAAAAAAACTGTTGGAATAATTTCAAATTTACAGAAAATTGATGAGAATAAAACAATGAATTGTAGGTCTGGGGATTTAGCCCAATGGCACTGTACCTGCCTTGAAAGCACAAGGTCTTGAGTTCAATCCCCAGTACCAAAAAAAAACCCCAAAACTAAACTAAATTGTATATTCTTCACCCAGATTCAGCAATTATTATCATTTTGCCTTTTTTTATACTGGAGTTTGAACCCAGGGCCTTCACACTGAACTATACCACCAGCCCTTTCTTATTTTTATTTTATGATAGGGTCTCACCTGAGTCATTAAATTGCCCAAGTTGGGTTTGAACTTGTGATTCCTGTCTCAGCCTCCCAGAGTGCTGTGACCAGTGTGGTGGCACACGCCTGTAATCCCAGCGCTTGGGAGGTTGAGGCAGGAGGGCTGCCATGAGTTCAAGGTCAGCCTCAACTACATAGTGAGTTCAAGGCCAGCCTAAATTATATAGTGAGATCCTGTCTCAAAAAAGTCTAGAATGCTTGGATTACAGTTGAATGCCACCATGCCTGACTGTATTTTCTTATATATAGTTAGTGATTTCTCTCTTTCTACACACACACACACACACACAGATGAGGGAGAACATGAAAGAGAAAGAAAAGTATATACATTTTTGTGTTTTGTGGTACTGTGAATTGTTTTATGACAGGGTCTTTTTTTTTTGGTACCGGAGATCCAACTTGGGTCCGAGTGCTTGCAAGGCAGGCGGCAGAGCCACTGAGCTAAATCCCCAGCCCTAGGAAGTTGTTTATTTTTAAATTTTGAGACAGAATCTTGCTAAGTTGCTAACTTGCCCAGGATGGTCTTGAACTTGTGATCGTTCTGCCTCAGCCTCCCAGAGTGCTGGGATCACGGGAATGTACCAGCATGCTTCTGTTGTTTTTTGAGATCGAATCTTGCTGTATTGCTCAAGCTGGTCTCGAAACTTTTAGGCTTACAAAATCCCTGCCTCAGCCTCCCAAGTTGTTGGGACTATAGGTGCATGCCCGCAAGCCTCATCCTGAACACATTTCTGCACTGGACCACTTGGGATTAAATTGTAGATGTCCCATCTTTTACTCTGAAATACTAAACAGAACTATCATCAAAATCAGCAAGTTTAATGTGTTGATGCAGTGCCCTAATCTATGTGCCGTATTAATTAAAATATTGCCAATTATTCCCATAATGTCCCCTCCTGACCCTCCTAGCCAATCCTTCTCCACCCAGCTCCTTCTTCCTCTCCTCATCTGCTCATCCTTTCTCCTTTTCCTCATGCTTTGTTGTTGATGTTGTTGTTGTCATCCAGGGGGCTGAGCCCAGTGTTATACACTGCATGCATAACCTCTGAGCTGCCCTCCCCGCCCTCTTCCTCTTCTGATTCCTCCCCCATCCCTCCCCCTCC
>NW_022900929.1:35643946-35670221 GCF_012274545.1 Fukomys damarensis | reverse complement strand
TGTGTGTGTGTGTGTGTGTGTGTGTGTGTGTGTGTGTGTGTGTGTGACATGCAGGCCAGTCACTAAGTAGGCTGTCCCTCCACTGGAATTTTCTGTTTCCTCATGATCATACTCACGTAAGCATTTTTGACAAAAAGCAACAACAAACAAAAAACCCACAGAAATGGCGTGGCCTTTCTCAGGGCGTGATGTCAGAAGGCACATGACATTGATTCATTTTGTTTTAAGAAATGTTAACTTTTGTTTTTGTTTTTGAAACGGTCTCACTGTGTTGTTCAGACTGCCCTGGAACTCACTGTGTAGCCCAGGCTGGTCTCGAACTCACAGTTCAAGAACTCACTCCTGCCTCAGCCTCCCAAGTGCTGGGATTACAGGCATGTGCCACCATTCCTGGCTCTTAAGAGATGTTAACTTTAAGGCTGGGCATGGTGGCACATGCTTGTAATCCCAGCACTCTGGACTGAGGCAGGAGGATCACCATGAGTTCAAGGCTAGTCTGAACTGCATAGCGAGACCCTGTCTCAAAAAAAGGAGATGTTAACTTTGATCACTTGATTAAATTTATGGCTACCAAGTCTCTTCACTCTTAAATTACCATTCTTCTCTTTGTAATTATTCAGGTAAATAATGACTTTTTTTTTTTTTTTTTTGAGACAGGGTCTCACTATGTAGCCCAGGCTGGCTTTGAACTCTCAGCAATCCTCCTGCCTCAGCCTCCCTCCTGCTGCGTGCCACCACATCTGACTAACACATCTTTTAAATGAAATAAAATTGACTCTGACAATTTCACTATATAACCCTTATTTTCCTCATTTTGCTCATCTAGATCAAGCTGGTCTTGAAACTTAAATAGCCTTGAGATCATTAATGACCAATAGATTAGCTCTTGAAAATACAAATCAAATCACTCATTTATCTAAAAACAAAAACAGAGAATGTTTTTTGTGCACTGTTCCAGACCCCACCTTCTCCACTGCACCCCTTCCTTGGCCAACCTGCACCATCCCCAAAGCCATTTCTTGAGCTGCCCAAGAGCAAGATCTGATACAGAGGCACAGTGGTTCTGGAACTTAAGGGCCCAGATGTTACAAAGAGCCCCAAATCCTGTCCTCAAATCCAGGGATGCAGCAAGAATTTCCTATGGTGAAATATCAGTACTCACATGTTTCTGTTTTAATTACCTTTCCCTAAATTGTACTATAGGCATGAAGAACCTGAAGATTTCTTCCTCATGCACATTTTGCCAGCTGTAGTAATTGGTGGTTCTGCTGTGTTATAATCTTCATTCTGGGATCCAGGCAGCAGGCACAGCCTCTACCTGACACATGTCAACCTCATGGCAAAGGGGAAAAGAAGGTAGTAAAGGACTTCTGGAAAGATGGTGGAGTGGTAAGAAGCAACAAGTCAACTTCTCCAAGATTCAGAATCCAGACACTGGAAAATAACAACTTGGGGGGAAAAAAGGAGACATGTGGATCCCTGGGATGCAGGAAGGATCTGAAGGGAAAATGAAACCCATGGAGAAAGTGAAGAGACAGATCTCAACACAAAAAGGAGGAAGCAAACTACACTTGCCCCCCCTAGCTCCTGGCATGAGAGAAGAGGATCAAATCCAGTGAGGGCAGGGGACTCCAGAGGCCTCCAGGGACAAACGCACCAGTGGAATGGAGCAGGGGACACTGTGTGCTCTAAGAGCTTGTGAGTGAGTCCAGTGCAAGTGACTGCAGTGTCCCCTGGAGACTGAACTTGGTCAGATGCCATTTTAGGGAGGGACCCACTGAACCCAGGACTCAGAGAAGCTGTGAGTTGGCTTCATCTCAGGGCTCCCAGTGTTAAAAACCCAGTGGCTGGATGAGGGACAACCACGGGAGACATCCAGGGTCAGGGAACTGTGATCAAGCTGACAACAGACACCCAGGGTGTTATAAGCTAAACAGCTCAGGCTCCAACCCTACAACTAGAGGCCAGAATCAGCCTGAACTTCTATGGATTTGAAAGTATCAGATGCCAGGTGTGGTGGTGCATGCCTGTGATCCCAGCACTTGGGAGGCTGAGGCAAGAGAATCACTCTGAATTCAAAGCCAGTCTGGGCTACATAGCAAGACAAAAAAATAAAACAAAACAGCCAGAACCAGCACTCTGCCCTAATCCTACTGCAGACTTGCTGGGATTATGCAGCATGGATCTGGACTCTTAAACTGCCTCCTTTGTCTACCAGCAAGAGCAGAATCATGCCCTGAATTGAATACTACCACACAACTATAGACTTGAAATTGCAGAAATATTTCTTTTTTTCCTTCGCTTTTAGGTTTTGTAGTAGCAGTAGTAGTAGTTGTTGTTGTTGTTTGCTTTTGCTTTTTTGTGACTGTGAACATTGTTTCGTTTTGCTTTTTTTTTTTTTCTTCATTCTTTCACTTCTGTCTTCCTCACCAGGTTCCTGAGGCTTTGGTAATCTTCTTTGACCTTCAGCCTTGCTTCTAATCTCTTTCTCTTTTATTTCTCAATTTTTTCCTTTTATCCCTTTTAAAATTTCTCCCCCTTTGCCAGGGATTTAGCTCAGTGGTTCCACCACATGCCTTGCAAGTGCAAAGTCCTAAGTTTGATCCCCAGTACCAAAAAAAAAAAAAAAAAATTCTCCCCTTAGGGTAAAATTGCTCTATTAAGTGGATATTTACTGTATATATTTTCTAATCTCTCTTAGATTTTGTTATATAAGTCTTGTACTTATGCTTAAAAGTGGAAAATTAATAGTTATCACAGTTTGTTACTTTCTGGTCTGAGCTTGATGCTGTTATTACAGATTGTACTATTTTAGCCCAAGTGACATAGTTACTGTGATCAGTTGATCTTCCTTTTATGCCAACACCTAGATTGTCTGGGGCCATGAACAAGAGTACTGTATAGTCCAGTACCAGTGCTAGGTCAAACAGGCAGCAATCTTTCATCCCTAATAAAGTGAAGAGGCAGGATCCTGGGACAGACTCAAAAGCCAAAAGCAAGCTATACATAGAAGAAGACATCTCTAAAAAGTAATCATTTTCTAAAAAGGCCTTGAGGGCCAGGGATTTAGCTCAGTGGTTCCACCGCCTGCCTTGCAAGCACAAGGTCCCATGTTTGATCCCTGGTGCCAATAAATAAATAAATAGGACCAGGGATTTAGTTCAGTGGTTCCACCAACTGCCTTGCCAGCACAAGGGCCTGAGTTTGATCCCCAGTCCCCAAAAAGGTGAAAGGGGCTTGATACTAGTAATAAAGCTATCTATTATAAGCAATTCACAAGTCTCAATGTAGAAAACAAAAAAATTGAAAATAAGAAAACACCGAAGCAAGATGCAACCAGTAATCCCCAACTCACCCAAGTCAATCAGGGGAACACTGAAATCAAAAGCCATCCAACCACCAGGTGTGGTAGTGCATGCCTGTAATCCCAGCACTCAGGAGGCTGAGACAGGAGGATCACTGTGAGTTCCATTCCAGCCTGGGCTACATAGTGTGTTCCAGGTCAGTCTAAACTACATAGTGAGACCCTATCTCAGAAAACAAAACAAAACAAAGTCATCCAGCTGAATTTTATGAAATAGTAGCAGTGAATGTAATAAAACAAAAGAATAAGTCTCTTGATAAAACCAAACAGATAATTAAAGAAATGATGACCATCTTTTTTTTTTTTTTACCAGGGATCAAACTTGGGAACTTGCACTTATGAAGCAGGTAGCTATGATGACCATAATGAAGGAAATAAAAATGAGAACAGCTTAGGAAAGACATGGCAGCCATGAATGCTCAACAAAAAGGGAACTGGATTTCATAAAACAGATTCAAAGAGAAACCCAGCAAATTAATTCTACTGGAAGTATGTGCAGCAGAGTCAACCAATGTGAAGGGAGAATATCAGATCGAGAAGACAGACAGGGTTGTGGTTAGCAATCATCAAATGAAAGACCTCTTAAAAATAGCAAGGGACCACAAAAAGTCAATCTAACAGCTATTAGATGATGTAAAGAAGATTAATATATATTAATGATTAACTGGTGGCTGGGGATTTATCTCAGTGGCACCATGCCTGCCTCCCAAGTGCAAGGTCCTGATTTTGAACCCCAGTACCAAAGAGAAAGAAAGAAAAAAGATTAATTGGAATCAATGAACAATCAGAAGATATTACAAAAGCATAAAAAACCTGTTTGCAGAAGTAATAGCAGAAGACTTTATAAGCATGGAAAAACAATTTGAGATACAGGTAAGTGAGGCATATAGAACTTCAAATAGTCATGATCAGAAAAATACTACACCAATCCTTGTGTATTAGTTACTTTTTTCATTGCTGACACAAAATACCTGACACCCAGGAGGAAAAGTTTATTTAACTCACAGTTTGTAGAGGTTTCAGTCCATTATGGGCTGGCTCCAAGGCAGGGTATCATAGCAGTCAGGCATCACAGAGGAGAAACTGTTCATGGTGGGCAGAAGGTAGCAAAGCAAGCAAGCAAGGGTCAAGAGAAGCCTCTTTATGTCCCTTCTATTGTTTCCAGACTATCAGGATTATGGCATGTCAAACCAATCAGTGGTACTGGGGATGTAACTCAGGACCTTGTGCTTGTGAGGCAAGCAGCAGCACCACTGAACTAAATTTTAATTTTATTAAATTTTTAAAAATAAAAACTACCAACAAATAAAAGCCCAGGTCCACTGCTGAATTCTATAAGAACTTTAGAGATGATCTAATGCTGCTACTCCTCAAACTCCATAATAAAATTGAAAGGGAAGCAATACTCCCAAAGCCATTCCTGGAAGCAAGCATTACCCTGATACCAAAATCAAAAAAGAGATCTATATTGCCTCGCAAGCGCAAGGTCTTGAGTTTGATCCCTGGCACCAGAAAGAAAAAAAGAAAAAAAAGTACAGGCCAATCTCCCTAATGAACATAGAATGCAAAAATCCTCAATAAGATACTTGCAAACAGAATGCAGCAAATAATCAAGAAGATTACACACCATGACTAACTAGGATGCATCTCAGGGATGCAGAATGGTTGAATATATGCAAATCAGTAGATGTAATACAGCACATTAATAGAAACAAGGACAAAAACCACACAATTATTGCAGTAGATGCTGAAAAACATCTGAAAAAGTCCAATACACATTCATAATAAAATCCTACAGAAAACTGGAATAGAAGGTCATTATCTGAATCTGATAGAAGCCATCTATGACAAATCAACAGCCAACATCATACTAAATGGTAAAAAACTGAAAACTTTCATTCTAAAATCAGGAACAAGACAAGGATGTCCACTGTCACCAGTCCTATTCAATCTAGTTCTGGAAACATTAGCCAGAGCAATTAGACAAGAGAAAGAAATAAAAGGAATATGAATAGGAAAGCAAGTTAAGTTATCATTATTTGCAGATGACACGATAAGCTATATAGAAGACCCCAAAAACTCCACCAAACAACTTCTAAATTTAAGAACCAAATTGAGTAGCATAGCTAGATACAAAGTCAGCACTCAAAAATCGATAACATTCCTGTACATAAATAAACTCACTGAGAGAAAAATTAGGGAAACAACATCTTTCACAATGACATCAAGAAAAGTGAAATACTTAGGAGTCAATCTAATGAAGGAAGTTAAAGACCTATGCATTGAAAACTATAGTACTCTAAAAAAAAGATTTAAGAGGATATCAGAAAATGGAAAGATATCCCTTGTTCTTGTGTAAGAATAACCAGTATAGTGAAAATGGCATACTTCCAAAATCATTATACAGATTTATTGCACTCTCAATCAAAATACCGATAGCATATCTCACAGAACTAGAAAAAACAATGCTAAAATTCATTTGGAACCAAAAGAAACTGAGAATAGCAGAAGCAATTCTGGGCAACAAGGGAAATGCAGGGGTTATCACAGTCCCTGATTTGAAATTATACTACAAAGCTACCATGATAAAAACAGCATGGTTCTGGAAAAAACAAAAAACAGACCCAATGATCAATGGAACAGATCAGAAGATGCAAAAACAATAGCAAGTGAACTCAGCTACCCTATCTTTGACAAAAGGGTTAAACATCTTCACTGGAAGAAAGCCTCTTTAATAAATGGTGCTGGGAAAACTACCTTTCCACCGGTTGACAATTGAACCTAGACCCATATCTCTCACCATGCACTAAACTAAAATCAAAATGGATCAAGGATCTAAATATAAAAACAGAAACAACCTGTTGGAAGATCGAATAGGTAGAACTCTTGAAGACATAGGTGTAGGCAAAGACTTTATGAACAAAACCTCAATTTCACAGGAAATAGTACAAAGAATTAACAACTAGAACCTCACATTATTATTATTATCATTATCACTATTATTATTATTATTATTTGGTACCTGGGATTGAGCTCAGGTCCTTGTGCTTGCAAGGCAGGCCACTGAACCGCTGAGCTCAATCCCCGGCCCCTGGGACCTCATCTTATTAAAAAGCCTTTGCAAGGTGGGGATTTAGCTCAGTGGTTCCCCTGCCTGCTTTGCAAGTACAAGGACCTGAATTCGATCCCTGGTTAAAAAAAAAAAAAAAGCCTTTGCACACAAAAGAAACCACCAACGAGTGAAGAGACAACCCTCACAATGGGAAAATATTTTACCAGCTATTCCTTAGACAGACTAACACTTAGAATACATAAACAACTAAAAAAAGCCCACACACCCCAAAAATTTAAAGACCTAGTAAAAAAATGGGCATCTGAAATTAATGTACATTTCTCAGATTAAAAAGTACCAACAACAAATAAATATATGAAAATACTCAACATCACTGGTCATTCGAGAAATGCAAATTTAAACAACACTGAGATTCTATCTCACTCCAGAAAGAATGGCTATCATCAAGAAATAACCAATAACAAATAACAACCAATAACAAATGCTGGCAAAGCTGAAGGGGAGAAGGAACTCTTCTCCATTACTGGCATGAGTGTAAACTGGCACGGCCACTATGGAAATCAGTGTGGAGATTCCTCAAAAACTAAAACTAGAGGTTCTATTTGAACCAGGTACTCCCTTCTAGGTATCTTCCTGAAAGAGTTGAAAGCATCATACCTCAGCAATATATGCACCCCCATGTTTGTAACAGCACAATCTATAATAGCTAAATCTTGGAAACAGCCCATATGCTCATTAGCAGATGAACAGATAAAGAAAATACAGTATTTATATACAATGAAGTACTACTATGCCATACTATGCCATAAAGAAAGTTAAAAGAGCATATCTTTTTTTGGTACAGGGGATTGAACTCAGGTCCTCATGCTTGCGAGGCAGGAGTCTGAACCACTGAGCTAAATCCCCAGCCCAAAGTTGAGTAACTTTAAGATAAATGGATGCACTTTGAGACCTTAATCTGAAGTGAAATAAATCATATGTCCAAATTTAAATATCGCACTGTTTCTTTTGTGTGAGAAGCCCAAAGGGTAAATAAGGAGCAAAATGGAAAATGGGAAGTAGGAAGAACATGTTCAAGCGGGAAGGGCAATGGGGGGGAGGAAAGAAGGGAAAGGAAGACAAGAGATAGAAGGGAAAAAACGGAAACAAATCTTTTGTAAAAGAGGGGAAGGAGGCTGGAGATTTAGCTCAGTGGTTCCACCACCTGCTACGCAAGATCCCGAGTTCCATCCCTAGCACCCCCCCAAAAAAAGAGAGAGAGGAGGGGAAGAAGGATTGAAGGGAGGGGAAGGGAACGGGAAAAAACCAAATCAAGATATATTATGTACAGGTACAAAATCCTGATGAACGTGATCAAAGGTTTGACAAATGTTAGTAAAAAGGATAAAAAGAGGTAGTAGAAAGCCTGTCGTAGTTCTTAAGCCTTCTGTAGGCAAGGGCAGAAGTCCTTGCCAGGGTGAGCCTTAACCCTAATCCTAGCCCTAATCACCCACATTGCAATGGTCAGCACATGAAGTCATAAGTGCGCTTGCTGCTAACAGGGGAATGAGGTCTATCCCCCCTCAGGAGGAGGCTGCAGATCCCACAGCACAGGGACGGTGCGCATACTCACCAGATAGGAAGGAACAGAATGCTGTCAGGACCCATGACCCCAACTACTATGGTACAAACTCTTCTAGAGGGCTCGGATCCTAACTTTCTCCTATAGAAAAGAGTGCACAGAGGAACAAGTTACAGAGCACCACATAGAAGCCACTAAACCTACCCTGTGGGCCATGCTATGAGAAAGCTGGCCTGTAGGTTTCAGACATATGCTGTCCTGAGAAAGAACAGAGTAACTTTCAGATTAAATGGGACAGCAATTCACGATCCTGGATTGAATCTGATTTTTTTTTTGGTTTTTTGAGACAGGGTCTCACTATGTAGTTGAGACTGACCTGGATCTCACTATGTAGCCCAGGCTGGTCTCAAACTCATAGCAATCCTACTGCCTCCGCCTCCCGAGTGCTGGGATTACAGGCATGCGCCACCATGGCTGGCTGAATCTGATTTTAAAAAAAACTACAACTGGGGAAATTTTCATGTATATTAAATACTAGATGATGTTATAGAGTTATTGTTAATCTTGGTTGTGATAATGGTTTGTGGTCATGTTGGAAAACGTTCTTCTTTCAGGGGATTCATGCTAATATATGTAGCAGTGAAATGACATGATGTTTGCAATTTACTTTCAAAAGGGTCCAGAAAATAAAATGTGTGTATGTGTGTGTGTGTGTGCGTGTGCGCACATGTGTAGCAGTAAAATGTTAAAAATGCTGAAGCTTTGTGGAGGATACAGGGGCATTAATATACTATTCTTTTAATTTTTTTGTCTTTGAAATTTTTTACATTAAAAATTGAGCTAGGCATGATGGCACACACCTGTAAACCCAACACTTTGGTAGGCTGAGGCAGGAAGATTTCAAGTTTGAGTCTTGCCTCAGCAACTTAGCACTACCCTGTGTCAAATTAAAAAGACTGGGGATGTAGCTCAGAGAGAAGACCCTGGGTTCAATTCCCAGTACCCCCCCAAAAAAAATTAACAATAGAAAACTGGAACTAAAAGTGTATAGGTGTAGTTGTGACTAATAAAAATAAAAATTAATGGGCCAGGGATTTAGCTCAGTGGTTCCAGTGCCTGCCTCACAAGCACAAGGACCTGAGTTCGATCTCTTAATACCAAAAAAAAAAGTTAGTTTTAAACATTTCTGAATTTATAATTTCCTTTTATCATTGTTAAGTTTCTTTAGTAGAGTGAAGTCCTGTTAAGGAAGTATATGTGCAACACCTAATAAACTTCATACTCACACTGACTTGGGAATTTGACTGAGCAAATAACCATGGATTTCTGCATGCAGAAGGATCTTCATCCCAGCATTGTTTATCTCAGTTAAAAACAATAGGTCGTATTTACTTATTTAATATTTAAAATTTTTTTCAGACAGGGACCAATGGTGTAGTTCGGGCCGGACTTGAACTCACTATGTAGCCCACACTGGTCTGGAATTTGTGATCCTCCTGCCTCAGCCTCCTGAGTTTTGAGATTATAGGTGTGTATCACCATGCTTGGCTACAACAGCTATAATTTAAATATTCAACTAGAACTCATTCACCTAAAGAAAGGAATACAGTGTAACTATCAGAAATGATACAGGGCTGGGGATTTAGCTCAGTGGTGCCGCTGCCTGCTGCTCATAAGTGCAAGGACCCGAGTTCGATCTCCAGTTAAAAAAAAAAATGATGTTGTAGGATCAGCCCAGTGCTAATAATAGTGGAGGATTTGTATACAAGCACCTATTACTAGACTTTCCACTTTTGCACATTTTCAAATTTTCCTTGATTAAAAAACAGATATTACAGAACAGTGTCTAATGAGTGAAGAGATACTAATGCTCTATGTAATGCATTACGTTTATAAAAAATAGCATGCACATTATAATTCAACTTCTGTTAAAAAAAGAAAACATTTAGGAAAAAGACTGGGGAAAAATACACCCAAGTGCCTAACCTTGGTTGTCTCTGGGAGTTGGATTTACAAGTTAACTTTTATTATTTTCTTTTTCCATGTTTGTACTTTCTAAGGTTTATAAAGTAGACATAAATTACTTTTCCATTAAGAAAACAATTAAAATGATATTTGAAAGAACGCTTCTGACTTGGGAGGCTGAGGCAGGAGGATCGCTGTGAGTTCGAGACTAGCCTGGGCTACATAGTGAGTTCCAGGTCAGTCTCAACTATATAGTGGGACCCTGTCTCAAAAAACCAAAAAAAAAAAAAAACCGAAGAAGGAGAAGGAAAGAAGGAAAGCAAGCAAGCAAGCAAGTTTCTGAATGACCAGTGCTCTTTTCTGGAAAATGGAAGGGGCCCCACTGAGGGTCCCCACGTTCTTCCACAGAGGAGGGACCAGCCCAGGCCACCAGGTGGCAGTGCCGCGCTCGGAAGCGGCGCTCCTTGGACTGAGCGTCTCTGTCACTCCCCTGAGAAGATGCGCCTGGCCGCCCTCTGGCCTCAGCTCAAGGAGTCACCCGGAAAGGTGAGACAAGGTGACGGCTCGGCCGCTCCTTTCCCCGACTTCTGCGCTGGGTGGACCAGGGGAGTGGTGCCTGGGAGCGGAGATGTCTCTTTCCTCCGATGAAAGGGGAGGGCTCCTCCTCCCCACACAGTGGCAGCTCTGTAGGAGGCCTTGCTGCCAGATTGTGTGTGTGTGTGTGTGTGTGTGTGTCTGTGTACAGATGTTTGTTTGTTGGTTGAGACAGGGTCTCACAGTGTAGTTCAGGCAGGCCTTGAACTCGCCGTGATCTTCCTGCTTCAGCCTCTTGAATGGTGGGATTACAGGTGTGCACCACCATGCCTGGCTAGATGTGGTTTTGTTTTTGTTGCTGTTGTTGTTGTTGTTTTTGGTACCAGGGATCAAACTCAGGACCTTGCTTTGAGAGACAGGCATGGTGCCACTAAGCTAAATCCCCAGCCCCTAGATGTGTTTTTTAAGGATATATGATGTATTCTGCCCACAGTCTCAGCACTCTGGGAGGCTGAGGCAGGAAGATCACAATTCAAGTCTCACCTGGGCATTGAGGGAAAATCTATCTCAAAATAAAAAATAAAAAGGGCTAGGCATGGTGACACACCAATAATCACAGCACTTGGGAGTCTGAGGCAGGAAGATCACTAAGAGTTCAACGCCAGCCAAGGCTACAGAGTGAGTTTAAGGCCAGCATGATCTAAAACAGCCAGACTCTGTCTCAAAAAATAAATAAAATGAAAAATTAAAAGAGCTAGGGATATAGCTCAGTGCAAATATCAGGGATTCAATCCCCAGGGCCCCCCCCATACAAAATGCATTCTGCATGTTTGATTCCTTGCATCATTTTCCTTAGGTTTAGAATGTTCTTTTTTGTCAGAACAATGTTTACAGTATGTCGAAGAAAACACACCATTTACTTCATACTCAATTCTGTCCATATTTTCTTTTGCTTTTCAGTTCATACATTAGAAATCCTTTCTCTACCTGCCTTTGGAGCAGGATCAATGTGCCATACAGATTTAATTTTAGCAAATAACCAATGTGAGGTGTATTGCACAAATGACATGATTACATATTCTGTTCTGTAGGCTGATAATAAAAGTACTTTTCTAAAACGAAGAGTATAAACCAGATGCAGTGGCCCAGGCCTGTAATCCCAGCGCTTTGGGTGGTTGAGGTGGGAGGTTCACGAGTTTGATTCTAACCTGGGCAATTTAGCAAGACCCCGCTGAAAAAAATAAAAGGTTGGGATGTAGCAGCTCAGAGTGAAGGCCCTGGGTTCAATCTCCAGTATCCCACACACTCAAAATCACGAAAAGGTAATTATACTTATAAAAAAAATTGGAATTAAAACTGCAATAATTTATAAAGATGGACATTTATCCAATCTTTTTAAAATGATTCACCTATTGTTTGAAGTGTAAATTCAACTAGTTAATTACAGAATATTTTTATCAACCTCCAAATGAAACCCTATATTCATCAGCAGTCACCCCTCACTTCCCCCAAACCTTCTGCCCAGACCTAAGCAAGCACAGATTTTCTGTTCCATACATTTGCCTCTTCTGGACCTATTATATAAGTGGAATTATACAATATGTGGTCTTTTGTGACTGGCTTCTTTCACTAGCATCACGTTTTCAAGGTTGATCCATGTATTGGTACTTTGTTTCTTTTATTGCAAAATAAGCCATTGTATGTAGTTTGTGTTTATTTTTGCTTTTCGAGGTAGGTTCTTGCTATGTAGTCCAGGCTGGCCTTGAACTCACTAAGTATCCCAGGCTGGCTTTGAACTCACAGCAATCCTCCTACCCCAGCCTCCTGAGTGCTGGGATTACAGACATGTGCCATCCACTCAAGCCTTAATTGTATGTATTTTGGCAGATATTTGAGTTGTTTCCACTTTGGGCTATTGCAAATGATGTTGTGACGGACATTTGTGTACATTTTTTTGTGTGATGTTTTAATTTCTCATGAGTAGTGTAGCTTAGATATTGAATGGTCTCCAAAAGTCCACGTATTAAAGGCTTGGTCCTCAGTGTGGCCTTGTTGGGAGGGCTGTGGGCCTTTAGCAGATGGGGCCGTGTGGGAGGTCCTTAGGTTTTGGGGGTGTGCCTTTGAAGGGCACCGTGGGACCTTAGTTCTTTGTCATTCCTTGTTTGCTGGTTCATGAGGTGAGCTTTTTTCCTCTGCTTTTTGTTAAGTGACCTCTTACCCAGGCCCCGGTGTTCCTCTGATCTCACCTTGGCAGGCCACCAGAGCTTCACAAGGCCCTCCCGAGACAGGAGACAGGTGTGGCAAAGCTGGCGTGACCTATACATTACAAGATCCTGGAACACATGCACAGAACAGTTCCCAAAGCCCTGCATGTGGAAGTCTCCTGAGAATTCGAGCAGGTTTTCAGTAAGATGCCTAGACCTGACGTCTGCCTGATGCATGGGATCCCAGCACTGCCTCTCAGGACGGCGTGTAAAGGTTACCAAGAGTTTCCTTGAGATCTGGACATCATAAAAGGACAGCCATGCCATGAAGAGCTCGCTGTTGTGGCTTGCCCCATGATATCCTGCCTGTGCCCTCCAAAGTGTACTGTTTTTTGTTGTTGTTTTGGTTTGGTTTTTGGTTTTTTTGTACCAGGGATCGAACTCTGGACTTTGCTCTTGCAAGGCAAGTGGCAAAACCAGTGAGCTAAATCCCCAGCCCCAGGGTGTACTTTTTTATTTTGAGTTTTCCTATTTTACTAGGCCCAAGCTGGCTCTGCATAGCCAGTTTCTTCCTCACTTTTCCAAATAAAACTGTCACTATTTTTTTTTTTTTTTTTTGCTCATTTTGTTCAGTTCTTTGTTGAAGGTTAGATGAACCTGGAATCCAACTCCAGGAGGAGATGCAAGCACTTCAAAACCTGGTAACATTTATCTGGTGAGCCACTTTTAGAAGGAGCTACGAGGAAACTTTGGGCATAGCCAGGCAGGAGACTAGGAAAGGCCCAGTGGGTGTACTTTTTGTTTTGCTCTAAATTGTGAAGGTTTTGTTGTTGTTGTTTTCCTTTTTCTTTCCCTGGTTTTGTATCCTAGACTGGGAATTCATAGAACTCTTCTAATGGCATGCAGAGAAATGTTTGCTGTTTTATCAGCCACTGGGGATGAGGAGGAAGGCAATGAGACAGGTTTTGTTTTTCTTCCAGCTGCAACACACTTTTTTTTTTCTTTCTTTATTGTGGTATGTTTTGTCTCTGCATGTTTGTTGGATGCCCCTTTTTTGGAAATTAAACTGGTGTCAGCTTACCCAGTTTTGTAAATGGGTGGCACCAATAAATAGGGTTAGAGCCTGCCTGGAATCTTGTAGCTACATGTGGGCTCAAGTCAACGGCTGCCATCTTTTTCTTCTCTTTTCTAACTGACCGTACAAGCCAAGCCTCTGGTTTAGGAGAATAAGAGGGAGGAACCTCTTTTTTTTTTTTTTTAATTTTAACTGGCACGGTGGCTCCTCCCCATATGGAAGAGAAAATTTTGTCCCTTTTAAAAAGAAATGCCCAAGGTTTTTGCTAGGGCAGGGCAAGGGATGGGAGGGCCTGTTCAAGTTGTCTTTAGCTGACTCGCTTAGTTCTTGTTTTAAATCCCACCTGGGGAAAGCAAAATGATTGCTAAGAGTCTGAGGTCAGCCTGGCCTACATAGTGAGTTCAAGGCCAGCCCAAACTACATAGTGAGACCCTGTCTCAAAAAACAAACAAACGGCAGTGCTGCCTGGCCGCCAGACAGGGTGACTGGGTTAGCGGACAGAGCTGCGATGTTGACCAGGTTCCTGGGTCCACGCTATCGGGAGCTGGCCAAGAACTGGACCCCGACAGCCACTGTGTGGGGGAGCTGTGGGCGCTGTGGGGCTGGTGTGGGTCATGGACTGGCGGCTGATGCTGGCCTGGGTACCTTACATCAAAGGCAAGTTTAAGAAGGATGATGAGTCAGCTGCCCCTTTCGGAACCTCGTGGTGTCTGGTGGTGCGGAGAGCCCCCGCGAGGATCACCAAGGACACTGAACAGTTTTGATATTTTAATGCACAGAACATCAAACCTTACTCTGAAAAAACCTGAATATCATGGACTGGCGGCTGATGCTGGCCTGGGTACCTTACATCAAAGGCAAGTTTAAGAAGGATGATGAGTCAGCTGCCCCTTTCGGAACCTCGTGGTGTCTGGTGGTGCGGAGAGCCCCCGCGAGGATCACCAAGGACACTGAACAGTTTTGATATTTTAATGCACAGAACATCAAACCTTACTCTGAAAAAACCTGAATATATAATTAAAAACTTTTTTAAAAAATCCCACCTTGGGCTAAAGCTTCCTGGCTGGATTTCCTTGTTCGAGTGCAGGTAATTTAAAACCCATATTTGATGAGATGAGCAGAATAAATAGCATTTAAAATTTCATTAAAGAGACTTTGTATATGGAAGCAGAGCCATCCCTATTCTTAGCCTTTTTTATTACCGGAGTAAATTCAAGAGGCTTTTTTCCCCTTTGGCTCCATTCTGGTTAAGTAGAGTCATCAAGGGACTTGAATACCAGCTGAGCCATCAAGGGGCTCAGAATACAAGTAGAGCCCTCAAGGGACTCAAAATGGCTAAAGGAATTTTGCTTAGGGAAGTTCTGCCTCGCTTCACCGGAGCTAAAGGACTGGGTAAGGCCAACAAGTGGCTTGGCCCCTTCTCCCTAAAGAGTTACTGGGTCCCAATATGAAGACAAAGCCACCCCAGGAGGATGATGTTCACTGGTGATGTTCAGGCCATGCTCTTAGACACCCCGGAGGTTATTATAAAAACCTGCACTACTATTAACCCTGCTTCTTCCATGCTTGATGATGGAATCACTCAGAGACGTTTGTCTGGTCTCACAGGGATGCTCTGTGGACCCCTCAGGTCTCCTGCTGCATGGGACGCCATCTTAAGGAGTCAAGACCTGGTTGTCTCCTTCCCTCTATAGTCCCCGAGCTGAGCCAACAGGAATCCTCTTGGACTTCACCCCACACAGATTTCACCAACTGCAACACTGGGCTATATTCTTTTTTTTTTTTTTTTTTTTACTTTACAATGGTTTAAAATTAGGAAACCTTAAAATATGGTTAATAGCCAGAAATCAAGATAATGGGAGTTCTTAAAGACAGATGGAATTAATCAATTATGATTTTTCCCATGATTCCACTTCATTGATATTAACAGAAATTTCTCCATAAAAATTTTGTGAAATGAAAGTGTAGAGTCCATATTCTTGATGAGTGGGAGAGGTTTGATCCTGACAGTCTAAAACAGGAACAACTCCTCTACTATAGCAATATGGTTTGGTTTCCGTATGAACTGGGAGGTGGTGCAAGATGGCTATGGGATGGTACTTTAAATTAGTAGACTGTTCTCCAGTTACAGCATTTCTGCTTAAAATATACAAGGGGAATGAAACGCCTTATGGTCAGGCTTTTCCGGCTCTATCAAAGACAATTCTATCACTTCATTTGTTTTGACTGACTTCCCTAGAAAACCCCCTTCTGGATCTATACCCATAGTTGAGGTTTGACGGGAGCCCTACTCAGAGATTCTTTGCAGCTGTACAAACAGGAGAAGGATGTAAAGCTAACTTTGGGACAGACACTAGGAGTTCTAACTTCCCACCAGGACAGAGAAATTCTGGAGGCAGAAGGTTACATGTGGTTAACAGGGGAGTGGCTCAGTAAGTATCAGGCTATACTCTTAGACACCTGGGTCATTATAAAAACTTGCATACCATTAGCCCTGCTTCTGTGATGTCTACAGGCCCAGGAGTCAGCCATTCTTGTGAACAAGTGATCTCCCAGACCTATGCACTCAGCAGGACACCAGTAACATGCTCCTCCAAAAACCTGAGGATGTGTGGCTCACTGACAAAAGTAGCTTTGTCAATCATCTACAAAGCACAGGCAGGAAATCCTACATCTCCTAGAGGAAGTCCATCTTCTAAGCAGGTGGCAGTCATGCATGGTAAATAGCATCAAAGAAACATGTCCGAAGTCTCCTTGGGAAAACCAAAAGGCTGATAGTGAAGCAAAAAGGGCAGCCTTATAGCCTCTTAAAACTCTAGCCTTATTTCCAGTTCCTGAAGAACCATTAAATCAGTCTATACTCCCCAGGAAGATAAATGGGTCTCAGGACCAGGGGGAGCTAAAAAGGGACTCTAGTGGTATTTAGAAAACAAACTGGTCCTGAAAGGGAATAGTGACACTCAACAACTAGGCCACACACACACACCGAGAAGTCCAACTGGAGATTTTATTCAAGGGGTGGGAGGAGAGAGATAGAGCAGAGAGAAAAAGCAGAGAGAGAGAGAGAGAGAGAGAGAGAGAGGGAGAGGGAGAGGGAGAGGGAGGGAGGAAGAAGAAGCAGAAGGAGGGAAAAGAACAAAGAAAGGAAAGTCCTTTTATCAGTTTTGGGGTGGGCTATTGCTTATTTATGAGGAGTGAGCTACTTCTAACCTATCACAGGCCAGGTTGCTTTTATGGGTCCAGCCCTGCAGACACAGGTTTCAACTTCTCTGGACCACTGTAGCCTTGGGGGCGAGGGAAACCAGAGATAAGGGCATGAGGTCATTTTAGGAACCAAGAAGTACCAGAAGAATGCAGCCTGTGATGGCGGCGTCACAGCATACTTTACCATGATCAATTCCTTAACAGGTCCTCCCTCAAGGGACACAGAAGAAGGCTGTAAAAACATTTCATGATTCCTTCCATATGGGAAGAGATGCTATATTGCAAATAGTCATTCAAGTTTTCACAGGACTAGGACTAGTGACAACCACCTGACAGGTCTACAGAAGTAGTCAGAGTACTTCTTAAAGTACTTTTTTTTTTGTACCAGGATCGAACTCGTCTCCTTGCACTTGCAAGGAACCTCTGAGCTAAGTCCCTGGCCCTTAAAGTGCTTCTTAAATCCCTAGATTTGGACTACCCCAGGACCTCCAGAGTGACAATGGACTTTCTTTTACCTGCCAAATAACTAAGGGGATGGAAAGGTCTTTAGGAATAAAGTAGCACTATTCTTTCTGGTGACCTTACTATTCTGGAAAGGTAGAGAGAGCCAACCAGATCCTTAAAATGAGCTCTGGAAAAACTTCCCAAGAGCAGCCTGAGTCCTGGCTCTTTTTGCTGCCAATAGCATTTGTGAGGGTTTGTAACATGCCCAAAATTGGACGAAGTTCAAGAGCATTTGAGATGTTATACAGAAGGCCATTTTATTCCCTGATATGATGGTAGACCCAGAGACCACGAGGCTCTTACAGTATCCTATCCATCTGAGCCAAGTACAACAGTCTATCCAAACGTATGGACACAGAGTCCTGTTAGCCCCTGGCCCATGCAGACCACCTACTGCCCATCCTGGTGACCAAGTGCTCATAAAAACTTGGGGGAATACCTGCTGACCAATCACAAGTAAAATAGAAAGGCTCCTCAGTGACCCTTGTCACACTCACTGCAGTGAAGGCAGCAGAGATATATCATTGGACTCATCTTTCTAGAATGAAGCCAGTCCCACCTGAACTATTTGAAGAACAAGATCTCCCAAAAGGAGAAAGCTACTCCCGTGAGCCTCTGGAAGACTTGAGATTTTTCTTCAGAAAGTGAGACTCCAGTGCCGCTCTAGGAAGTGTGGAAAATCTAACCGGCTTCTCATATTTGGGCTAATTGTGAAGTCTGTTTCTCCTGTCAAACAGGCAGCTCATTAACTTTTTTCTCGTTATCTTCTGACAGGTTTTGCTTTCTTCAACCCAGCCAGTGAGCCACAGCACCCCAAGGTAGTTGGAAAGCACAGAATCCCCAGTAGCTAGGGGTGACAGCCCCTCCCAGCTTGAAGAAGCTATAGAAGACGGAGACCTCCGCTCCCTCAGCACCTTGTAAAGATTTATGGGGATTTGTGTCTCTCAGGAGGAAATGAGACAGGAGATTTGGGTGTGACCAAGGGGGCTGTGGAAGTAGACATGACATTAATTACAAGACCTCAGAACACAGGTGCAGAACAGTTCCCAAAGCCCTGCATGTGGACTTCTCATGGGAACTTGAGCAGGTTCTCAGCAGGATGCCTAGACCTGACGTCAGCTTGAAGCATAGGATCCCAGCACTGCCTCTCTCAGGACCTGTACGCAGTTCTTCTTCTTCTTCTTCTTTTTTTTTTGTACCAGGGATAGAACTTGGGTGTATGTAGTTCTTGAAGGTTTCCTGAGATATGGATGACATAAAATGACACAAATGCCAAGAAGACCTTGCTATCGTGGCTTTCCACATGATACCCCGCCCTGCACTCTCCAGGGTGTTCTTCTGTCTCACTTTTTTTTTAATCTTTTACTTGGCCCACTCTCACTCTGCAGGGCCAGTTTCTCCCTCACTCTTCACTTCTACTTTTTTAAAATAAACTTTGCAACCATTAAAAATAAAATGAGGAATATGCATGATAAATGAAAAGAAGGTGTTCTTGGCACCCATGTTAGAAGGTGCCAAATATATACCCCCCCCCAAAAAAAACAGAGCAAGGTGATGAGAATAAGAGGGTGTGGGAAAAGGTAAATGGTACTGAGAAGTTAATATTTCAGCGAGATTGGGAAGAGATGAGAGCCCCGAGTAAAACATGATTGGTGAAAGATGTATTCCGAGTCGGCCATTGAGCAGCAGGCGTGGCTGTGGTACTGCACACCTGTAATCCCAGCTACTCGAGAAGCCAAAGAAGGAAGATTGCAACTTCAAAGCCAGCCTGGGCAATTTAGTAGGACCTTGTCTCAAAAACACAGTTTTTCGCAGGGATTTAGCTCAGTGGTTCCGCTGCCTGCCTCGCAAGCTCAAGGACTCGAGTTCGATCCCCGGTACCAAACATAAAAAGCAAACAAAAATTTTAAAAAGGGCTAGATATATAGCTCAGCGGTAGAGCACTTGCCCCCGCAAGGACCTGGATTCAACCCCTATTGCTGCAGAGAGAGTGAGAAAGAGGGAAAGAGACAGAATGACAATGAGAATGGAAGAGGAAGGAGGGAAAAAGAAGGGCTAGAATCTCAGGTGTGAAAGGTAAATTTCAAAACAAGATCAAAGTTTAAAGTAGTTTAAAACATACAGAAAGGTTTAAACTATCATCCAAAGTGAAGCCAGACGGACAATATTCATTCCACAAATAGTAAAATTTGTTGTCCCAAAATAATTTGGGGGCAAACAAAAGAAGCCCCTTTCTTACACAGCAAGTAGTAAACAGAGGCACTCTTGAGACTAAAAGTGGCGGAAACTGGAGAGCACAGGCTATTTTGAGTAAATCCGTAGACACCAGTTGGAGAAACAGTGATTGAAGGAAGTGGAGGACATTCGAAGAGCGGGCCTTTCCATGTAATTTAGGGTAAAAGTCACATTTCCTTAGAAACATTCGTCTTGAGCCACACTGTGACGTAAGATCTTGGTAAGCTGTCGGATGACTGTGGTTGTGTATATCACATACCTAAAACTCCTTCCCACTTCTCCTCTTGATATTTCATAAACAAAATGCATATTGAACTGTCAGAATTGTTTCATTTGTGTCTTTTTTATTTTTTATTTTTGGTACTGGGGATCGAACTCAGGTCCTAACACTTGCAAGGCGGGCAGTGGCACCACTGAGCTAAATCTCTAACCTTCATTTATTTAAAAAAAAAAAAAAAAAAAAAACAAAAAAAAAAAAAAAAAAAAAATATTATTTAAAAAAAAAAAAAAAAAAAAAAAAGTCGCTGGGCGTGGTGGCTCATGCCTGTAATCCCAGCACTCAGGAGGCTGAGGCAGGAGGATCACTATGGGTTCAAGACCAGCCTAGACTATATAGTGAGTTCCAGGTCAGTCTCAACTACATAGTGAGACCCTGTCTCAAAAAACAAAACAAAACAAAACAAAACCAACCAAACAAACAAAAAACAAAAGCCAGGTGTGGTGGCACATGCCTGTAATCCCAGCACTTGGGAGGCTGAGGCAGGAGGATCACTGAGAGTTCAAGGCCAGCCTAGGCTACATAGTGAGTTCCAGGTCAGTCTCAACTACATAGTGAGACCCTGTCTCAAAAAAAAAAAAAAAAAAAAAAAGAATTATATCAGGTAAACTTTATCAAGCATACAGCTATTATTTCTTTTTAGGTGGCCAGAATATATCATTTTACCTGAAGTAATCTTTTAACGACTGACTTGCTGAATAAATAATTTCAAGTTTAAATAGACTTTGCTTTTCAAAGAATGTTTCTGCCATAAATATATAAACATACTTTCAACAAAATGAATTAGAAATGAATTGCATGAGGGTGGCTTAATAACTAGAGGATTTCTACAGGAACATGCTCAGTTTGTGAAATAAGTACCTATTGCAAATTTGTTTTGTACATGTGTACTGGGTCTTTTATCAGCTTTCCTGGAGAAAAACACACCCGGACGATACTTCAATTTTTAAAATGTGCTTCAGTTTTCAATGTACTGATGTTAATGTTTTCCAAAACAGCCACGTGTGGATCAGCATGTCACACTCAGTCTTTCCAATAGAAACACATGTCTAGTCACACACACACACACACACACACACACACACACACACACACACACACACACCAGGTGTCCCTGGAAGGACACACGAGGTCTTGTGTCTCCAGGGACTGGAAGACAGGGAGAGTCAGAGACATTCTTCTCGCTAAAGATCCTTTTGTGTCTTCTGATTTTCGTTAACATTGGCATATGTTATTTAATCAAAAGAAAAATATGTTAAAACACAACATAAAACATAAAGCCCTGCTATTCCAGTGCAATTACATAGTTTCCACAGTGAGTCTGAAATTAAATAATGAGTGGCAATGTTAGGGTACATCCACAGGCCAGGGCAAAGTATTCACTGTTTCCAAAATGATACTTTTCTCCTGAGTTCTTCCTTGAAAGTTTAGGGTTAAAGTATTTAGAGTTTTACAGGTATGATCAAAATATATGGTGAATATTAAAACATTTTAATAGAAAAATGGAAACAAAGCTTTTGCAACTAGGGCAGGGAAGACGGGTTGAAAGGGTGGAGGTAAAAAAGACTAAAGATCTATTATGTACAGCTACAAACTCCCTATGATACATGTGATATTATGTATGACAATGTATTAATAAAAAATATAAAGTTTAAAAATTTAAATGACTTTCTTTGTAGGGGAAAGGAAATAAGGGAAAGAAACAATATGAGACAAGGAAAAAATGGAAATAAAGTCTTTGTAAATAGGGGAGAGAAGGGGGTGAAGGGAAATCAGAGGAATGGGGAAAAAGTGAGAACCAACATCTGTCGTGTAAAGGTACAAGATCCCAATGATGAATGTAACTGTACTGTATACCTAAAATGTACCAATACACTCAATGAGAAAAATAACTTTATTACAGTAAAAGATACATTACCATTAGTCCCTCTCAAGTTCTCCCCACAACTTTGAACACCTTTATCACATCCTTCTTGCTACTTTCTTTCTTTCTTTCTTTCTTTTTTTTTGTACCAGGGATCAAACTCGGGTTCTTTTGCGAGGCAGGCGGTCGAACCACTGAGCTAAATCCCTGGCCCTGTTCTTGCCATTTTCTGAAGCAGATCTAGAACTCTTCTTTTGTGTCTTTACAAGATACAAACAAAAATACAGCAAAAGCTGATGCTGAGTACCTCCAACAGAACGGTGCGCTCAGAAAAGCATTATAGTGTGTCCTTATCCACCTTAGTCATCAGCCCTGATGGCACAACATGCAACTTCTGGGTCTTACCCAAAGTCAAAATGACAGTGGAAGATAAACATTTTGAATCACTTCCCAGGGTTGAGGTAGCCACAATAGCGCAACGAAAGAAACTTGTGAAGGAAGACTTCCAGAACTGCTTCAGAAAGTATCACGAACGAGGGGATAAGTGTGTTCACAGCAGAGGGGAATACTCTGAGGTGAACTCATGACAATGTATCTTTTACTGCAATACTTTTGTTTTACTGAGACAGGGTCTGGCTGTGTAGTTCAGGCTGGCCTTATACTCACTACGTAGTAGCCCAGGCTGGCTTCAAACCTGCCGTGATCCTTCTGCCTCAGCCTCCCAAGTACTGGGATTACACGCATGTGCCACCACACCCAGCTATAATACATTTAAAATGTTTTGAACATTCATTGTATTTTTTTAATCACACCTCATAGTTGACCTCATTCTTTTTTCTTTTATCATTGCAGTGCTGGGACTGAAACCAGGGCCTCACATAAACTAGGCAGATACTCTACCATCCCTAGCTGACCTCATTCTTTTTAAAGACTTGAGATAGTTTCTATAAATAACTCAGATGGGGGTCTCTGTTTTGATTTTGTGAAGTCCGCCCTAGCAGCTCTTCAAGATTGCCTTTTCTTTGATTTTTTTTAAAATTTCAGCTTCTGAAATGTGAACACTAATGATTCTTAAAAATCCAAACAAAATTCACACGAGGCAAAATACAAAGTGCATTGACAGGTGGAAAATACTCTACCTCAATAGTCCAAAAAATTCAAACAAAAACAAAAGTATTATCTATCGGTATCTAAGATGTATCCATTTGTCTTGGTCCATTTGGGCTACAATAACAAAATGCCTTAAGCTGGTGGTTTAAATAACAAGCATTTATTTCCCACAGGCCTGGAGGATGGAAGGCCAAGATTAGGATGGCAGCAGATCACGCTCTGAGAAAGGCTCTCTTTAGGTTTCACACTGTCAGTTTCTGTTGTATCCTCACATGGTCAAGAGAGAGCTGGCTGGGTCTTTGGCCTCTTCGTTTGTTTGTTTGTTTGTTTGGTACCAAGGATCAAACTCAGGTCCTTGCGCTTGCAAAGCAGGCCGCAGCACCACTGAGCTAAATCCCCAGCCCTGGCCTCTTCTTAAAAGGGCACTAATCCCTTCAGAAGGGACCCATTCTCAGGAATCACCTCCCCAAAGTAATTTTCCTCTAAATACCATCATGTTGGGATTAGTGTCTCAACATGAATTTTGGGGAGGACACAAATATTCGATCCTTTGTAACATCATGTGGGAAAGTGATGGCCCAGAAAGAACGATGGCCTCAGAATCAGAGGAATCAGAGGCCCATGAGGAAGCACTGTTATCTGTCACTCTATGTCTGAAGTGACTCGATCCTCCTGAGCCCACGTCTGCCAGGATGGGCAGAGGGAAGTCAAGCTGGGAAAGTCCTGTGGGACCAGACCGTGGAGGGTCTTGACTGGTAGGTAAGCCGAGGGCTCCATGCTCTGGGCAATCAGCAGGGGAAACGGGGCAGGTATCTGATGAGAATGGTGCATCAGGAAGATGGACAGGGCAGCACCGAGCAGATGGATGGAACTGGGGGAGAAGGCAGAGGTGGACAGGACACTTACAAAGCTTCTCCTAGAGCCCACATGAGATGAGATGGCTAATTAAATGCGACTGCTCAAATTGTTTGAGTACCTTGTACTCAAATGGGGAGGAGCCATTATAAATCTCCAGCCTCTCCATAGCATCTGGTTTTTTTGTTTTGTTTTGTTTTTTGAGACAGGGTCTCACTGTGTAGTTGAGACTGACCTGGTGTTCGCTGTGTAGCCCAGGCTGGTCTCAAACTCCCAGTGATCCTCCTGCCTCAGCCTCCAGAGTGCTGAGACTACAGGTGTGCGGCACCACGCCCAGCTTCAAATGGTAGAGCTAGAATTTGAACCTATGCATGTTCTAATTCTGTTTTTGGTTTTTTTTGTTGTTGTTTGTTTGTTTGTTTTGGTACTGGGGATCGAACTTGGGCCCTTGCACTTGCAAGGCAGTTGGCGGAACCACTGAGCCAAATCCCTGGCTTCATTATCTCATTTGAACTTCTACAGTGTTTATGAGATGATATTTGTGAAGGGCTCTTTTTAGATCCTGAAACCTGACCTGTGGGTTTGCATTTCCACCCCTACCCCGCATCCCCACTTCCTCCTCTCCTCAGCCCCCCAACTTTCCATTTTTCTGTGCCTTATGGCTCTTCAGTCCATTTCACCGCAGGAAACAAACATATGAAAAAGCAGGCTGAGCAGCACACCAGCCTCCCTGCTTAAACCCCTCCAAAGGCAGGTACGTCATCCATATGCTGTGTTTCAGTGTGTTTGATTTATTTAAACATTCACTCATCTTTCTCTGATCACAGTGCAGTTTCATGTGTTCCACCATACGCTGTCTCCGGGACACTCTGCTCACACAAATAAGAGCCCACAGGGGGCCTTGCTTTCTCTCCCCACTCTCCAGCTCTAGAGCATCCTCCTCCATTCCAGGGACCCCAGGTCACAAAGCCCCAGTCCATCAGACCTGGAGCTGGCAGACCCACTCAGGAGGCCCGTGGCTCTGCTGCGATGGAGGCTTCCTTCCTACCTGGAGCCTCCACAGGCACTAATGAGCAGGGCTGAGTGTTAATTAAGTCTGTGCTCAGCTCCACAGCACAGCACAGCACAGCTGCAGTGGCTGGGAGGAAGAGCGGGAAGACAGGAGAGCTGCCCTTGGCCCACCCTTTCCACTCGGAGCTCACTCTCCAGCCTCTCTCAGTGCAGTGAGGTGGCTGGAAAGGCCATGGGTGGCACGGAAGATGCCAGCTCCACCGCTTGCCCCAGGTGGGCTGCCAGCCACTCTGTCAGAGGTAACGGGTGCCCTGCCTTGCAACCAGCCTGCTGCTGGATGGGGCTACACGATGAAACTATGATCTTGCAAGGACAGGAGCACAACATACACCACCAGCCATGCTGGCATCCCACTGTCCCTGAGGGGCCGGGGACCCTCTTCACTTCACACTGCAGACCAAGGGCCTCTTCGTCGAGAACAACAGCATTAACAAATACCAAGTGACACCAAGCTGTGCTCTAGAGGCCCTCAGGTCAGCAGGATCCAGTCCCTTCCTAGAGAGAATGGTCCCGTGAGGAGACAGATTTGATTGCTGTGACAATGGTAAGAAAAAGTTCCATGAAGCCCCAGAGTTGCCTTTGGTGCCCTGAGAAGCACTTTGCTTCCATGGTGGCATTTGAGTTGAGGCTTGAAGTGGAAGGAGTCACCAAAATAAATGTTTGGGGCAAAGAGAATAGAGTGAGAGCAATGGTACAGGGCATGAAAGAGTGGGTGGCAGCCAGCAGATGTGACAGGGCCTGACCCAGAGCGTGCACAGAGAGGGATGGGGTGATTCTAGTGAAGCCACCAGCGGTCCAGGCCTGGCAGGAGCAGTTGCCCAGATAACCCACATTTCCTGCTTGACCCCATCAAGGGCCCCAAGATGCTCCTGAACTTTATCCAATCTCTGGCAAGCTGTCCCGGCCCCAGGTGCTGAGCTGGGAAGAAGGAGCAGAGTTGAATTGAGGGCTTGACAGAGAAAAGGCAGAGTCTGGGGAAGGAACTCAGGCAGAACAAAAACAGAGGCGACAAAGCACTGGATCCAGTCCACTTCTGCAGGGAAGTGACCGCAGCTAGGAGAGATGAATGTGTCCGGAGGCCCAGGGTGGGGGTGTCAGGGTACAGCCTCCCCTCCTCTGCACATTATTTTCCAGGGCACAGGTGCCTGAAGGTTCCCAGAACTCAGGGAAGAGGCAGGAGGGTTGTGTAAGAATAGAACTAGAGAGGCGGGCATGGTGGCACATGCCTGTAGTCCCAGCACTCGGGAGGCTGAGGCAGGAGGATCGCTGTGAGTTTGACACCAGCATGGGCTACACAGTGAGTTCCAGGTCAGCCTCAAGCACACAGTGAGACCCTGTCTCAAAAAAAAAAAAAAAAAAAAAAAAAAAAAAAAAAAAAA
>NW_022900929.1:35632541-35643860 GCF_012274545.1 Fukomys damarensis | reverse complement strand
AAAAAAAAAAAAAAAAAAAAAACTAGAGAGTGATGACCATCAGTTCCCAAAGACCCACAGCACATAACTTGCCAATCAGAGAAAGAAAGGCCAGAGTCCCCAAAGGGCTGGGTGTTCAGTAGTTCTGGGACCACTTTCAAATCTCTATGGCACTCTCATTTCATATTGCTCTTTTGAAGTGTGCAAACTTATGCCCACAGGCTCTGTTATACCCTGTCCTGACATTGATCCTCTTCCCCATTCTGAATGCACAAAGGCAGTTCACAAGGGGACTTGGGGTTGCTGTCCTGTATAAAATAAAGTCTGCACTGCTGGTGTGCTATCACCCCCATCCCCTTGGCTGATGAGTGTACGCTTCATGGCTCCTCTGAACACAGATTTTTCAGTAACCCACCAGACCCCGTTTTCCATTCTGACTCTGTGGTCTTATTTCCATAGCAATGTGTCCAAGAAATCATGAACTCCCTGGAAATGGATTCATAGGTGAGCTGTGGTGACCATGGAGCTAACACGTACCCTTTGTCTCTCCCTCAAGGGGTCAACAGGGCACAAGTGCCTGATGGAGAGAACCTAGTCCCCTTCACAGGCAAGTTCGGAGGAGAGCCTGGGAGACCAGCCCTCTCACACGCAGCTAATAGCCGGTTGAGCTTCCTTTCTTGTGCCCTGGTCAGAGAAGTGGTCCCTGGGCCCAGGCCTGTCCCTCTCCTCTGACCCTGCAGGCATGAGAAACGACCGGAGAGGAGACTTCAGAGCCAGGGGCAGTGGGCGAGGATTGGAATGCTTTTTACTTTGATTGCCTTTCCTTGGGCTTCTATTTTTAAAAGAATGGGTTGGTCCTTGTTATTTTAGCATATTTTCCTTAGAGCCATAAAAGGCTTCTGCAATATGGAAAAAGTGACATTTGATCTGAAGGAGTCTGGGGGAGCTCTGAGTATGAGGAGCTGACCTCTAATACCCACCCACCAGAGCTGCAGCTGGTAAGGCAGGAGCTGAGCCCCCGGAAGGACACCCCTTGCCCTCCTCCAGTCAGTTCACAATGGGAGTCTGCTGCAGAGACCCGGGAGGGGAGCGGGGAGCGGGAGCAGTACCTGCGGGCGTCCCACCCGAGGTTAAACCTGCCTCTCCTCTTCACTCGCTTCACAACTGTCCCGGTTCCCAGACCCCTCGCTCGCTTCAGCCCTGCCCAGCTCGTGCCCAAACCTGACACCCACAGGAAGGTCAAGCCCACGCGGTGGGACACAACCCCTTCCTGGCTGTTGCCATGACAACTGCTGTGATGGAAGTGTCCTCAGCCATTTCTGCCCTGCGGTGAGGGTGACTGTCCCAGGCTCCACACTCAGAAAAGCCATTCCAGCCAGGGGAACTGGAGTTACAGGGTCTCCGGGAATTCAAACAGAGATAGGGAAAAAAACCAAAGACTCAGAGGCACACCCAAAGTCAGAGTATTCAGAGGCACCAAGAAGAGGAAGAGGCAAGGAAGCGGGTAGTAAAAGAGGCTGAGGAGCAAATAAAGCAATAGACTGTGAGATGAAAATAAGAAAAAGGGGTGAAGGGAGGCACAGGGGATCCGTGACAATCTAGGGAGAGAGAACCCGCATGAAGGAATAACAAGGAGAACCACGAAGGAGGATGTGAGGAGAGGCTGAGGCCAGAGGGTGTGAGGGAAAACACACACACACACACACACACACACACACACACACACACACACACACACACACCTCCTTTATCCCAAGTTTATCATAAATACCTACCCTCAGCCTCATCTTTCCCAGAAGGTGATATGGGCATCAGAATACTGAGACTGAGCTGGGATGGTTTTTAAAAAGAGAGTGAAGCAAAATTCAGGAAGTAAAGAATGTGAACATCAGAAAGCCATAGAAGTAATTAACATGAAAAGAAGAGACAGCTGAGGAGACAGTGAGGCCCAGCCAGGAGTGTGGGGTTAGAGGGAGAGAGGAAGAGGGCTCGCAGAGCTCTGACCAAAACCACAGCGAAGTAACAGGCATGGTGGACCCACTGGATAATTAACCTTTGGGCCTGGCTAGACTTTCTGCCTGCAACATGAATGCCGTGAGTTCTCATCTTTGAAATGTTTCTAAAGTATCTCAGAGTCTTGAATTCTTGGTTGTATTTTCCTCTTTGAAAAATAACTAGACCATCATCGCAGGAACTCTGGGGCCCATCTAGCTTTTGAACTATTTTGACTCCGACAACAGCGTAGAAGGCACGATAGAGTCAGTGCCCCTAATTTACCAAGGTCACACTATGGGCATTAAGTTGAACTTGTGGCAGCCTGAAGAGCCCACTGGGCCCAGAAGGGAGACTTGAAGCCGAGAGAGCTATGGGTGTGTGTTCAGAGTAGGCTCCGCCGGGAGGACCTCCCCTCACACTGGGCCACAGAGGCTGGAGCATGAAAGCCAAAGGTCCTGCACTGACCCAGAAGGTGGCTCCTTGACAGGGTGGCGAAGGGACTGTGATGGAGGTTGTTGAGGCTCGGAATCCCTCCACCCACACCTGGACAGTTCGGGGCACGCTCACAGCTTCCTTCCTCGTCTAAGGCTCAGTTTTTTCCCATCCCCTCTAGGGTACCCTGGAAGTGACAGAGGCTTCAACTCCAAAGGATAGACCTAGACCAGTGAGAGTTGGGCATCGGGGGAATTATGTGTAGAGTTCCTGTCACTCACTGGGGAAATTTCGGACAGCTGTGACAGCTTTGGTGCCTCAGGGTGATCCGAGTGAGACGGAGCCCTAACTATCCACAGCAGGCCCACTCTCATCCTCCTTACTCCTGCCCACCTGCTAAAATAAACCGCCTATGTTCAGGTCTTTGTCCCATGGGATGCATTTAGAGACCATAAAACAGCACAAGAGATTTTCTGGGATCTTCCCAGCCCAAGTCTGTCCTGCAGAACTGAGGATGTTTGAGGCTCTGCCCCTGACTGCTGTTTGGAAGTGATCCTTGTTTGTGGGAATAAGTTATCACTATCTAGTCAGGGAAAGGAGCACTCACCAGCTCCCTGCTCCCAAACACTGGGGGCACCAGTGCTGCTTCCTAGCAGAAAGCCCCCATAGGTCTCCAGGGGCAACCTCAGACTTTTATGCCCATCCTCTTTTTATGTTTTGTTTTATTTGTTTGTTTTGTTTTTTTGAGACAGGGTCTCGCTGTGTAGTTCAGGCTGGCCTTGACCTCACCATATAGCCCCATATGGCCCTGAATATGTGATGATCCTCCTGCCTCAGCCTCCCAAGTGCTGGGTCCTATCTTTTATTTTTTATTATACATGTTTGCAATCCGTAATGTTTACATTCTTGTGGGAAGTTGGTACATTGATATAACACATCTTGATCACTTTTTAAACCACAAACTTTTGTAACTGGAAATGACCTTAGCCGTAACCTGATCCAACCTTCTACCTAATGTAAGATTTCCCTTTACAACTCTGACACTTGCTTAACTCTTCCAATGAGAATTTACAATCTTTATATGGCAGGCTTGCCTGTGGCTCACGCCTGTAATCCCAGCACTCGAGAGGCTGAGGCTGGAGCATCGCATTGAGTTTGAGACCAGCCTGGGATACACAGTGAATTCAAGGCCAACCTGAATGACATAGTGAGAGCCTGCCTCAAAAAAAAAAAAAAAAAAGTCCTCAATGCAGAATAGGAATTGGTCTGTGGACACTTCCCCCAGCGATCCTAAGTTTGTCTTTTTTACTTCATTGTCTTGGTTCTCTACCCAAGACTCCTCCAAATACTCTAAATGGAACCATCTCTCTATCACATCTCCTCTTTTCCAGGCAAAACAATCTCATTGCCTTGTTCCTCCTTTAAATGACTTGATTTTCTGAGCTTCCCTTCTGGGGACCCCTGCTCTAGGGAGCATTGTATTTGTTAGTGTTCCTCTTCCATGTGTGGTCCACATGATGCTTGCAGAGTGGTATGACTAGGACAGAGTGCATTCGGACACAACTGAGGCCCCAGGACGTCTCCAGCATCGATGCTTAGCCTTGTAACAGCTGACTTGGTGGACTGTCAAGGGAATGAACATCTGTCATTTTGATTTTCAGCATCCCTTTCCCCTTTCTTTGGGTACAGCAACTCTCCTCCACTTTCCATTCTCACAAGGTCCTGGCAGGACTTCTAACTACAGTATGCTGTACCCCTAGCCATAGGTCTTGCCCGGGTTGCAATCACAGCTCCAGTGACAAGCATGTGACCCAAGCCAGGCCACTGAGAGTCCTCCCCGGGGATTTATTATATGGAGTTGAAATTGTGATCTTTCCTCCAGAAGTATTAAACTGGGATGAGGAAAGTCCAGAGCTCCTTGTGCTCTACCAACCTAGAGCTGAGTCAAGAGGGAAAAGGGCTGGGGATTTAGCTCAGTGGTTCCGCTGCCTGCCTCACAAGCACAAGATCCTGAGTTTGATCCCTGGAACCAAAACAAACAAACAAACAAACGAGTGAAAAGGACACAGAAAGCTCTGTTAGAGTCCTGAGGTCCAGCTGACCCTGAGGCTGGCTCCTCTTTTGTCCTTCCCTATTAGTGTTCTTGTATTTCAGGCTAGACTGACTCTGGCTTCTGTCAGTAGAACGAACTAATTAATGCACAGTTCTTTGTTCTCTGCTTGATCCTAAACAAAACTTTCCATTTATTCCTCTTAGAGTCCAGACAGTACTTGATCCCATCACTCCAGTCTGTAGGAAAATAGGGTTACAATACTGCCATTTCATCAGTTACTGACCTGTCTCGTTTTTCATAAAAGTCCCTTCTGTTCTCTCATCCAAATCATTGATAAGAATATTCAGCTAAGCCGGGTGTGGTAGTGCACGCCTGTAATCCCAGCACTAGGGAGGCTGAAGCAGGAGGATGCTGTGAGTTCGAGAGCAGCCTGGGCTACATAGTGAGTTCCAGGTCAGTCTCAACTACATAGTGAGACCCTGTCTGGAAAAAAAAAAGAATATTCAGCTAGACAGAGTAAAAAAAGAAGAGCAAAACCACACACACAAAATAAACCCCACTATCACTTCCGTTTATCAATACACAAGCATCCCTTTGGGACAGCTCTTCTGTGCTTGCTTTGGCAGCACAAATACTAAAATTGGAACGGCTCCTCACAAACCTGTGAATCCACCCTGTGGTGGTACTATGAGCCCATCTATACCCTCGTCCTATCTCCCAGATCCCATGACTTGATAAGGTACCCTGAGGAAGACTCGCTGTGCCTTGGCATTGTGCTGAGGTACCAGATGATAATTTTATCTAAAAAGGACGTAAGATTCAAGAACCAAAACTAGTCTTAGAGGAGACCTGTTCTCTAAAACACTCATGAGCTCTCAGGAACACCCCTCCCCTTTGTATGTGAGCGCACATACATGATCCCTTCCGTACCTTTCTTCCCCTTTTGCTACTACTCCCAGCTGCTGAAGATTTTTTTTCTAAATTAGCAGTATCTGCCAGCAATTCAGATTAAATTGTTTTTGTTCTGTGGGGGAAAAAAAGAATTATTTATCTGTACTGGGGATTGATTACAGGGCTTAGCACGTGCTAGCAACAGCTCTATCACTGAGCTATGTCTCCAGCCCACAAGCGCAAGGATCCGAATTCGATCCCGGTACCAAAGTGGAAGGGAAGAGTCAATTTGGGAAAAGAAAACCTTCACTTCAAACACAGGACACAACCCGCTGTTGCTCAATCTGGCCTCTAGGGGGCAGTGTGGTGCAGAACAGAGCGAGGGTTGGAGGTGAACCAACCTCTCCAATCCCACAGGGCCACTTGCTAACTGCGCTGCTGCTTTGTGGGGCTCAACAGCTGCAAGACTGACCGGCAGGTGCCAGGCTGCACGTTTCCCACTCCCTCACATTCCGGTGTGTCACCAAGTCCCAGTGCTTCTCACACCCATATCCTCCTTTACATAGCCATCCCCTCTTCCGCTGCCTCTTCTGCCTGTGCCTTCTCTCTTCAGCGTCTGGGACTGACTGTTGTTACCCTCCCTTGGAACAGCCCTTGGAATGTTGGCTTTGTTTTGTTTTCTCCCCCTCGCCGTCCAACTCCATTTTCTGTTTGTGTTTCAGAACAGATGATTTTTACTGGATTTTATTTTTATCCTGTTCTCTGGTTCTTTCCTCTTCTGGCCTAACTCCTGAAAAGCCCACTAGAGCAGTTACTCACTGATGCCGTGTACCCACCTGATCTCGCTGATCTCTTGCTTCATGCGTTTGACGTCCCTGAGATCACGTTTGTAGCATTTCCATGTGACTTTCTTTTAGTCTCCATGTCTGTGCTGAAAGTCTCCATCTGGTCATGCAAGTCAGCCCCCTTTCCCCACTAGACTCTTTACTATACTGATTATAACTATTTTGTCTTTGTGTGTGTGTTGTAATGTTTTTAAGTGTGCCCACAGTGGGCAGAACAACAGATACTGAGGTAATGGCTTTTAGCCTGGAAGCTGATGGGCCTCTGCCACCTCCATTAGTCTACGGGCATGGAGGTTGCTTCAGTCTCGTCAGGACTCAGGAAGAGCTTGCATTTCCTTGTTGCTCTCATTGTCTTCAGTGCACCCCAGGCTTCTAGTGAACCCTCACAGAGAGGTTGCCAGGGATTTCTGATCCCCCCTCACTTTTCAGCCATCCCTGTGTGCCACCCCTCCAGTAGCAGGAACTGGCTGCCTGTTATGTGGTGCTGGGGGTACAAAGGGCAGGGCAGGGTTGGCTTGACTTCAGTCCTTAGCAGGTCCTGTGCTCCTGAGCCTCAGGGTTTGGGGCTTTCTTGGTGCTTTTGCTCTTCTTTCCCATGGCAGCCAAAATCTGCCTCTTATCTGTGACTGGCTCCGTTTGGGCCCGACCCTCCTGGCCTCTTTCCCAGTGGAGCAGACCTTTACTTGCATCTTGGGCCCAAGACAGTTTCCTGCTCCTGCCTCTGGGGTTGAGGGATTTTGCTCCATAAGCAGTGGATCTTTGCCTGTGTTCAAGAAGGATAAGAAAACTTGTATTCCTCCTGAGAAGCAGACGGAGCTTGCTTTTATTTCTCTCCCTGAAACAGGTAGTTATTGCCTCTCCCCCAGTGGCTTTTGAGCAAAAGAAGCAAGGACTATGGAAGCATTGAGGCCTTTTTTTTTTTTTTTTTTTTTTTTTTTTTTTTTTCTTTCTTTCTTTCTTTTTTAGTGATTCTGGGGACTGAACTCAGGGCCTTTGGGCTGAACTGTATCCCAGCCCAGCCCTTTTTTCTCTTTTGTTTTGAGACAGGGTCTCACTAAGTCACCGAATTGCCCAGGCAGGGCTTGAACTCGTGATCCTCTTGCCCCAGCCTCCCAGAGTGCTGGGTTTACAGCCCTGCACTATGAGGCCTGACAGCAGTTAAGACTTTTTGCAGCTTTCTGCCAACAGCCACCTTGGCCAACTACTGTATGTCTGCACCACAGAGGAAATTTCACTTGCTCCTGGCTCTGCCTGACTCCCGTTTTCCCCTGAGAACAGCAGGGGAGGCCTGTGGAAAACAGGGTACTTGTGAAGGCAGACTTCCCCATGTCTGGAAAAGTATCCAGCTACTCTAAACTGATGCGATAGCCTACTGTAGACTTTAGATCTTTAAACGTTTTTGTAGGGTTTTTTCCTTGCCCCCATGTGTAACAGCCCCTGTATTTTTGCCAGAGTTGAGGCAGTTCACGTGTCCCAGCCTTGCGTGGACTGGCTTTACAATATTTGGTTGCCTTGTGGCCTTGGGTGTCTGGGGGGCTTACTGTTAGGGTGTGAGTGACATTTTTCCTGAGCCTTCTGTATCCTATGTGATCATCGAAGTCCTCAAGTCATGATCACCTCTTTGTTGGACAGCTGTGACCATCTCACAGTGGGGCCCCTGCGTCTAGTTCTGCATCTCTCCATGCTGCAGCTAGCTTGCGTGCTAAAACTCTATAAGCATTAGAAACTAAAAGGGGCTGCACCATAAAAATCCTTGAAGTTAGCTACATAAAATCTGTTGTTTGACTGTCTTGTGATGCTGAAGATTGAACCAGAGGCCTCATGCGTGCTAGGCAAGTACTCTACTACTGAGCTACATCCCCTGTCCCTTTTATATTGTAGTTTGAGTCAGAGTCTTGCCAAGTTGCCCGGGTTTGGCTCAAACTTGCAATCTTCCTGCCTCAGTCTCACAAGTGGCTTGAGATTTCACTTGTGTGCTACCACACTCGGCTACATGCTGAAGTCTGGGTCAAGGTTATTGGTTATCTGTGGTAACAAATCAAACCTAAATTTTGTGGGTTAAGCTATGACATTCATGTTGCCCATGAATTTGCAGAAACCGTTTGTCTGTTTTCTTTGGTGTCATGGGGTAGGATTGAAGGCCAGGGATAAAGTCATGCGAGTGGAGAGAGAGAAAGGGAGAGGGAAGGAGACAGAGCAGATGGAGACCCGTTAGGACCCACCCTCAGAAGTCGCATTATTCATTGTCAAGACAGCTATGCACGTCTGCCAGGTTCAAAGGGAGGGAACATCAACCCAACATCTCAAGGAAGAGTGTCCACATCACACAGTAACACAAAGGTGTGGGATGTGGCATACAGATAAGGCCATCATTGAAAACTGCTATCTGTCATGCATGCTTATATTTGTTGTATAGTATTGAAAAAAATAAAATAAATTGAGGTAGAAAATAAAAACAAAGAGCCAAGTATGGTGGCACATGCCTGCTCAGTACTCAGGAGGCTGAGGCAGGAGGATTGCCATGAGTTTGAGGCCAGACTGGGCTACGTAGTCCAAGTCTAGCCTCAACTACAGAGTGAGACCTTGTCTCAAAAAACAAAAAGAAAGAAAAAGAGAGAGAGAGAGAGAATGGCAGTTCAGGAGCCCTTGAAGTGCATCATTTCATGTAGACATATCATGTACATGATATTTATGAATAATTTGTACACCCCAATCAAGCCCGCAAAAGCCATAACTTGCTTCCTAAATATAAATCTGGTCTCATCATCACCCCTCTTAAAATGGCCCATTCACTCCCTGCTCCCCCGTGGTAAATTTCCAACTGTTTGCCACGGTTAGAAAGCCCTTCACAGGTACCCTTGTTCATTAATCCAGCCTCACCTCCT
Source organism: Fukomys damarensis (assembly GCF_012274545.1). Lineage (NCBI taxonomy): Eukaryota > Metazoa > Chordata > Mammalia > Rodentia > Bathyergidae > Fukomys > Fukomys damarensis. The sequence continues at coordinate 35,634,780 of NW_022900929.1, read as the reverse complement.
GTCCCTCCTTTGTATTCTTTGTTCCAGCTACACTGAACTGCTGCGGATCCTCCAAACTTTCTTTCCCTTTGAGGCCAAGGCCTTGGCTCCTGCATTTCTGCTCCTCTGTGATGTTATTTGGCCCCATGGTCTTAGCTCTCTGTCCCCTCTCACTGCTACTCAACTCTTCCAATGCGCTCTCCCTCCTACCTGCCCTACTGGGCTAGGGCTCTCACCTCTCCACCCCAAGGGCTTTCCCAGCAGCCCAACATGCTCTCAGGCAGACCTTCCTGCCCCTTCAGCACTCTGCATGGGAAGGCAGGGTTTACCACCCTGCCCATGACAGGAGGTCAACAGATACTTGTTAGATGAATCTGTGCCTTAAATAACCCACCCTGGACTCAAGTAAACAGTCCTCCCACAAACCTCTAATTGCTTTAGCAGAGTCCTGTCTTGGATATTGTGGCTGAAATAGGGCCAAAGCTGGTTGGGATAATTTAGTATTTTCAAGAAAATGTTTTGTTTTGTTTTTTCCATGTAGCTGGGGCTCTGTTCAGACTGGGAACTTACTCCAAGGCAGCGCCAGAAGGAGGAGTGCACCTTCCCACTTCCCATTGTCATCCTGCGGGGTAGCCAGCCTGGGAGGGACATACTTCACCACTGCTAGTGGGAAGTTTGTTTTCTCACAGGCCTCCCCTGAGCCTGTCTCTGGAGCAGATACTGGATATAAGCCTTTGCTGTTCCTTCTCCAACCTCACCAACACTGGGTGGTGAGAGCACGTGCCAGAAATGAACATTGGCAGTCACTAGTTTATCACCCCGGCTGCAGCTCACCCTTCTCTGGGTACCAGGTCATTCCTACTTTGCTTGGGTTGGTAGTTACCCTTCACTGGCTCTGGGCTTTACCATGAAATATTACTCTATTTGTTCTAGCTTTCTGTCTCTTTCACTCAGGACACACGGAAGAGGCGATGATGCTCTCCCAACTTGTAAACTTTACTGACTTGAGGACATCCTCACTGGAGTTCCTCAGCGTTTTCAGGGCCCAAGGAAACAGACTGGCATTTTGGGCCAATACTGTTTTCCTATGGTTAGTCCAGTTATGGAAAGGGACTTGAAACACAAAGGAGTCATTTGACTTATTCATGCCCACACTTTAAGCCTCAAGACAAAGGCAGCACCGAAGACTTTGGGCTTTGAGTTTAGTGCTACCTCAATAGCCTAAGGTAAATCTATACAAATGTTAACTTTGAGCCTTGGGATCAGCTCAGTGGTTCCGCAGCCTCACAATCATAAGGACCCAGATTTGATCCCCATTACCAGAAAGAAAAGAAAACAACAACAAAAAAACCCCAAGTGTTAGCTTTGGGAGTTATTATCAATTTTAGGTTTGGTAAATGGAGTTTCTTCTTTTTTACAGCCATCACTTAAGATGTCACCTCTAAGTCAAGCGAATCACAGTTATAATGGACTGAGCGAGATCCCTGTGCCTCTTGAAGGGTTAACACAGAAAGTGGCTGGGGATCAGGGGCATCCTCTCCCATCTCCACTAGGTTTTCCTCTCAGTGTCCCATCTTCTCACATGAAAATGTCCTCTGCTGAGGTAGTAAATAGAAGGTAGGAGAAAGAGAAGACTAAACTTGCCTCAATCACAGAAATCCTCTTTCTGGTACAGAAATCTTCTCTTACCACTCGAGGACCAGCCATTTTGGGAGAGTGTCTTGGGACCTCATCTACTGTTTTACTTAAATCGTTGCTACTGTGGAAGAATTTTTATCACACAGAATGAAGAAAATTCTTTTTTTTTTAAACCGATCCATCCAGCTGAACGTCATCAGATGGCCCTGGAGAAAGAGTGACATCTGGTGTCTGTACCACAGTCAAAGACAGCAGACTGAAAACTCCTTCCAAGGCCAGCTGATTGTCCAGGGTGGGTGGATCCTCCAAGCTCCTGGGCCACTTTTTTTTTTTTTTTTTTTTTTTTTTTTTTTTTTTATATTCTGATGCCAGCAAGCCACAGACCTCCTCATGAAACCTACAGCCACAACAAACAAAGGGACTGCTTAGGATTTATCTCTAGCCTCTCTAGAGAAGAAGCACTTCTATTTTTAATTGATGAAAGTAGATGCAGAAGGAAAACAAAAGTGAATGAGGAGAGAGGAAAAGGAAATAGAGAAAGAAACCTTACCTTTCAAAAGAAGAAAAAAGAAATAGGACCTCTCCTTAGGAGACACCCTGTAATTCCAAGTCCCTAATTTAG
>NW_022900929.1:35620464-35632090 GCF_012274545.1 Fukomys damarensis | reverse complement strand
TTTTTTTTTTTTTTTGTTGTTTTTGTACTGGAAATTGAACCCAAAGTATTCACACTGAGCTACATCCCCAGGCCTTTTAAAATATTTAAGACAGGGTCTCATTAAGTCACTAAGTTGCCCAGACTGGGTTTGAACTTGCAATCTGCCTGACTCGGCCTACCAAAGTGTTGGGATTACAGGTATGCACCACCATGTATGGCTTTGGGCTATGTTCTATGTCAAAAATACCCTGCTAATCAAAGTGGCAGGAATAAAGATAACACAATCAGTCAATAAAAAAAGAGTAAAAACATATCTGGAAATTATAACAAAAATATTCATATTGTTAAACAAGTGCATGAGATCATCTGGTTGGCTCCTATCCTTTTGTGTAAGGCCAATACCGGATTTAGAAATGAGCCAATGAGCCTGGCATGGTGGTGCACACCTGTAACTCCAGCACTCAGTATGCGGCAGGTGGACTAGCGTAAGTTCAAGGCCAGCCTATGCTACACAGTGAGACCCTGTCTCAAAAAGAAAAAGAAAAAAGCCAATGTTCTCCAAAGATTTTTACAGCCACCCTGTTCCTCATTAGGGATTTGGAAACTATTACCAAAGAAGAAACTCCACGGAGCCAGGGCCTCAGAATCCTACCCTCTGAACGCCAAGGTTTGGATTATCGGAGCCCACATGTTAAAACAGGAGGGTGGCAAAGGCCACCAGCTCCCCTGCATGGCACGTGTCTTCACCTCCTCGCTACATTCCTCTTGGCAGAACTCTCATCAACAGCACCACACAGTTACTTTGATGAGAAAGTTTCATGTGGGCAACACATTTTATGAGTTTATATGAACAAGGACACCACAAAAAAGAGGAAAGTGCAGGCTCAGCCAGAAGAGCTGCCACAGAACAAGTCTGGAACGATTCTGTAGTATTAAACACTAAACCATATTTACAAGTCTAATTTGGAAATCAGTGCGGGAGGAAGTTGGGGGATAAGATATGCATGAAATAAAAAATTCTTATCTAAAAAAAAATTCTTATCTACACAGATATAAACACCCATGTTTTCACACTTTTTTTTTGCCCATTTTCTCCACCAGGAACAAATCAGACAAAGGAAAACCCAGCCTCTTTCCCAAAGTCTCTTTATACTAAGGATTTCTTAGAGATGAGCTTACTTCCCAGGAGGCTGGGAACTCCCTGGCCCTACCTGTCCTGACAACCAACCCAGGGAATGTTGGGGACACAGAAGAGGCCAGGAAAACTATGGCTTGCTTAACGTAGGCATTATACGTAAGGGTTTCCGTGCTGCTGAGCACTTTCACACTCAGTCCTTCATTAGGTCCTCAGCAGACTTCCAGCTTGCAGCACCAGGGCTCCGACCAGCTGGGAGACATCAAGGGAGGCAGCATTTTGATCCAGCATGTGCAGGTCAATTGTTTCATCGAAGACAGTCAGTCACACACATCAGCCCCAGGCAAGTCCTCAGGGGCTTGAAGCTGTAAGCCTTGTGGAGTGGAAGCCTGGGCTTTTCCCCTCCCTGGATTTCTCTTTGCTGCTGCCACCACTGGGCTCTCAGCTGCTCCCTCTGGACTCCAGATGGCTTCCTGGTGTGTGTGTGTGTGTGTGTGTGTGTGTGCACGCACATGTGTGCATGTGTGTGCACGCATGCCTAGGTTTTATTGTTCTGCCGCTGCTGCCTTGTCCTCGGCTGCTGGCTTCTCAGCCTGTGGCTCTGGAGGGATCAGGCACTGGACTTCTTCTGTGCTGATGGCTACTTTATCTGGCTGTAACCACCTCTTGAAATGTTCCAAGGTGCTGTGAAAGAGCAGAAGAAAAGGGTGGCTATATCATTCCTCGTGATTAATTACTTAATGATTAGCTTAGTTACTCAAACACTGCCTCCCCGCCCACCGCCAATTTCTTCCTATGATTATTTTTTCACTGCTGATGTAGGGAGAGCAGCAGCACTCCTCTGACAGCTGTACATCCTGGCAGCTCAGAGCTGGAATTTGCCCCCTAGAGGACACTTGGGCTGTAAGCAGCACCAGGTCCCCTTCTCATGCAGAGCCTTGGAAAGCTTGAGGAGAGTAAAGGAAGAGTGTACGTCTGGGTCCTATCTTTTTTCCTCAAAACTGAGAGACACTGTGAAGGGGTGGAAACACCGGAACAAACGCCAAATTATTAGTGAGGCAGAGCCTGAGCACATTTAAATTTCTTTTCCTGAGGCAGTTGGAGGTTCATAACACATATGATAGAGCACTTATTGTAGGAAGTACGATTTTTTTGTGTGGGTTGTTCTTTTCATGCCCTAGCAAGTCCTCAAGATAGAAACATTTGAGCAGCAAATGAAATTTGCAAATTCCTACAAAGGAATGGCCATTACACTGTTTTGTTTTGCTGTGTAGAGAGGAGGGCAATGTGACTGTCAGGCTCACTCTCATCTTCCACCTTCCCTAAGTATCCACACCTTTTATTTTTTTAATTTTTTTGGTTTCTTGAGACAGGGTCTCACTATGTAGTTGAGACTGACCTAGAATTCACTATGTAGCCCAGCCTGGTCTTGAACTCACAGCGATTCTCCTGCCTCAGCCTCCTAAGTGCTGGGATTACAGGCGTGCACCACCATGCCCGGCTTACACTTTATAGCTATTAGGCATTCACAGTAAAAAAAACAAGTGACCAGAAATAGTATGAATTTCATTGCAGGCTCTTTAGTAGCACAAAGCTGTAATGACACACTTGAAACAATGGTCAGTGTATGGGGAATTATGTTTCAGGTAGTTGGGTTTCTTAGCCCATCAATTCCTTGTCAAAAGCACACAAGAGTCACCTACCTAGTCCACAGAGTCCCCTGCAAAATGACCTCTGTTTAAAACATAAGCTGTAAAGTTTGAAAACAAATGCAGAATTACTATTTCCTAGGGTTTTTTCTGAACAATGATACAAGCATTCCCACAGATGGAGATGCAGGGAGCAAGCCCAAACATCAGAGGGGAAAGCGAACAGCTGATTGGTTCTTGTGCCCACAGCTTAGGTGAATCACATGTGACAGAAACATTTAGCTATTGTTCATTTCTACAGAAAAAGGAAAGCAGCCGGGTGTGGTGGTACACACCTGTAATCCCAGCATTCAGAAGGATGAGGCAGGAGGATTGCTGAGAGTTTGAGGCCAGCCTGTCCTACAAAGCAAAACCCTATCTCAAAAACACCAAAGAGGGGTAAAAAAAAAAAAAAAGATGAAGAAAAAGAAAAAAGAAAAGAAAAGGAAAGCAAGGCAAGCCAAGTATAATGGTACATGTCTATAATCCCAGCACTTTGGGAGGCTGAGGCAAGAAGATCCCAAGTTTGAGCCTAGCTTTGGCAACTAAGCAAGACCCTGTCACAAAATAAAATTTAAAAGCCTGGTGATGTAGCTCAGTGTGAAGTCCCTGGGTCCAATCTCTAGTACAACAAAAAAGGAAAAAAAGAAAGAAAAGGGAAAGAAAGGTATGGATGCTCAGAAATGTTCTGAGCTGATTTTGGAGTTAGCATTCCCGTGGTGAATTATGGAGTTTTGTCTTCTTGGAACTGGAGTGGATGGTGAAAGGGAACCAAATCTGAAAAGCAATCTGCAAAGAAATGAGTTTTCCAATCCCCTACCAGTTTTCCTTTATGGCTTTACCGAAAGGACAAGTGCTAGTCCTGAAGCCGCATGGAAGAGCAGCAGCATGAAATTTTTACAGAAGACTCATCTTTCTACCCTAAGTAAGGATTCACAGAACCCGAAACATCTATGACCTACAGGTAACAGCAGCCTGGGGCAGAAAAGCAAACCACCTGGAAATGGCAAGTGCCTGGGTCCCAGCTGTCTGATGCGCCTCCCCCAATCCCCAGGTAAGATGGTTTGCTCCTGCAACCCCCAGGTAAGATGGTTTTTGTTGGCAAAAGCCTCCATCTTTTTTGGTTTGCTAGCTTTGCTAATAACCCCCATCAGCACCACCAAGAACTAGAATAGAGGGTAATACTGATGGGCAGAGGAGATACAAGTAATTACCAAATTATTAGTGGAGCGGTCCATTTATTATGGGTGGGGCAGTTTTAGCTTTAATTAGATTGAGCCTTTGGAGATGAAACAGGCCAAATTTCTATTATTTTCTGAGCCCTCAAGGTAGTTAGCCTGACTGTTGATGCCACACTGATTTCTGATCAGATCTGGGGACATGGTGATTTAATAATTGAGATAAGTGAAAGCACACTGTAAATTAAGAAATAAAATGTTTTTTGTTTGTTTGTTTGTTTTGCTTGTTTGTTGAGACAGGGACTCACTATGTAGTTCAGGCTGGCCTTGAACTCACTATATAGCCAAAGCTGGTCTTGAGCTCGAAGTGCTACTCCTGCCTCAGCCTCCCAAGTGCTGGGATTATAGGAATGTGCCATCATGCCCAGCCAGTAAAATGTAACTATGAAGTTTTATTCTGATACTATCCTTGATTTTAGCATCTTAATCTGACATGATGGGACCCTCAGAAACAATGCTACAGATATGATGCAAACTTAGGTTAAATCATATCCCCCTAAGACCATTTTGGTTTTTTTCTTTCTGGTACTGGGGATCAAACTCAAGACTTTGCACTTGCAAGGCAGGTGGCAGCACCACTGAGCTAAATCCCTGGGCCCTAGACCTTTTATTAAAATTCAGGTTTTCACTCTCCAGAAATTTAAAACAATTTTTTTACATTTATTTTACAATGACATACAATGCTGGGCATGGTGGTGCATGCCTGTAATCCCAGCACTCAGGAAGCTGAGGCAGGAGGATTGCAACAAGTTTCAGGCCAGCCAGGGCAACACAGTTAGTCCAAAGGCAGCCTGAACTACACAGTAGTTCCTTTGTCTCAAAAAACAAAAAAATTCCTACTCCAAAACCAAAAATTGTACATAGTAATATCCCCCACTTATATTTTTTGTACTTGCAATCTTTTTATTCTTTTCCCTATTTTTACTTTGAGTAATTTATTATCAAACTGAAATTCTGCCAAAGAGGATAATGTTTTTTTTGTATTGTGCTTACCATGTACTGTTCTAAGCCCTTTACACATAGTAACTCACTTAATCCTCATAACAATCTTATAAGGTAAGAGCCATTACCCCCACTTTACAGATGAGGAAAGTGAGGCACAAAGAGGTCACTTACCCAAGAGCATAGTGAGAAAATGGCATTGCCCCCCCCCAAGTGTCAAGAGCCTTACTGGTCATTGTAGCAGAATCCTCTCTACCCTTCTGTACCCACGCTAGCTACAGGCCCTGCGCAAGTCCTTCCTCCTTCCCTGGGATGGATAAGGGAGCTCAATGGTCTCTCAACTCCTGAAGCACATTCTGTCACTTTGGATTCTCTCTTATGCTGCTCATTTGTTAAGTATATCTTTTTTATTTTGGTGGTGGTACTGGGAATCAAACCCAGGACCTTCAAACACTGAACAATAGTCCTAGCTCTTTTTTTTTTACTTTTTATTTTGGGACAGGGTCTAGCTAAGTTGCCCAGGCTGGGTTTGAACTTGTGATACTCTTGCCTTAGCTTCCCAGAGTGCTAGGATTACAGGCAGATGCTACCCTAACCATCTAAGGCAGTGGTGGCAGACCTATGACACACATGCCATAGTGGACACACAGAGCCCTCTGTTTGGCACGTGAGCCACATTGCCCCAGCAGGCAAGCATGGGATTACAGTGCACATAAGGGCCATGCAAACGCTCAGGAAGGAATAGTGGTGCCAGACAACGTTACAAGCCATGAATCATGGCCAGTGAGTGTGCTGCCAATGAGATGGATATATACTTCCTTGGACTGGCTGTTAATTTTAATACATATATTTTTATTAACACAAGATTTAGGCTTTGAGCTTTATAAAAAAATTGAAATTTAATATCTAAGATTTAGTAAAGAGGTGTTCTAATTAAGAGACTGAAATTCTTTTAATGTTGTGTTGTCTCTCTGGCATATCTGAATCTGTAGCATCATATCAGGTTGGTTGTGAAGAGTTTATGAAATACCGAATAGTTTCTCTGGTGCGAATAAACTGCTATAATACAGAAGATCCTAATGAGATTACTGACATTGTGAAATGGGAAGAAAGGGGCTAAAGGTGTATGGAAGGTGGGATGGGTAGGGGAAGGGTAATAAGGGAAAAGAAAAAAATGTGAGATAATGAAAAGATGGAAATAAAGTGTTTGTAGATGGGGAGGGGAGGAGAGGGTGAAGGAAGGCCAGGGACAAGGGGAAAAAATGAGAACCAAGACCTGTCATGTAGAGGTACAAGATCCCAACAATGAATGTAACTGTACTGTATCCCTAAAATGTACCAATAAACTCAATTAAAGCTGAAAAAAAAAAAGAATTTATGAAAATAAGAGCTAGGATATCTGTATTTACTTGGACAGGCTATGATTTTAGCAGAGGTCCCTACAAGGTAGTAAATGCACTCAGATGTCAAAAGCTTGGGTTGGGGGAACACGGCCCTCTTGCACTGGTGGTCAGCAAATTGAAGAACTCCAGCTAAGAACCACTGATGCAGATTATTAATTCAGGAAGTATCCAATTCTTTAGTGTTAACTAATGGTGTTAGCTATTTTTGGTATAGGGATAGATTTGTATTTGGTGCTTCATTTTAAAAAAATTTTTGCTTTTATAGACATCAAATCTTGAACACCAAAAAATGACTTCAACAAGAAAAGCAAAACTGAAAACAGATAGTGGAAGATTATTCCAAGAGGCCTGGACAGAGTCATTTGAAGTGACTAAATGCAAGGGAAAGTGTTGTGTACTTTGCGTAGTAAAAGCGTTGTGTGTCGCATATCAAATGTCAGGTGGCACTTTGACACCAACCACAAAAGTGTTGCCAAACTTGGTGAAACTAAAAGAATAGAGTTTCTTAAGGGGAATTTGAGGAAATATCATTTCCAGTATCTTATTTCTTCCAACTATGTTTCCAAAACAAATCACCCGATAGCTGCCAACATTCAAATTTCACTGTGCAGGGCAAAACATTGTAACTCCTCTCTGATGGGGATTTTATTAAAATGGCCATGCTGGCCGGGCATGGTGGTGCACAACTGTAATCCCATCACTCAGGAGGCTAAGGCAGGAGGATCGCTGTGAGTTGAGACCAGCCTGGGCTACATAGTGAGTTCCAGGCCAGTCTCAACTATACAGTGAGACCCTGTCTCAAAAAACCAAAAAAAATAAAAAATGGTCATGCTGCCTTGGAGTAATTCCCTTTTTCATGATTTCCCAAATAAGGACACAACTATATAATGCATCTCTGCGATGCCACTTAGCAGAAATACTGTTGAAGATCAAGTGCTGTGCATGGAAAGTGATGTTAGTACCTCACCAGGGACTTACAAGGGCAGGCTCTTCCTCCATGTGCTCGTATAAAAGCACAGATATAAATTATCGTGCAAGGCTAGCAGTAATTTTGCATTATGCTGTTAGTGACTTCACGAGAGAAGAACTTGTGGAACTGGTGACTTTGCCTGGAAGAAGACAAGCAATAGATATCTACAATGCTGCGATAGAGGAGTTTTGTCACAAGACACAAGACCAGAAAAGGCAGTTTCAATTGTTAGTGATGGGGCATCATGCATGGTGGGGCCAACATCTGGTTTCATGAAGTTCTGTGTTGAGAAGCAAAACATCCAGTTACTCAGTTTCACTGTTTTATACATCAAGAAGCTCTTCCTGCTAGGAAAGACAGCAAAAAATTAGACAATATCCTCATAGATGGCGAATTACAACGGGGCTCATGCTCTTAATTTTCGACAGTTTCAAGCACTTCTTATTGAGATTTGGGCACAGTGTGATGCTTTAGTTATGTGCAATAGTGTCCAGAGACTTAGCAGAGGACAAGACCCAGAAAGATGTGTAGCCTGTGTGGATGAAATTAACTGTTTATGAATGAAAAGGGGCAGGAATGTCCACAGATCACTGATATGTCCTGGCTTAACAAAATGACTTTTAAAATAGATTTTGATGTACTACACTTTGTACTACATTTTGATGTACTGAACAAAAAACTACAGGGTATAGGAAAAACAGCAGAAAGGATATAAAAAAATTTTATACCAAAATATCTGAGAGAAAACTGCAGGTTTTTGAAAGAGACCTTGAAAGTAGGCAGCTGAAATATTTTCCAAATCTAAAATGCATTTAGAAAATTCTACAGTGTGTGCTGACAATCCTATAAGCCATCACAAAATCTATAGCTGCAAAGGAGAATTTTAGTAACAGATTTTTATAGTTCTGTAAGATAGAGAAAACCCTGTCTTTTCTCACTTCTTCAAATAAAGCCAAATTTGAAGAACTTGATCTTTCCTGCTTATACTGGTTAAATTTGGGAAATCCGGAACTTCAAGAAAGCTCTATCTGGAGAAATGCATTCTATGACCTGTGTGCAACAACTGAAAAGACAGAGTGTGAAGGGGTGACAAACAATAGTGTAGTTGGTAGTTCTGAAGTTGTTTCTTCTAAACTAAAACCTCAGTATTAGGGTTTAAGTGCAGTGCCAACACTTTGTGTTAAATCAGTGGGTTTTGACTGTCATCTGGGCACTTGGGTTGCCATCACTGAGCTAGGTATGCCTTCATATACACAGCGGTGCCTTGACTCATGAACTTAATTTGTTCTACAGTTTTGGAAAAGAGGGCCACACTTGTGTTTGTGGGGGAAAGACGGTTGGTTGCGTCACTCAATGCAGTTTGCAAACAAAAACAAAATTTTGCCCAGTGCTTCTGTTTGCAAACCAAATTGTCTGCAAATGAAAGTGTTCATGAACTGATGTGCCACTGTATTTGATTTGTTCTCAATTGGGTCCTCAGACCCCCCCAGAAAAGGAGAGAGACAGAAGAGCCTACAACTTCCTAATAACACTCTTCCATGACACCAAGCACAATGTCACCCTATAACACATGCTTGATAAATGTATTAATTTGGTCTACATATGTTTATTGAGTGGGTACAATATGGCAGGAAACTCCATAAGGCAATGGAGATTCAGAAGTAAAAAGACATGGTTCCAACTGCTGACTGATCACTAGTTTTTTTCAAGTGCATTACAAACCTATAAATGAAAATAGTGGTCCCTGCTCAACTCTACTCAATGTGTGAATGGAATGCAGTTGGGGTCTTTGCCTTTTGGCAAAAATACCCATTCTCAGGACAGGAGAGTTAGCTCAGTGGTTCTGCCACCTTCCTCGCAAGCTCAAGAACCCGAGTTTGATCCCTGGTACCAAAAAAAGAAAAATACCAATTCCCAAAAATCTTCTAGGATAATCTCCTGTTTATTTATTTTTTGGTTTTGGTTTTTGTTTTCTTGTTTGTTTGTTTGTTTTGTTTTGGTACCAGGGATCAAACTTGGGTCTTTGCGCTTGCAAGGCAGGCGGTGGAACCACTGAGCTAAATCCCCAGCCCCTAATCTCCTGTTTAGATAGGCACATTCGGGATACCTTTGGAAGCCACTATCTCAAAAAACAAAAACAAAAAGAAAAAAAAAATCTGCTAGCCTAAGAATAAAAAAAAAAAAAAGCAAACTTATAAAGACCAATTTCAGCACAAAGAACTAATGTTGATATCAATTAATATCAGGACCCAGATACCACTATCCTTGAATTCTTTGGAGAAAGAGAAGTGTTCTCTTGGTGAAACAGACCAGGGATCAATTACCTTTCATCAGAATCCAGTCCGTCTACAAAGAACTCTGATGCTAACTTCTCCTGGAGGAACCGATCCCAGCACTCCTTCTTGGCTTGGGCCAGGGTTCGAAGCATGTCCTTGGACGTCACTTCCTCATTTAAACCTTTGATTCTTCTTAGTTTCTTCTCTAAAGAGATGAGAAATGGAGCTTAACCAGGAAAGTGAGTACGAAATGAATTGAAATGCAAATTTAACAGTTCTCTCACTGATTAGTACATCCACGTTCCCTGCAAAAGGGCTAATTTTTAGAGATAAAAAGGGATCAAATATATTCCTTTTTCTTTCACAGAGTCCTTGTCCTACATTGTATCAGTTAGATGTTTAACCCCAAAAAATGCAAAAGCCATAGGTTCACATAAATAAGTCACTGGCTTGTCTCCTTTGAAATCACATAAGCCAACAGGTATCTCTCTAAGGAATGCTTGTTTCCCCCAGCTTGACATGTGTATGCTATCATCTTTTTTGACTCCTTGAAAATAATGTCTCTGAGGAGTAAATGGCTTTTCTTCTTTTTAAAGTGACATGAAGTGGTTTCCAAACCTTATGAGAAAGAATTAGAGAAAATGATGAGAATCAATAGTACATTAGGCACTAAAATTGACAAGAATGCAATAGTATGAGAACTTTAAGATCTCTACGTATGATTAAATTCTTGATTAAAGAAAAAGAATCTTCCAACATTTAAAAAAATTTTTCAATCTGTGGCCTGAATATTGGAGCGTAATAAAAACAAGCATCTTTTAATTCCAGTGAGAGCAGTCCATATGGTTTCCTGATGATACATGTTTAATTACTCTTCTTTGTATTTTAAGTGTAACTGTTGAACATATTTCTCCTTTTGAAGAATACAAGAAAGGACATCACCGGTTACCCTCTTCCTTAATTCAGTATCACCTTCAAATGTGCCACACAATGTTTTGGTGAAGGACAGACCACACACATGATGATGGTTCCTTAAAATTATATCACTTAGCGATGTCACAGCTGTCTTTGCTTGGGTAAGTACCCTCCCCAGCATTCAAACAATGCTGAAATCATCTAACCGCACTTCCTGGATATCCCTACTATTAAGCAACTGTAAATGTGCACAGGTAAATGATGGCTTCTGGCTTATTTTTTTGGTAGGGGAGGTGGATATCAAGTGCAAAGCCACTAGCAACTTCATGACATGCAATCCTGTTTTCATTTCCAAACAAGTCATGTAAGCTACACCAAGATCAAAACAGAAAACCTTCTGTATACCTGTGAGCTATCACCAAGAGCACATGTATGTAAAAGGCCGGCAAGTTGATAAATACTAATATTTGAGGGGCTTTATCTTTTCCTGAGTATGTAGAGTTATGAATATCTCATGTTTAACTGGCTGTTTTTAATTATTCCTCTTATCAGTGCATTCTTTTTGACACAGGTTTACCGGGGAATAAAAAAATCTTCACATTGTCTGGCCTTGATTGTCATAGTGAAAGGTGCTTTTGGGGACTAGAAAAGGTCTTCCCCCTCTCTTGAATGTGCTAAGTTCCTACGTGTGATCCCCAAAGGGCAGGTAGAAAGAGGAGCTATTACATCCCCCAAACCTGCCTGCCACTGTCATCCAGTCCCAGCCCCTTCTAGGAGAGTTTCTTATAATCCCTGATCACATGGCACTAACCACCTGAAAGGTCTGCTACTGTTGTCTGCTGTTTCTCCTCCTCTTTATCATTAAGCAGGTGTTCTGGTTACAAGCAGAACTTCCAACCTTGTTGGCCGTGGCTACAAGCATTATTATTCCATCTTTGATAGCTTCCCAACAAATTTCATATTACTCCCTCATCTTTCTCGTTCTCTATCATTCTGTGTTTTTCTGCAGTCTATTAATGAAATTCCTTTTGTTTTCCCAAGACATTTCCCTTTTTTTTTTTTTTTTTTTTTTTTTTTT
>NW_022900929.1:35591154-35619860 GCF_012274545.1 Fukomys damarensis | reverse complement strand
TTTTTTTTTTTTTTTTTTTTTTTTGGTACTGGGGATTGAACTCAGGACCTTGCACTTGCCAGGCAGGTAGCAGAAGCTAAATCCCCAGTCCCCAAAGACATATCTTAGCAAGCATATAAGGTCTCTTTTGATTCTTCTGTCTTTTCTCAAAAGTTCCTTCTTCCTGAATTGCCTTTCCTTCCTCAAATGTCTTATGATATACAGGTATACCTCACAGATGTTCAGCAATAAAAAAAAAATACAAAAAGAAAGGATTTTGAATTTTTTTTTTTTTGTATAGGGATCAAACTCAGGTTCTTGCGCTTGCAAGGCAGGTGGCGGAACCACTTAGCTAAATCCCCGGCCCAGGATTTTGAAATTTTTCTCCATAAAGAAATAATAAATGGTTGAGGAGTAGCTATGTTTACCTTAATTTAAACACTGCATAATGTATCACATATCAAAACATTAGTATGTACAGTTTTTGTGTCAGTTAGAAAATTAATTTTTCAAAAAGGACACCGTAATTCCAAAGACTGGCAATCACTGCCCTACACTGATATTTTTGTTTTTGTCTCTCTCTCTGATGGCCTTGCTATGTAGTTCAGGCTGGTCTTGAGCTCACTCTACAGCCTAGGCTGTAATCCAGCACTCAAGAAGCTGAGGCAGGAGTATGGACGCAAGTTCGAGGCCAGCCTTGGCTACATGATGAATTCAAGAGCAGCCTGAACTGCATAGCAAGACCCTGTCTCAAAAAAAAAAAAGGAAGCCAGGGATTTAGCTCAGGTGGTTCTGCCACCTGCCTGGCAAGTGCAAGGTCCTGAGTTTGATTCCCAGTACCAAAAATAGGAAACACAAGTTTGATGTAACAGAACTTCAACATGCTTCCCTAAAACCACCAACTTCGCGCCAGGAATGGTGGCACAAGCCTTTAATCCCAACACTCAGGAGGAGCAAAAGATCAAATATTTGAACCCTCCCTGGGCAAGTTAGTGGCTTAGCAAGAATCTGTTTCAAAACAAAATAAATACATTTTTTAAAGGACTGGAAGACCCAGGGATGATGGCATACAACTACAGTCCTAGCACTCAAGAGGCTGAGGCAGGAAAATGGCCTTGAGTTTGAGGCCAGTTTGGACTACATAGTGAGTTCAAGGTCAGCCTGAACTGTATAGTGAGTTCCTGTCTCAAAAAAATCAAAATAAAATAAAATGGCTGGGAAGATAGCTTAGTGTGAAGGTCCTAGGTTCAATCTTCAAACTGCCTAAATAAATAAGACCACCAGCTTCTGATTTAAAAATAAGAAAAAGAGCTACCTAACTTACCTAGAGATGCTAAATACATTTCTGAATCCTGCAAGGGAGCCCAGGGCGTTAGAGCTGGCTGGATAGCAAAGTCTGCTGCCTCCCCCTGGTCTTTACCCACAGGGTAAGAATCTACAAAGGAGTCCGAGAACGCATTGCTTGCAACATCTTCTTGGTCAGGCTTTGGTAGACAGGAACAGATTTCAGACCAGAGATCCCTGCCAGAGTTTGTGGCTGTGCAGTCAACACTCTCAAACATTTTCATTTGGAATCTAATCAGGAAAACAGAAGTTCAGACAAGTAAGGACAAGGTTTCAGGATATAGTACAAGTGCATGGTACTCACATATTTCTTTATGCATTTGAAAAAAAATGTAACAAAAATCAAAAATGTCTTCTATCAGACTCATATTACTGATAAACATGACAAAAGAACAACCGAATTATCTTTCTGGCTTTGCACTCATCATAAGGTTTGTCTCTAAAAATGGAATATCTACAAGGCCCACACACAAAAGGACAAACATTGCATGATTCCACTCCTATGAATTACCTAGAGTCAAACTGACAGAAAATAAATGGTGGTCACCAGGGGTTGGAGGGAGGGAAAATAAGGAGTTACTGTTCAATAGGTACAAGGTTTCTGTTTGAGAGGATGATAAAGTTCTGAGGATGGATGGTAGTTATGGTTGTACAATAATGTAAATGTTACTGAACAGTACATATAAAAATGGTTAAAACACGGTGGTTTGGTGGTATTACGGCATGGTGGTACTTGTCTCTGTAATCCTAGCATGCTGGGCGGCTGAGGCAGGAGGATTACATGGGTAAGCCCAGCCTGGGCAATTTAGTGACTTAAGCAAGACCTGTCTCAAAATTTAAAAAACAAGTAAATAAATACGGGCTGAGGACATAGCTCAATGTGAAAGTCTTAGGTTTAATCCGGACTCCTAGGGGAAAAATGTTAAAATGATAAACCTTATATTATGTATGTTTTAACATACTAACACATATACACACAGAGGAATTTCTAGAATTCTTCCAATGTGAACAACCAGGACACTTTTCTCCAAAGATCTCCAAAATGCGATTACTCTAGTCAGCCAATTACATTTTGTCTTTGATAGGACAGACTAAAGGTCTTCCAGTTTCATATACCTGAAGATAAGAAAAATGTTGCTTGGTGCTTGGTGAAAAGGGTCTGTTAAATGTTCTCATAATGGAAGGTCATGTGCTCATTACATGTGGTAGTTGGACTACATTAACTCATATTTTTTTAAAAAAATCATTTTTTTACACCCATAACCCCAGCACTTGGGAGGCTGAAGTAGGATTGCCAAGAATTAAAAAAAAACAAAAAAAAACCACGCACATTAAAACCATTTAAAATGTTTGTTATTATTTTAATTGTACATTATATAGGGTACTATGTGGTAATTCATGCATATAATGTGTAATCATCAAGTCAGTATAGTTAACATGGATAGTTCCAAAAGGAACACTGAAATAGAAAAAAATTCATTATTTTACAGATGAAGAAACTGAGTCTCGGAAGGGCATACTAAAATCCAGACTTGAACTGCTCCAAATTTTCTTTCTTTTTGGGGGGGCAGTAATGGAGATTGAACCCAGGTAATGGAGATTTGCACCGAGCTATATCACCCCCACCCCGGTGTTTCCAACCCACGCTCTTGAGCAACAAGATCTCACTGAGTTGTCAGGAAGGACTCAAACTCAGCCTCCCAGAGTGCTAGAATTACAGTATGAGCCATCATGCTCCGCTTCAAAATACATATTTTTACTCGTTATCCAATACTCTGCCTGTTTGGGAGATAAACTGAAAGCAGCCCAAGGAGAGTCAGGTGGGGAGAGCTACGCACAGAGACCGCGCTCAGGGGACGCGGGATATTCCAGAACCACCTAGTTTTACAGGATGACACCTTTCACCGGAGTCTCAGGGATCAGGGAGGCTGCCCAGTGACAGGCCGGAAAAAATTTCAGGAGAGCCCAGCTAGGACAAAAGCCCAAAGTAAAAGGGACACAAGTCACTAGGGCCCTGGGTGAACTGATGAAGCCTAAATGTAAACCCTCTGAAAACACCTAAACCAAAGCTCTACAGCCGCCGAGCCCCGCGTGCCCCCGCCCTTACGGCGCCCCTAACCGCGCAGAAAACCCGGTGTCCTCCAGACTTCAGGCCTCAGTCGCTCCG
The DNA here is from genome assembly GCF_012274545.1 of Fukomys damarensis. Classification (NCBI taxonomy): domain Eukaryota; kingdom Metazoa; phylum Chordata; class Mammalia; order Rodentia; family Bathyergidae; genus Fukomys; species Fukomys damarensis. The sequence continues at coordinate 35,616,370 of NW_022900929.1, read as the reverse complement.
CCTCAAGGCCTGGCGAAGGCGTTAAGAACCGTGTTCCTGATAGCCTCTGAAGCATTCGGGGTCAGGCCGGTGTAGGGATACAAAACGCTGGGCGCCTCGGCCCCTCCTTACCTAACGTAAGCGCCTGCACACCACCCAGCAAACGTCCTGCTCTGGACAGCAGCGTTCCAGCCCGGAAGCAGCGAAGGGAGGAGTCTCCAAGTGACGGGGCCCAAGAGCCCTCCAATAATCATCTGGCTCAGAGACGTAGTGCGAACGCATTGGTTCTTGGGAGGAAACTAGGGCCAGAGGACGGTGGACAGGGCCATGATTGCTCGGAAATGGTGGAGTCCGGGACCAGATCCCTGTTCCCTCTGCCCCAAGGAGTTTGATTTCTCTTGGACAGTGTGGTTCCAGCTATCTGCCCATCTTCTCCCTGCTCTAATGGGAAAGCCCAGTTTTCCAGACTTCTGACTTCTCTTGAACCCTTGAGTACGTTCGCCTCCCGGGCAATTCTTTGGGTGGGTGTTTGTTTCACACCCTTGCTGCTCAAATTAGAGCACTTCAGTGGCTTCTTTTCTTAATGTCACAGGAGACCATGACTCATTCACTGAATTATGAAGCTTTCGCTTATCCAGTCAGCAGATAACCAAGCTCCTGCTGTGTTGTGGGCATTGTGTTAGAGTTGGAATGTGTCCCAGAGTTTCTTGGACGGTGGCGCTGCGACCCCTGGCCGATTAGGTCAGGCTTTGGGGTTGCTGTAGGGACCCGGTGGCAGCAACACTGTCGACAAGAGTCAAGCTTGTCTGCCAAGGAGCGAGGTCTGCAGTGTTGCCAGAGTAAATAGAAAAAAAGAGTGTGAGTTGGGGTGCCTTTTAAAGATGACCTTTGATATCCCTCAGGTTCACTTAGTTACAAGCTTCCTAATCCTCAGTTTCCAGGACTACAACTGTCGCCCAAAGAAACATGATAAAAGATTATCAGCCAGCCAGCCGCAGGAGAAACTTGGCTGAGGGTATCGCCTTTAGATGTGTCCAGCAATCGATGGAGGTATGGTAGTGACAACTATGACCATGTGAAAGTACTACCACAAGGTGCTCTGTGCTCAAACTTACAACTATTCTTAAAGAGTATGCAAGCAAAGAAAGTGAAAGGCAAGGAGGTTAGAAAACAAAGAAGTCAGGAGTAGTGGCACAAACCTGTAATCCCAGCACTCATGAGGCTGAGGCAGGAGGATTGCCATACGTTTGATGCTGGTCTGGGTAATATAGTGAGTTCAAAGCCATCATAAACTACATAGTGAGACTAACAATCAACAGAAAATTTGACCCGTTATTCTGAGGAAGGAATCAGGAATCAGGCTTTTTTAGCATATGGAATTCTATAGCTGTGTTATCTCAAACTGCTCTGAAATAATAGTGTCAGCTGTAGTATCTCTGTTAGTTTGGTGAGACTGACGGGTTACAAAACAAACATAGCAAACATGAAGAAAAAGAAAGAAAGAAAAGAAAAAGACTTCTCTTTTCCTCCACAAAGTGCTAATGCATATGATAAGAATGCCCTGAATCAACACTAGCATTTTATATTACAAAGGCTAGGTCTCCTAAATTGTACTAGACGTTTGTCCCTTTTGTGGGGAGGTACCTAGCATTGGAATATCTACCTGCTTGGAAAAATTTCACTCTAAAACCTTTTAAAAATTTATAAGTTTTATTGAAGTATGTCAATACTATAATACTATATGTCACATACTATTATACACACCACGTATACAATAGATGGTTTTTAGTATACTCACACAATCTAGCAACTTCCATTCTACTTTTTTGGTTTTGGCCAAGCTTGGTGGTGCACGCTGAAGCAGGAGGATCGCTGCCAAGTTTGAGGCCAGCCCTGGCCAGTCTCAACTACATAAGGATACCCTTTCTCACAAACACACACACACACACACACACACACACACACACACACACACACACACACACACACACACACACACACACACACACACTCAATGGTTTTGGTTTGTTTTAAATAAAGCTTCTTTCTAGCGTTTCTGTAGATCCAAGGAACTTTTGAGTGCTGTACATTCCATCACATCTAAGAGAGATGCCATGGAATGTACCCGATCCACTCCTGTCAGGACTTCCATGCAGTGAAACCCAAAGATTTCCTTTGTGAAATAACGTCAGGTCTCCAGGGTAGGAGGTCTCACTTTTGATATCTCCACTAGCCACTCACTCCTCAGCACTTCTTTTTCCTCACCTTATCGAGCGGGCCTAGGTACTTTCCCTCATTGATTGGCTGGTGCTGCGTGACGCCATCAAAGCGCGACGCGGGCGCGGTGGCTGCGCTGTCATGCGCCTGGGTGGCCGCAGGTGGCCGGATCTTCTAGTACAGTGGTGGTTCCACCCCCGACCCCTCTGGTTTATCAGGACTTGGGGGAGCTGTAGGGGCCCGATGGCAGAAACATTGTCGACAGGAGTCGAGACAGCAGGCGGCTTGAGGGCTCCGACTCAGCAAAACGGAGACGCTGGTAGCGATGCGAAGGGCGAGCCGCTCCTGGGGCCACCGGAGCCAGCAGGCCCTGTAACCGAACCGACGCCCAGGAGCGGGGAGCAGGCCTCGGCTCCATCCACCGACCCAGGCAAGCGGAAGAAGCGGCTAGGCGCAACTGGGGAGCGCGTCGTGCCACCCCCGAAGAAGCGGCGCACTGGGGTCAGCTTTGGTGATGAGCACTTCGCCGAGACCAGTTACTACTTCGAGGGCGGCTTGCGGAAGGTGCGACCCTATTACTTTGACTTTCGGACCTACTGCAAAGGCCGCTGGGTGGGTCGCAGTTTAATGCACGTCTTCAGCACTGAGTTCCGAGCCCAGCCGCTGGTCTACTACGAGGCGGCGGTCCAGGCAGGCCGCCTGCACCTCAACGAGAAGCCAGTGCACGACCTCCGCGTAGTGCTCAAGGTGAAGTTCTGGGGACACACCCTTCTGTAACGCTGGCTTACCATGGTTGTGAAGAAAGGCGAGGCAATTCAGCTTTTAGAAATTACCCTCTTCCACCCCAATTTTGCAAACCACAGGTCTGGCCTAATTGTTCCATTTTACAGATAAGGAAACTGAGGCTCCGAGTAGTTCAGAAACTTACCCAAGAGCATGTCATGAACTGTGGCAAATCTAGGTGTAGACTCCAGATCTCTGCATTTAACAGGTTGGTGTTTTTTTAAGGTCACAAGTGATGACTTATGGAGCTTTTTCCTCTGTTTAAAAGAAATTTACTGCCGAGTATGATATCCTGCAATCCCCGTTTTCGGGAGGCTGAAGCAGGAGGTTCACTGTTGAGTTCGAGGCCAACCTGAACTACTTAGGAAGACTTGTCTCAAAAAAAAGCCCAAAAGCCAGGCATGATGTCGCACACCTGTAATCCCAGTACTTGAGCAGCTGAGACAGGAGGATCGCTGTGGGTTCAAAGCCAGCCTGGGCTACATAGTGAGTTCAGGGCCAGTGTGAGCTACACAGTGGGACCCTGTCTCCCTCCAAAAAAGAAAGGAAATTTACTTTTAAAGTGCAACTTTTTTTTATAGAATATATACCAGTAGGCAAAACAAAAGCATCCATAATCTCATCTCCTAGAGATATAATCATTAACCTTTATTTGTCTGTATTTTTACACAATGAGGTCATATGATGCAATACTACTTTCCTTTTTTTTGGTACTGGGAATCAAACTCAGGACCTTGTGCTCTCGAGACAGGCAGTGAAACCACTGAACTAAATCCCTGGCCCTCCTTTTTTTATCTGCTTAAGCATGTACTGTACCTATTCTTCCATGTCAGTAAAGAACAGGAGGAGGCTGGGTGTGAAATTGACTGATTACGGACTGCTGGCTTCCAGGCTGACTAGTTACCTATGTTTTTGGCAGGACAATGACTTCTTGAGGAACACAGTGCACAGACATGAGCCACCAGTCACAGCAGAGCCTATTCACGTGCTAGCTGAGAATGAAGATGTGGTAGTTGTAGATAAGCCTTCCTCTATTCCTGTCCACCCCTGTGGTCGCTTCCGACACAACACAGTCATCTTCATCCTGGGAAAGGAACACCAACTGAAGGAGCTACACCCATTGCATCGGCTTGACCGCCTAACCTCAGGGGTGCTCATGTTTGCCAAGACAGCTGCTGTCTCTGAGAGAATTCATGAGCAAGTTCGAGACCGGCAGGTGAGCCAGGCTCCCTCCTGCAGGCTACTTCCGGGACACAGGAGCACTCTGTATCCAAAGGGTGTGATGGAGTTCTAGATCTGAAGTGGGCCTTCATATATATCTGGCCAACTGTCCTACTTTCAGGAAGGCTGGCACTTCAAGCACCAAAGATGGGTTACCCTGCATGTTTTTTAAGATCTTTAGAGATGCCATACACTGCCACTTTTGGTAGTTTGCTGTTTTAGAGTTCCAATGAGCTGGTGAAGGTTTTTATAAAGATTTTGGAAAGAGCTTGGTTGGTGGGAAAATTATGGATAAAGTTGGAGAAGCTTGGGTAGAAGAGTTTAATGGTAGTAATCATGGGCTTGAGAGTTGGAATTCTGGATAGGGATCATAATACATTTATGAGGGCATACTATGTATTCATTTATTGAGTACATGACAGGCTTAGGACCAAACACATCAACAGCCTAATTTACTGAAGACTTATACCAGCCCTGCAAGGTCAGTGTTTTTCTGAACTCACATTTTTTAAATGAGTTAATGGGATTTTAAAGAGGTTTTAAATAATATACCCAAGATTAAAAAACTGACAAATGGTGGAGCTGGGCTTTGAATTGTTTAATCTAACAGTGGGACATTCCTTACTACTCTGCAGAGAGTTTCAACTCCTTAAATTTAGGCTTTTTGCTGACTTTCTCCTTCTTCCTCCTGTGTAGCTAGAGAAAGAGTACGTGTGCCGAGTAGAAGGGGAGTTCCCTGCCAATGAGGTGACCTGCAAGGAACCCATCCTAGTGGTGTCTTACAAGGTAGGAGTGTGCCGTGTGGATCCTCAGGGAAAGCCCTGTGAGACCCTGTTCCAGAGATTGAGCTACAATGGCCACTCCAGCGTGGTACGGTGCTGGCCGCTCACAGGCCGGACCCATCAGATTCGAGTTCACCTCCAGTTCCTGGGCCACCCCATTCTCAATGACCCCATCTACAATTCAATTGCCTGGGGTCCTTCCCGAGGCCAAGGTGGCCACATTCCCAAGACAGATGAGGAGTTGCTCCGGGACCTGGTGGCAGAGCACCAGTCCAAACAGAGCCTGGATGTGCTGGATCTCTGCGAGAGTGACCTGTCCCCAAGACTCCCAGTCCCAACTACTGCCCCCTCAGAGTTGGCCAAGGCCAACCTGGAAGATTTTACAGCTGCTCAGAAAATGGATGGAGTAGTTGAGGCAGCCCCTCAGGATCTGGACACAATGGCCTTGGTATCAGAGGAGGCAACTGAAACAGATACTACGAATCAAGAGACAGACCCACTCTGTACAGAGTGCCGGCTGGTGCGACAGGATCCCTTGCCCCAAGACCTTGTGATGTTCCTGCATGCCCTCCGCTACACAGGGCCAGACTTTGAGTATGTTTCACCCATGCCTGCCTGGGCACAGGATGATTGGCAAGGGGACTGAGAGCTGTGGCTGATGGGATTGCTTCTTGGATTGGGACATGGATGGGGCAGGGGCTTAGCCCATGGCCTGAAACACTTTCTTCAGAAATGAGGGTGGGCTCTAAAGGGATCTGCTGCTACCCTCCAGCTCCCTCCTTCCCTCTCCCTCTAGCTAGAATCTGGGTACTTTTTGCTTTGTAAATATACCCCTTTTTCTAACACCTTGTGTGTCTGATTTTTTTTTTACTGTTTGTTTCTTTTTTAAATCGAGGTAAGGGCCAGGGATTTGACTCAGTGGTTCCGCTGCCTGCCTCACAAGCACCAGGGACTGAGTTTGATCCCCAGTACCAAAAATAAAAATAAATAAATATATTGAGGTAAAATTTGCATAATGAACCACCTAAAAGTTACAGTTTAGTGACATGTAGTATATTCACAGTGTTGTGCAACTATTACCTCATATAATTTCAAAACATTTTGCTCACCCTAAAAGGAAACCTGCATCTATTAATCAGTCTTTCCCTATCCCCCACCCCTACCCCTTTATGGATTTGTCTGTTCTTGACATTTATATAGGTGGAATCATATACTATGTGAGTTTTTGTGTCTTTCATTTAGCATAATGTTTTCAAGAGTCCTCTAATTTGTGGCATATGTCAGTAGGTCTTCATTTTTTATGATAATATTCCATTGCATGGCTATACCATTTTTTGTATTCATTCATCAGCTGATGAATAATTAGATTATTTCCACCTTTTAGCTATTGCAAATAGTGCTGTTGTGAATATTTGTGCTTTACAAGTTTTTTGTTTGAATACGTTTGCAGTTCTTTTTGAAATTCCAAAAGTGGAATTGGTTGGTCAGATGGTAAATCCGTGATTAACGTTTGAGCAACCACCAAACTTTTCCACAGTAACTGAATAACTGAACATTCCTACCAGCAGTGCACATGGGATTGCAGCTTTTCCACATCCTCATCAATGCTTATTATTTTCTGTTTTGAGTATAGATATCCTAGTGTGAGTGAAGTGGTATATAATTGTAGTTGTGTAGTCTATGTTGTTTAGTTGTGCTCTTTATGTATTCTGGATATGAGATCCTTCTCAATGACAAAATGACCAAAAACTCAGTTTAAAACTGGTCAGAGAACTGGCTGGGCAGTTGGTGCACACCTGTAATCCCATCTACTTGGGAGGCAGGAGAGTCACCAGGTTTGAGGCCAGCCTAGGCAACTTAGACTCTGCCTCAAAGTGAAAAATAAAATGGACTGAGGCAGGAGGATTGACATGAGTTCAAGGTCAGCCAGAAGCACCTAGCCTGAACTACAAAAGAGGACTGCCTCAAAACAAAAAGCATAAACAAAAAGCTTGAGGATATAGCTCAGTGGTAGAACATCCCTGAGTTCAAGCCCTAGCACTCTATAAATAAGTAAATAAATATAAAGGACTTTAACAGATAATTACCAAGCAGAAATGTCTGGAAAAATGATTATTTATCTATAGAGAAATGCAAATCAAAACAGTGTGGTGCCAGTTATAAGGACAGACAAACTAATAAAATCAAGAGTCCAGAAAAAAGAGCCTACATACATACTTTTATACCCATTTATTTAGGAAACTGCTTTATGTGTAAACTCCTATCCAGTAAGACACAGTGTTGGAAAATCATACAAGAGGAAGGAGAAAGACAAATAAATCTAAAGATCCTGAAAAAGGCACACATTTGCAACAGTATGGGGAGCTTCCTCCTTTCTTCCCTCCCTCATTCCAGAACACTAATAGCTACCACTATCAAAGTTGCCTCCTCACCTTACTGAAACCTTTTTGTAAAAAGAAATAGTATTTTAATGAAATCCTTATACAAAATGTATACTGTGTCCAAAAAACACTACTTGGGAGTCTACTCTTCCTATGGAACATGGTTATTCCAACAGTTTATGTAGAAGAGGCCTAGATTAGAGCCTTGGCAAGATTCTTGGCCAACCCAAATGAAAAACCCAGAACATGGGGCTTTTTCAGAGGTGGCTGGATCTAGAGTGTGTGATGCTAGGATTAAGAGTGTGTGATTACTAAACCAGAACCCTGATTGGTTTTGCACCACCCTAATCCCCATAGTTTAGATAGAGTATACACGAAGCCGAAAGAAGCTGCTAAAGCCCCTTGCTTGCTTTGTTACCTCCTGCCCACCATAAACTGGTTCCCCTCTTCAGTGCCTGTCTGCCATGCCACCCTGCCTTGGAGCCAGCTGATTATGGATTGAAACTAATACAGACTATGAGCTAAATAAACCTCTTTTCCTTGAACTTTGAGTGTTGGGTATTTTGTCTCCACAATGAGAAAAAAAGGACAAATGGGACTGATCTTTTAAATTTGTATGCAAAACTTTGTTCATGTATAAATTTTTCTAAAGAAAGTCTGTATTTCAGCCTGTCCTTTAGAGCTACATTGTCCAAAGCTAGCCATATATGCCTATTTTGTACTTACTAGAAGTAAATAAAGTTTGGGCTGGGAATTTAGCTCAGGGGCACTGCACCTGCCTTGCAAGTGCAAGGTCCTGAGTTCAATCTCTGGTACCAAAAAAAAAAAAGAAAAGTAAAATTTAAAATATAGTTCGATTGCACTAGCTATATTTCCAGTTTTCAAAGCTGGTTTAGTAGCGTCTATACATTGGTCTTTTTTTTTTTTTTTTTTTTCAGTACTAGGAATCAAACTCAGGACCTTGTACTTGTGAGGCAGGCATTGCACCACTGAGCTAAATCCCCAGCCCAGGTAACTTCTATATATTGGACAACACAAGTAAAGAACATTCCCATTCCTTTGGACAGTTTGGCTTCGTAGTATTTCCATACAGAAAGCTCCATCCACATGGGGCTGCAGCCAACAAGCCTGAAGCTGGGCCTTATGTGAAGGTACCCATCATGAGTACCCATCACGCAGGTGTGGGCTCTGCCAAGCAGGGTCCAGGCTAACACAGGAAGCTACGGCTCCATGATGTGGGCATCCTAGAGGAGAATGTGGCACTATCCTCCTCCTCTGCCTCTTGATGCTGTGGTTGTGTATTTAGTATTTAGAGGACATTATTAGGGATGATGAATTCCAGTTATCACAAAGAAATGTCATGAACAAGTACTACCAGGACTGAAAACACGGAGTAGAAATCACCCACATGTCCATTTTTAATGAATATATTTCTCTAATGGAAAAATACTTTGAGGAACAGCTGCTGAGCAGATCCTGGGATTCAACATGACAGCTTTCAGGACTACGTTCAGCAGCAGAAAGGTGAAGTGGCTGCTGGACTATGGAGCAGAAAAGGAAGCCTGGGGCTGGATTTAAGCAGTGGCTTAGTGGTGACACTGTAGTACAAATTGTCTACTATGCCAGGTTCCCAGAACAATATGCAGCACTAGGTCCCACCATCAGGCAACGAATCCAATCATCCTGATATCATCAGCTCAAGAGGCTCAGAGAAACTTCAGCTGATGACAACAGAAGAGTACGTCTTGGAAAAACTGACTGTGTTGGTTTTTTGTTTTTTTTTTTGGTGGGGGAAATTGAGACAGCTTCCCACTATATAGTTTAGGCTGGCCTTGAACCCACTATGTAGTCCAAGCTGGCCTCAAACTCACAGTGATCCTCTTGCCTCAGCCTCTTGAGTGCTGGAACTACAAGTGTGCACCACCTTGCCCGGCTTTCCTGTTAAGTACTGATGGGTGGAAAACTACTTGACCTTCTGGACCTGTGTCTCCTGAAACATCTTCCTGTATTCAGTAACCTTAATGCTTCTCCTGGGTGGATGCCTCTCTCGGGTGCTCCTGGATCACATGCCTCTGCAGCAAGCCCCTACTAGCCATTCCTATGGGGCCGACTAGCGTGCATGTTGGTGTGTCACCAGCCTTCTGTCCCAGCAGGCTTTGCATGAGCCCTTTTGTGTATTCACAGCTCTTTCCAACATGGGTCAGCATTTCAGTGCTTCAGCCTCAGTGGGGTTTTCTTAGAGAGTGAGTCCAAGGAGTCCCTCTTTTGAGCCAGCCCACAGGCCCGAGATCTCAGAATCTCCAAGAACCCTTGTCCTGGCTGGAGGGAGCAACTGAGAGAGATGCCCTTTACCATTGGAAACTACTACCACTGCACATCTGCAGTCCTGATAACACTATATCTTATCCTGATGTAGTCTCCTTGTTTCTAGAAGTCTCTTTTAAACATTTTCAAGTAAGTATTTTTATAGGTGAATACTGACTACCCTAGTGGATATGGTCTTGGAACTTCCGTGATCACCCATATAAAGATCAAAGTATTTTTATGCTGTGTGCTTCTTAGTTGTCAGGGCTGTGAAGGCAAAAGTGCTTTCTACATTGGTGTACCTGCAGTACTGGCACAGGGAGTGAACGGATGCATGTGCTGAAAATAGACTAATACTGTACTGCTATCATAGTAGACTAAAACTGTCCTGCTAGCATAGCATGTTAGGTGTGTTTCTTCATGTTTGCTCAAAATCCTCTCTGTGTAAGCCCCTTTGTTAGGCTTCTGGTGGGGGAGGTAGACTGCAATTTCTTCTTCCTGTCTAAACCTCTCCTGCCAAGGATGTGTCCCGTCCAGCTCAGCATGAATGGACACAGTGTACACTCTACTGGTCATCTGTCAGCTCTGACTTAGTACAGTATTGGTAGACAATAACTGACCTCCAAATACAAACGTTACATTTGTGGAAAGAAGGAAAAAAAAGTTTAATTCTCAGTGTGTAGTTTCACTTGTATAGTAAAAACAAGAATCTGTACTACTTTTCACTTCACTTGGCTATTGTGGTTTTATTTTTGCTTTTTTGAGACAGGGTCTCACTCTGCAGTTCAGACTGGTCTTGAACTCACTATGTAGCCCAGGTTGGCCTCAAGCTCAATGGCAATCTTCCTGCCTCAGCCTCCTAAGTGCGAGAATTACAAGTGTGTGCCACTATGCCCAGCGTAGCTATTCTGGTTTTAAAGGATAAGCTACAGCTATGTGTTTTTCCATACTAATGTATTGCTCGCTTTTGTACCATGAGTAAAATCTGAGGGTTTTTTTTGTTTTTGTTTTTGTTTTTGTTTTTGTGGGTTTTTTTTTGTACCAGGGTTGAACTCAGGACCTTGTACTTGTGTGAGGCAGGTACAGTGCCACTGAGCTAAATTGCCGGCCCAATCTTAGATGTTTTGCAAGAAAAACAAACAAAACAAAACAACCCCCAAAAGGTCTCTATACAAAATGAGTTAAGCAAGCTGGCATAGTGGTACATACCTGTCATCCCGGCACTTGGGAGGTTCCATAGTGAGTTCAAGGCCAGCCTATACTACAAAGTGAGACCCTGTCTCAAAAAAACAAAACAAAGTTGCTAAATTGCCCAGGCTGGACTTAAACTTGTGATTCTCCCGCTTCAGCTTCCCAGAGTGCAGGAATTATAAATATGTATCACTGCTCCTTGGAGATACATACATCTGTAAGACTTTTTTGTTTTGTTTTTCTATGGTTGTATTAGTTACTTTTCTCATTGCTGAGACAAAATACCAAACACTCAGAGTTAAAACTGGAAAGGTTTATTGTAGCTCACAGTTTGTAGAAGTTTTAGTCCCTAGTTGGCTGGCTCTGAGGCAGGGTGACATGGCAGAGGATCATTGCAAAGAAGAAAGAGCCCACGGCGTGGCAGGGCAGGTGGAAGGCAGCAAAGAACAGCAGTAGCTGTTATAGAGGGGTAGATGTTTTCTTATGAGTGCTTAAAGCTTCTGGAATAACGATCAAAGAACAATATCTTGGGTTGGTGTCTCAGACTTTTGGACGGCCAGAAACGCCTGAACTAGCTTCTGTTCTTTCCTGCCTCTCAAAACCAATCTTTGCTGATCCTAGAACCCAGGGTCCAAGATTTCACATTCTTCCTTCAGAGCTATGTCACATATAACCTAACTGGGCTGTGGACTGTTGTCAAATAAACACTGCACATTTTCCCCAGAAAATCTCATTGTCAAAAGAGAATGAGTCTCCCTAGAGCTGCACCCAGGAGAAAAAAAGAACCATTTCCTCACATGCAAATAGTGAGAAAGCAGGAAGAGATGGGTATGGTGGCCCATGCCTGTAATCCCAGTACTCTGAGAGCCTGAGGCAGGAGAATCACAAGTTCAAGCCCACCCTGGATGACTTAGACCTTGTCTCAAATTTGTGGGAGGGGGATGTAGCTCAGTTCAAAGACCCTGGCTTCAATCTCCAGCACTGAAAGGGGGAAGGGAGAGCAGGGGATATAAAGAAAGAGAGAGGAGGGGAGGGAGTGAGGGAGAGGAGAGAGAAAGAGAGAGAGAGAGAGAGACAGACAGACAGACAGACAGACAGAATATCTTGGTGATATAACTGTTCAGCAGTTATTTCTCATGGTCTCCCAGAGATTGAAGAGTCCTGTAAAAGCTCAGGAAGAACCTAGGTGTTTATGGAGAACTATTTCTTTGCACTGTTTATTTTTTTTAACTTTGCAATCACACTTTAATTTCCTTCTAAAGTCAGTCTATAGAAGCACGTATTTTAGTCATATAAGCTTAAATTGTAATAAATGTAATTATCTTTATTCTTTTTTTTTTTTGTACCAGGGATCAAACTCAGGAACTTGCGCTTGCAAAGCAGATGCACCTTTATTCTTTTGCTTCTCTATCTCAGTTGCAAAAATTTCTTTTAGTTTCTGGCATAAAGGCCAGCATTGATTTCAGCACTGATTTTTATCAAAATATTTTCTGATTCTGAAAACCACTGTTCCAAAAAAGGCCAGTTGTCCAAGAAGCCAATAAATCCATTTTGTATGTGATCTCTTAAGTTGTGGTACCCATGCTTATTTTGGTTTTCAACGGCACCATATTTACCAGTATCTTTATGAGCCATTTCATGTGAAAATTCTTCAGCTATGACATCATTCATTTGACTCAGCAAGAAAGTATCTAAAATATCTAGTAATAGGTCAAAATCAAATGCAGAGAAGGGAAGAGGTCCTTCTTCTGAAGCCATAGGATCCACAGCCAATGTGGATATTTGTGTTTTCTTTGCCTTTATTTCTATGAGGTTTCTGTTGTCTCCGGTGAGAGCTTTCTCTAAAAGCTGTGCTTGGTTTAATGTCATTGGAAAGCCATCAAGGATCCACCCTTGATTCATAGGCATCTCGTTAATAGCATTTACTCTGATGGTAACTTATAAGTGTCTGGAATGCTCTTTTCTTTCTTCAGCAATTATTGTGATTTTGCACCAAGCTGAGCACGTAGAGTGAGTTTAGAGAAATGATCATTTTCACTGGTTTGACTTCTTCAGCTTTTGGTGCTCTATTAGCATGTGTACTAGAGGTAGTTTCACCTTCTGTTGCTGGTAATGGTTTTCCTGAAACCAGAGCATCTGAAGACACATTGTGTGAGTCCTGGCTTTCTTTACTGTCCTCCTGCAGATCTGATGGAACCTCTCCACCTTTTCTGAATTGGTAGGTCCTCACTGACTTTTTCATTGTTATAAAATGCTTGAATAGCTATTGGACAAGAGCACTCATACAGGGCCAAGGGATTTAGCTCAGTGGTGCTGCCACCTGCCTTGCAAGCACCAGGTCCCAAGTTCAATCCCTGATACCACCAAAAAAAAAAAAAAAAAAAAAAAAGTGCCTTACAAAGTACCTGAATAGGAAATTCTCTTTTTTAGAGTCTTTAAAGTGATAGTTTTCCTCCTAAATGTTTTCCCCAGTAAGCATCCTTCAATAGCAAATGAAGGCAGTTCAGGTTCTGTTGGCTCACCTTGAGGAGGAAGAGATTTTTCAAGGAGTCTGTGGCACACATGGCCCAGTATGAAAACGCAGGAGGGTGGTAAACTATCCGTCATTTCTTCTGGTACAGCTTGCTCTCCAGCCATGTTCTTACATTCTTCAAGTCTCTTTTATCCAGTTCTCTAAGCTGTTCTTCAGAGGGATTAGCAGGCATATGCTTAATAGAGTTTTGTTCATATATGGGCTTTCCATGAAAAAACAATCCCTTCCAATCATGCATCATCTTTTATTTTCATTAAGTTTATTGGTACTTTTTAGTTATACAGTATAGTTACATTTATCATTGGGATCATGTACCTTTACATGATGTGTCTTTGTTCTTTTTTCCCCCATTCCCTTGCCTTCCCTTCACCCCTCCACCCTTCCCTATTTATAAAGATTTTTTTCCCATTTTTTCCTTTTCTCATATTTTTCTTTTCCCTTCTTTCCTTTCCCCTACTCCTTTGGAATTTTTCTTCCTATTTTGCCTAATCAATTACACAATTTGAACCTTATTTACACTTTAGTTTTTCACACCAGAGAAACGATTCGGTATTTACACATGTGTGTCCTATTTATTTCACTTAAGAGTATGGCCTCAATGTGCATCCAAATGTCTCTAGTTTCACATTCTTTATGGCTGAGTAGTACTCTATTTTATAGAAAAAACACATCTTCTTTATCCAGTCTCCAGTTGATGGGCCCTTGGGCTGTTTCAAAGTTTTAGCTATTACAAACTGTGCCGCTATAAACATGGGTGAGCATATATCACTGTAGTGTGATTCTTTTAATTCTTTTGGAAAGATACCCAGCAGAGGGATAGCTGGGTTAAACAGGACTTCTAATCCTAGTTTTTTGAGGAATCTCCATATTGATTTCCACAGTGGTTGCACCAGTCTGCACTCCCACCAACAATGGAGAAGGGTTCCTTTCTCCACACAGCCCTGCCAGCATTTGTTATCGGTTGATTTCTTGATAGCAGCCATTCTTTCTGGGGTGAGGTGGAATCTCAGTGTTCTTTTCATCTGCATTTCTCAAATGACCAGTGATGTTGAAATTTTTTAATATATTTATTTGCTGCTTTTACTTGTTTGCCTGAGAAGTGTCCATTCATTTCACATGCCCATTTTTTAGTCAGGTCTTTATATTTGGGGGGGGGTCTCATTTTTAAAAATTCTTTATATATTCTAGATAGCAGACCTTTGTCTGAGGAGAAGCTGGTAAAAGTGTTTTCCCACATTGTAGGTTGTCTCTTAGCTCTGTTGGTGGTTTCTCTTGTAGTTTAGAAGCTTTTTTTGTTTTGTTTTTGTTTTTGTTTTGTTTTTTTGAGACAGGATCTCACGATGTAGTTCAGACTGTTCTGGAACTCACTGTGTAGCCCATGCTGGTCTCAAACTCACAGCGATCCTCCTGCCTCAGCCTCCCAAGTGCTGGGATTACAGGCATGCACCACCACACTCTGCCAGAAGCTTTTTAATAAGATGAGATTCCAGTCTTTGATTCTTTGTGCTAGTACCCATGCTAATGAGGATTTGTTCAAAAAAGTATTTTCCTATGCCAATGTCTTTGAGAGTTCTACCTAATTTATCCTCTAGCAAGTTTAGTGTTTCTGTTTTAATATTTAGATCTTTAATCCACTTCAATTTTTGTTTAGTGCATAATGAAAGATAGGGGTCTAGTTTTAATCTTTGGCTGGTTGAAATCCAGTTTTTCCAATACCATTTATTGAAGAGGCTATCCTTCCTCCAGTGAGGATGGTTGGCTCATTTGTTAAAGTGAGGTAGCTGAGTATGTCTGGGCTGTTTCTGTATCTTCCAGTCTATGCCACTGATCCTCAGGTCTGTTTCTTTGCCAGTACCATATTGTTTTTATCACAGTGGCTTTGTAGTATAGTTTCAAGTTGGGGATTGTGATACCCCCTGTCATGTCTCTGTTGCCTAGAATTGCTTTGGCTATTCTAGGTCTCTTCTGGTTCCAAATGAATTTTTGAACTGTTTTATCTAGTTCTGTGAAGTATACTGTTGGGATTTCTATCAGTATTGCATTGAATCTGTATAGCAGTTTTGGAAATATGGTCATTTTCATTATGTTGGTTCTTCCTACCCAGGAGCAAGGATGTCTTTCCATTTTCTTGTATCCTCTTTGATCTCTTTTATCAGTGCTGTAGTTTCCAGTGCAGGGGTCTTTTGCTTCCTTTGTTAGATTGACTCCTACATATTTCATTTTTTTGGATGCTATCATGAAAGGAATTGTTTCCCTAATTTCTCTCTTAGTAAGTCTATTTGTGTACAAGAAGGCTATTGATTTTTGAGTGTTGACCTTATATCCAGCTGCTCTACTGAATCTGTCATTTAAGTCTAGAAGTCTTTTGGCAGAGTCTTTTTGGGTCTTC
Source organism: Fukomys damarensis (assembly GCF_012274545.1). Classification (NCBI taxonomy): domain Eukaryota; kingdom Metazoa; phylum Chordata; class Mammalia; order Rodentia; family Bathyergidae; genus Fukomys; species Fukomys damarensis. Next base: position 35,600,590 of record NW_022900929.1, on the reverse strand, counting down.
TGTGTAGAGTATCTTATCATCAGCAAATAATAATAGTTTAACTTCTTCCTTTCCTTTTTTTTTTTTTTTTTTTTGGTACCGGCGATTGAACTCAGGACCTTCTATTTGTGAGGCAGGCGACAGAACCACTGAGCTAAATCCCTGGACCCTTCCTTTCCTATCTTTATTCCTTTTATTTCTTTCTCTTGTCTCATTGCTGTGGCTAATGTTTCCAGTCATGCATCATCTTAAGTAGAATCAGATTATTTGTCAACATTTGATAGCCTGCCATTTTAGTGGACAAATCTAGCATTTGATTCAAATTTTCTCCGCATATTTTATAATGCTTTCTATAATGAGCCTGAACTCTTTCCACAGCAGTCTGTTCATAAATTTCTCTCTCTGAGGATGCATTCTTCAAAATCAATCTTGGCTTGTTTTGCTAAAGCCATTTCTTGATCAAGAGCATCCTGGAAATCTTTAAGTCATCTTTCCTCATATGTTTTTCTCTGAAAATTCTGTTTTGCCATAAAACCTCCCTTTCATGCACACGTCATGAGCTGCACAGTAACCCCACGTTCCTGTTGGGACTGTCGCACGAGCCAGTGCATCAGCTGCTCCTCACAGTCAGCCTCCTCCTGTGCTTCGTGGGCATGAACTGGTCCATTAGTGACCTCCACCATCTTTTCTCCCTTTGCTCTCCTGGAAAAGCATCTTCTTCTAGGAGCTTCTGGATTTCTTTTTCTTAATGTCATCATCTGAGTAAGTGTTTAACAAGTCTATAGTTGTATGGTCTGCTGTATCTAAAGCAGTCTTGGATACACTCTTTTGCCTGGAGACCCTTTTTTATTAATGCTTCAAACTTCATAATCTCATCAGTGACTCCTGCCTCCTGTTGCTTTTTCATCATTTCTGGGGCCTAAAGTACTTTCACAGTATGATTTGATGCATATTTAGGAATCCGTATGATAGCTGCTTGGATTTTGGTCATTATTTCATTTTGTTGTCTTCTGTTTAAGCGTTGCTCTCAAATAGTCTCACTGTCCATGTTTTGAAATTTTAAGCTTGCCAGAGGCTGTGTGGCTGGTACTTGTACTCTGGTCCACTCACTTTTCTTCTTTTTCTGAAGAACAATGAACAATTGATGTAGGAGTTTTGATGCTATTCCATGCTTTTCTGTGATGATGCTTTGGACCATATTCTTATCAAACTTCACACCCAGAAGAAGTTCCATTGGCTCCAAGTAGGAAAGATTGTTAAGTCTGGCTATTGAAATCCTGCAGTCTGAAAATTCTAAATAATCTCCCTGAAGTTCAAATTTGTGCAGAACTTCTCCAATCAGACAGCCACTGGGAAATGCCTTTGCAAATGACTTGGGATCTGCTAATCACAGCGAATGCTGTCTTCAATTCTTCTGGCACCAGATCTTCATGGGATGGTGGGGGAGGGGAGGCAGAAGTCTTTTAGATCTTGCTAAATTGCTCAGGCTGGCCTCAAACTTGCTATCCTCCTGTCTCTCAGAATTCTGGCATAACAGGCATGTGCCACCACACTCAGCTGAGACTCCTTTTAAAGAAAACAATCTACACATCTTCTGTTTGTGGAAACTGGACCCATTGTTAGTCCTTTCCAGCTTTTCATAAGAAGTCATCATTGCAAGAAGCTAGCAAAGCTCAGAAAGTGGTTCAGCCCTGCTGATCTCAAGCAAGCCTATAAGATTGCTAGGCAATTTCCACAGTCTGACTGCTGGGAAAATATCCAATGGCAACAGGAGCATCTACAAATCCAGAGAGAGGCAAGCAATGGTACAGAGACTGGTGAGGAAGATGGAGGGGGCTGCAGATTGCAAGGCTGGGGGAGTCTGTTGCTGGGGATGAGCAGGAGCAAGCCAAAGACAGGCTGGGGTAGAGGGCAGCTCTGCCTGTTCAGCAGGTGAGTAGGGCCAGCATCTGCAAGGGTGCAGTAGAGACAGATCAGCCCTGGTTCAACCGAACGTAAAACATTCAGGGAAAGGTCTTCCCGGTGACTTCAAAAAGTTCTGCCTGTGTCGTGGTACATGCTATAATCCCAGCACTGTGGGAGGCTGAGGGAGGAGATTGCAAGTTAGAGCCCAGCTTGAGTAGTATAGTGATTTAGTGAGACCCTGTCTCAAAAAAAAAAGAAGGCTGAGGACACCAGGAATATAGCTCAGTGGCATAGCATCTGCCTGGTGAGCACAAGTTCCTGAGTTTGATTCCTGGTACCAAAAAAAATAAAATGAAAAAAAAAAAAAAAAAAAGGGCTGGGCATGCGGGTGAGTGCCTATAACCTGAGGATCTTTGCAAGTTCAAGGCCAGCCTGAACTATACACAAGACCCTGTCTCAACAAACAAACAATCAAACAAATAAAAATAAATACATTTTAAGAATGAAGGGAGCAGGCTGGGAATGTAGCTCAGCATAAAGACCTAGTTTAGGGGCCAGGGATTTAGCTCAGTGGTGCTGCTGCCTGCCTTGCAAGCACAAGGACCCAAGTTTGATCCTGGCACAAAAAATAAAAAAGACCTACGTTTAACCCCAAGTATAATAATAATAGTAATGGCTCTTAATCTTTTTAGTAACCCAGACCCTTTGCCAATCTAGTGAATGCCAATCATATATGTCTTCTCAGAAAGTTTGTTTTTGTTTTGCTTTGTTTTTTCAGTACTGGAGATTGAACCCAGTACCTTACACATGGTAGGCAAGTGCTCTACCCTTGAGCTACATCTCCAGGAGAGAGCTGTTTATAAGCCCATAAAACTATGTTGGAATACAAAGGCAACAAATTATACTACAATACAACTATTAAAATGTTTTTAAAATTTGCATTACAACTGTGTAATTTATTCATTTTTAGTTTTTTGAGACAGGATCTCACTATATAGTTCAATCTGGTCTTGAACTTACTATGTAGCCCAGAATGGCCTCATCCTCCTGCCTCAGCCTCCCAAATACTGGGATGACCAGCATGCACCACCATGCCTGGCTCAATAATAGTGTAATTTATGTATTTCTTCATGAACACATAACATCACAAGATATAACAGTAAGTCTAGTAATTACCATAATTTTGAAGAAGTGATAAGCGTCTTCGTCTGTTTTCTGTGACTGTAGCCAAAATCTTGAGACTGGGTAAATTTTTTTTTTTTTTTTTTGGTGATGGAGGTACTGGTGTTTCACCTCAGGGCTTTTGCACTGAGCTACATCTCCAGCCCTTCTTTTAATTTTTAATTTTGAGACAGGGTCTCGCTATGTCACTAAGTTACCAATGCTGGGCTCAAACTTTTGATCCTTCTATCTCAGTCCGTGAGTGCTGGGATCACAGGTGTGCACCACCACACCTGGCTGAGACTGGGTAATTTATAAAGAAGAGAAGTTTATTTGGTTCCAGGTTCTAGAAGCTGGGAAATCTGGTGAGGGTTTTCTCTCTATGCCATAACATGGTGGAGGGCCAGACAGAGCAAACCTGCCAGAGAAGTGACTTTTATAATAGAACCACTCTTATGACAATCTGCTAGCCAGTGAAGATTTCATCCTCTCACAAGGGCTTTGCCTTGCCTTCCAAAGGTCCCACCTCTTAATAGTGCTGTATCAGGAACCAAGTTTCCACCACATGAGCTTTGGGGTCACGTTCATTTTATAAGCCTAGAGCAGCAATAGTACTGTAATATAAAAATATCTGATTTTTTTTTTTTTGGTACCAGGGATCAAACTCAGGACCTTGCTGTGAGGTAGGCAGTGATACCACTGAGCTAAATCCCTAGCCTAATAATATCTGAGTTTTATTGGTGACAAATTAAGATCAATACTACTATTGTTTATTGCTTATCTTTTTAAAGGAAGTACTTTCAATTAGAATTATGAAAATCAGAGTGTAATCTTTTTCTTCAAATAACCACTAGACAGGTCTGATTGTGCATGCCTGAAAACTCAGCACCCTGGGAGGCTGAGGCAAGAGGATCACTCGCCAGATGTAGTGGTGCATGCCTGTAATCCTAGCATTTGGGAAGTTGAGGAAAGAGGATTGCTGTGAATTCAAGGCCAGTTTGAAGTACATAGTAACAACAACAACAAAAAGAGGATCACAAGATTAAACTCTTCCTGGGCAATTTAACGATTTAATTTAGACGTACCTTGTCTCAAAAAAAAATCTTTTTTTTTGGTACCGGAGATCGAACTCAGGTCTTTGTGTTTGTGAGACAGGCGGCAGAATCACTGAGCTAAATCCCCGGCCCACCTTGTCTCAAAATTTAAAAAAAAAATTTTTTAAAGCAGGGGTGGGAAAGCACTGGGGATGTAGTTCAGTGCAAGGCCTTGTGTTCAGTCTCTAGAGACAAAACAAACAAAAACCTCTGGTATTCTATCCCCCAACCCTTAGGGATGTGTGGGATACGAGTAGGTGACTAGAAACCCTTCCTAGCAGCAGGGTACAGAATGAATTGGAGAACTAGGCTGAAGTCCTCAGTTGATGAAGACATCATTTCCTGGGGATCTGGATCTAAGAGGGAACTCAGTAGAGCCAGCAGAGAAGTGCTGCTGCCTCCTACCATCCCCAAACCTTGCAGAGGCAGCTGTCTTGTGCTGGGCTCTACAGTATTGTGCTGCTGGGTCACTTGATGGGGGAAAGAATCTGTCAACCAGCCCCAAAAGAGAATGATGAAGCACCGGGTAGGACGGTAGTTAAGGGACCAAGAGTCTAATGGATTTGAGTTCCAGTCTCCTTTCTGCAATTTAGAAATTGTACAACCATGGGCAAGTTAATCTTTCAGGGTCTTCATATGCAAAATAATACCTGCTGCAATCACAGGACCATGGTGAGTTAAAGTGATGTAACTCATGGAACACATGTGGTGCCTATAGATAAGGGCTGGATAAATAAAGTAGTATATGGTGTGGACTGAATGACTCTGCCTCCTTGCAAGAGGAGAATCTACTCTTTTCCTGCATTTTATTCCTCCTGGTTCTTCCACCTCAGGTTGAATATAGGAGAGGATTAAATGCCCCTTCCCATCCTCTGGGAAGGAGGCCATGTTCCTGGTCATCTTCAGTCTCTGGTTTTGTTTTTTTTTTTTTTTTTTTTTTTTTTGAGACAGGTTCTCACTATGTAGTTCAGGCTGGCCTTAAATTCACTCAGTAGCCTGGACTAGCCTGCCTCAGCCTCCTGATTGCTGGAATGACTCTGGTTTTCTAAATAGTACAAAGGCTTACAATTCATTCAACTTTCCCTTTCCTTGGTACTGGGGATTGAGCCCAGGGATCTTCATACTGAACTGTATTCCCAGCCCTTTAATTTTTGAGACAGGGTCTTGCTAACTTTCCTAGGCTGGCCTCGAATTTAAGGTTTTCCTGTCCCAGTCTCCCGAACAGCAGGGTCAACTTCTTTCTGTTTCCTAAAGTTTTCATTTCTTGAATACCTGTAGCCCGAAAGAGAATCTGAACAATCGGTGTGGCAGTAGCTTTTGTAGTGAAACCTGGTATTTTGTAATCAGGACTCATATTAAAACCCTAGGGCAAGAAGACTCTTTATATTGGAAACTTCTCAACCGGGAACCAGACTGTTTTAAATTTGGTCAGACTGGCGCTGGAAAGTGAAACCGACTATTCAATGATTTCCAATCTCCAAATGCAATATTTCCAATCTCCAAATGCATTTATATTCATTGGTTAAAATAATGGGGCAAAATAACTTTCCTGCCGACGAGGATGGGATTCGAACCCACGCGTGCAGAGCACAATGGATTAGCAGTCCATCGCCTTAACCACTCGGCCACCTCGTCCTTCGACTGTTCTTCTTCCTGGTAGCTATAGGGAGTGACACTACAGGGATGTGACGCACTATTACGGAAATCGCCATTTTGTACGGAAGCCTACTTAAAATCACTATAGGAGATAATTGAAAGAAGATGGCCGCTCCCGTGATGTGAGGAAGTCTACAGTGAGGAGAGTTGAAGAAAATTCAAAAGAAAATGAAATCAACTTGAAGAAAACAGGCTAACAAAGAAGTTTAAAGCAAGGATTTTAGAGGCGGGTTCGGCGTGACGTAAGGGGCGGGGCCTCACGTAGCAGGGTCTTGCGCATGCGCCCCAGCTGGGCGGTTAGATTTGAATACTTCTGTGAGGCTGACTGGGTGTGGAGAGGTGACGTTTTTTTCGAGGAGTGCGCAGTCCCCAAACAATTCGAGCTGGTGGACTGCAGCAGGTAAGGAGCGGAGTCTTCCATTCTGGTCTACTGGGCAGGCCTGGGTTTTGTCTGAATCCACAGAAGGCCCTGCGGTGGGAGCTGGGGGACGCTCCTTCAGCCTGGCGGCCTCCGAAAGCGCCAGGCCCAAGGTGGCTGCCGCGGCCGCTGGGCTTCCGTCCTCTCCTCAGCTCGTGCCTTGCCGTCCCTTTCCCCGCTTGTCTCCGCCCGCCCTGGGCCCTCGGTCTCCCCACCGCTCCATCTTCTGTCAAGGCTCCCGGTCCCCGGGCGTTTGTGTTTTCGACGTGAGTTTTTCTTGTCTGTGAAGGAAGTGACAGCGGTGAGTGATGTTTAAATTCTCGTTCGGCATGGTTTATTTACAGTGTAGGGTCTGAGGGCGCTTTTTGGTTGTTTGCAAGTACATTAAAAAGTCAACATTAATGTGCCACAAAGTAATTTTTAAAAATCTTCCAGTAGTCATTATTCAGATCAGGTTAAAACCTCTTTTCTTGCTGTTTATGTAAATACTAGACTTTGGAAAGAAAACTGATTGCTGATTGGATTTTAAAGATAGGTTTATTAGGTGTTAACAGAGGAACGCTGTCGGGTGAAGAACAAAGCAGAGGCTTATTCTAGATATTAAAATTGAAGTCAGTTTCACTTTAGTGGAATTGGATCAGTCGGATTCCTCAGTTGTCTTATACTTCGGGTTCGGAGCGGATCGTTCTGAGTCTCCCCCATAGAGGTGTTTTCAGTCCAGAAAAGGAAATGGTTAATATATGCAAATAATTGAAATATATGATAGGATGAATGGTAACACAGAGAAGAGAGAGCTGGTTTGATGCTTTTGGCCACGGAGAATAAAGTAAGGCTTCGTGGAGAAGATCACATCTGAGGTGGAACGCGGAGTCAATATATTGTAGGATTTGGAAATTAAAGGTTATGTTCAAAGCAGTATAATTCTTCTTGACTAAATGAATAGCTGGAAATGTTTGCAAGATGACAAATACCTGTAAATTGAGTAAAAGTGTTTAAAATGATATATTAATTATGTATTTGATGCTAAACAAGAAACTAGAAGGTGCTAAGATAATGTTAGTAGGATAGTGGTCTCCAATAGAACTTTCTATAATGGTGATATTTTCTATCTGTATTGTCCAACAGTGTCATTTAGCCACATGTGACTGTTGAGTACCTGCGTGTGGACTATTTTGACAAAAGAATTGAATTTTAAATTTTATTTCCTTTTATTAATTTAAAGGTAAATGCTTTATTGGACAGCACAAGCCTGGAGTTTGTATCAGGGATACTGTGCAAAAATATCTGCTCTATATTGGGCCAGAGATTTAGCTTTGTGTCGCTGCACCTGTCTTGCAAGTGCAAGGTCCTGAGTTCAATCTCTGGTACCAAAAAAAAAAAAAAAAGAAGAAGAAGAAGAAAATTTGCATTATAGATATCGGTAGTGTGAATTCAGGACAAAGAAAAAGATGGTAAATATTTCAGGCTTTGAGGATATATAGTCAGTGGCATATTGTCACATATTTATTCTGTTCTGGTTTGCTTTGTTTTCTACAACTCATTAAAAATGTAAAAACTGTTCTTAGCTCAGGGATGATTTGGCCCAGTGTAGTTTGAAGACCTCTGGGTTGGTTGATTGGTTGGTTGATTGATTGATTGAGACAGGGTCTTGCTTTGTAGTTCAGGCTGGTCTTGAACTCACAGTGTAGCCCAGGCTGGCCTCAAACTCTCGGAGATCCTCCTGCCTCAGCCTCTGGGAATACAGGTGTGCACTATCACACCTGATCCTCTGGGTTATTTAGACTAGTGGTTCCCAAACTTTCTTGGCTCAGGAGGCAACATTAGGCCAAAAATAAGGCCTAACAGTTCCATTTATTAAGTAGCCCCAAATAACTTAAAGAGTATTTATGTCCTAACAATTTAGTAGCCATTTTTTTTAAAGCATTAATTAATTGAAGGAAAAGACTCTTTTTACTGTTTTTCTTTTTGGCACCAGGGATCGAACTTGGGACCTTGTGCTTGCAAGGCAGGCAGTTTAACCACTGAGCTAAATCCCTGACCCTACCTTTTTCTTAAATAATCCTCGTTAATAATTAGATATGTATTAACTCTTGGACACTGCACAGCTTTTCAAAACTTGGAATCACACTGTACAATGCCACTTCCTGAATTACTTTGATAAGAAGTGCTTGCTTTTATTCACACTGTCAATGATTTAATTCTACAATGTTATTAAGAATAATATGTGAGCCAGGTGTGGTAGCGCACACCTGTAATCCCAGCACTCAGGAGGCAGAGGCAGGAGGATCACTGTGAGTTCGAGATCAGCCTGGGCTACATAGTGAGTTCCAGGTCAGTCTCATCTACAGTGAGACCCTGTCTCAAAAAAAAAGAATAATATGTGAGCAGTAGTTCATGTACTTTTTGACAGATGTCAAGAATGGCTGTGTGTGGGGCTAGGGATTTAGCTCAGTGGTGCTGCCACTTGTCTTGCAAGCACAAGGTCCTGAGTTCAGTCCCCAGTAGCCCCCTCAAAGAAAAAAGAATGGCTGTATGTGGGGGACAGTGGCACACACTTATAATCCCATCTACTCTGGAAGTGGGAGTCAAGAGGATTGCAAATTCAGGGACAGCCTGGGAAAGTTCATGAGATCTTGTTTCAAAATGAAAACTGAGGTTATAACTTGGTGTTAGAATGCTTCTGGGTTCAAGCAGGATTGAGGGTGGGAGAGAAGAATGGCTGTGTTTCTCAAAAATTTTAAATATCCAAACATCTCTATATGTATGCTGCAGCACTCCTATATGCTAGATGCACAGTTTTGGAATCGATTAATAATTAATATGGCAGGAATTAAGAATTCAGCCATGACAGCTTTATAAATGAAGTTTAACATATTAGTCTGGGGTTTCCTATTTCTGTTGAAGATGACACTTAGTTATGTAGTAAATAAAATATTAAGAAAGTGTAAATTAATCTTTGAATTTCATCAGTTAATTACTTAAATGCTAATTGGTCTGTAGGCAGGACTAGAATGATGCAGTTGTTTCAAACAGCCTTGTTTTGGTGACCTTTTTCTAATAGCAATTTTTTTTCTCCTATGGATTTTGAATATGTTGATTGAGTTTGAAGGTATTTTCTTTTTTGGTACCGGGGATCAAACTCGGGTCCTCATGCTTGTGAGGCAGGCGCCAGAACCACTGAGCTAAGTCCCAGGCCCTTGTTTTTTTTTTTTTTTTTTTTTTT
>NW_022900929.1:35517365-35591139 GCF_012274545.1 Fukomys damarensis | reverse complement strand
ACACTGTCCTGGAACTCACTGTGTAGCCCAGGCTGTTCTCCAGCTCACAGTGATCCTCATGCCTCATCCTCCCGAGTGCTGGGATTACAGGCACGTGTCACAATGCCCGTCTGTTATTGGTTTAGAAAAATACGCTTAACTGGGCAGGTGATTTAGCTCAATGGTGCTGCCACCTGCCTCGCAAGCACAAGGACCCCATTTCGGTCCCTGGTACCAAAAAAATCCAAAAAACTCTTAACTATGGTTGGTTGAAATGCTAATAATAATTAAAACAAGACTTCTAGCCATTCTTTTTAAATCTGCAATGACATTTTTTTCTTATCCAGAAGCGTGGTTCTAGAATTTATGCATCAAGGAAGAATCTATAGTTATGGGTAAGTAGGAGCTGAGACTAGTTGAAAAAATTTCAGCTTATGCCTCTACATGTTCTTTTCAGGGCAAATTCTCATTGAATAGACTTAATTATAATTAGCTGCATTATTTTAAATGTTATTTTTATATCTTAATTTTTTCTGAGTACTTATATTTTTTTAAGAATGTATATGATACAAATCTGTTTTAGATATCTGACTTCCATTTTGGCGTTGAACTATAATGTCCATAAGATCTTATAAAGTATACCAAATTTTTATTTGTCCCAGTAAAGTACATAACATCCCAATTAGAGATCTTATCTTGACTATGAAAATTTTCTAGGAGTATTAACACAATAGTTTAATAAAGTCCTTTAAATAATGAAAAAAAAGAATAAGATAAGACTACAAGAGCAAGAAGCAATTTAAATATGTTAAGGGACCATTTTCATCTTCAGAATTAAGGATTATTTTAATCTTACATCATTGCCTTTTCTCTTTTTCTTTCCTTTTTAGTTTTATTTTAGGATTCCCTATTTTTAATGTTCATACAGAGATTTCTTTAACTGAAATACCAAATAGTTTCTCTGGTGTGAAAAACTATAATAGTACACAGGATCCTAATGAGATAATTAATAATGTGAAATAGGAAGTAAAGGGCTAAAGGTGTAGGGAAAGTGGGAAGGGTGGGGGAAAGGTAATAAGGGAGAGGAAAAATATGAGTAATTGAAAAAATGGAAATAAAGTGTTTGTAAATGGGGAGGGGAGGAGGGGGTGAAGGGAGGGCAGGGACAAGGGCATAAAAAGAGAATCAAGATCTATCATGTAAAAGTACAGGATCCCAATAATGAATGTAACTGTATTGTATACCTAGATTGTACCAATAAACTCAATAAAAAGAAAAAAAAATAAAGTCCTTTAAATATTTTATGGTTTAAAGCTGATACTTTAGCTTTTCCTTCTTATTTTTGGTATTCTTTTTAGAAAGTAACCCTAAAATCACAACTGTGCTCTTAACTTTTTCATAGCTTATATTTTCCTTCTTTCTCACCTCTTCTAATGTTGTATATTTGTTACAGAAAAGTTTTCTTCAAAAATGGATGGAATGTCTTCAGAAGCTAATGAAGAGAAGTAAGTTCATTCAGTGCAGCTGAATTATACTCACAAGTCTAATCCCAGCACTCAGGAAGCTGAGGCAGGAGGATCTTGAGTTCCAGGCCTTCCTGGACTACAGAGTTTCTGTATAAAAAAGAAAAAATAAGTATTCTCTTAGAGAAAATACTTTCCCAACTAGTAAGACTTATCAATAACTTCTGAAATCTTTCTTCATTGTGTTCCAGGGGGAAAGAAGTAAATATTACAAAGTGACATCTTCCTGTGTCATTTTTGTATAAATTCATTTGGAGTCAAAACTGAGAGAAACTTTAAACACTACCTGCCATCTCTTTAAAGATGAGAAAACTAAAGCCCAGGGAAATGAAATGATTTGTTTAAAACTGGTATCACCAATTGGTGACCTGTTTGCAGACTGCAAAAAATATTTTGATCTATACACATTTATTAATTTTTGAACTAATTTCCAAAATTATAGATCTCAAGATTTCATACAGTAATTAGATTTTCATCTTCTCTTCAAAACTTCATTTTAGCTGGGTGTGGTGGTGCATGGCTATAATACTAGCACTTGGGAACCTGAGGTGGGAGGATCATGGTGAGTTCAAGGCCAGCCTATACTACAAAGCGAGACCCTGTCTCAAAAAACAAAAAGAAAAAGTCAATTTTAGCCATACTGGTCTATTATTACTCTTGGAATAGCTCACTAGAGCAAACTAATGACTGTGACCTTTAGTTTGGGCAGGAATTCTCCAGGTTATTAAAGTCACCATACTATTTGTCTTTCTTACACCTAACAAAGTATCTCACCTTGTAGACATTTGTATTTTCAAAACCTGGTCTAAAAATCACAGTCATAAGACCAGAGCTAGGAACTCTTGATTTGTAACTCATTTATCTTATACCTCCCTAGATATGGTAAATTATGTTGTATAGGTTGTTATAGAAAATAGAGTTGCCTGGCATTACCAGAAATTCCTGAATGAATGGGAGGGTTACTATCCTCTCACTTTGAACCAGAGCCCCTGGCTGCAGCAGCTAGAGGAAGAAGTGAGGAGAGAGTAGGTTAAAAATAGGGGAAAAAAACAAAACAAAAATGTAGGCAGGGCCTGGGATTTAGCTCAGTGGTGCCGCCACCTGCCTTGCAAGCACAAGGACCCCAGTTTGATCCCCTGTACCAAAAAACACCGAAAAATGTAGGCACATATAATTGCATATCTTTGAAGCAAGGTTAGAGATTAAAAAAGAGGGACTAACAGCTGTGCAGTATAGTTTAGAACTAGTGGAGGACCAAAATGAGTTGCAGAATGAAATGATGACTGTGAGAATTATGAACAAGGAAAAATAGGCTCTTCAAGCTAGGTGTGGTGGCATATGCCTGTAATCCCAACACTTGGGAGGCTGAGGCAGGAGGACCATTGTGAGTTGTAACCTGGGCTACATAGTGAGTTCCAGGTCAGTCTCAACTACATAGTGAGACCCTGTCTCAAAAAACCAAAAAAAGGGCCCAGGGATTTGGCTCAGGGGTTCTCCCCCCTGCCTTGCAAGCACAAGGGCCTGAGCTCGATCCCTGGTACCAAAAAAAAAAAGAGTTGAATGTTAAGCTGGGCATAGTGGTGCATGCCTGTAATCCCAGCACTTGGGAGGCTGAGGCAGGAGGCCCATTGTGAGTTGTAGCCTGGGCTACATAGTGAGTTCCAGGTCAGTCTCAACTACATAGTGAGACCCTGTCTCAAAAAACCAAAAAAAGGGCCCAGGGATTTGGCTCAGGGGTTCTCCCCCCTGCCTTGCAAGCACAAGGGCCTGAGCTCGATCCCTGGTACCAAAAAAAAAAAGAGTTGAATGTTAAGCTGGGCATAGTGGTGCATGCCTGTAATCCCAGCACTTGGGAGGCTGAGGCAGGAGGCCCATTGTGAGTTGTAGCCTGGGCTACATAGTGAGTTCCAGGTCAGTCTCAACTACATAGTGAGACCCTGTCTCAAAAAACCAAAAAAAAAAAAAAAAAAAAAAAAAAAAAAAAAAAAAAGCAGAGAAAATACAAATAATATCTGAATATCTGAGCATGTACATAAAAGCATATCTTCAGAGATATTGCTTTTCAGATTGAGCTGACTGAAATGGAAAGTATGAAGACCCTCCTTAGAGAAGTGAATGAACTACAGTACAGTTAGAAGCAACTAGAAAGTTTGAGTAGCAATAGTAACAATGCATCAGGTAGACCGGCTTAAGGAAGAGAAAGAAGAGCAGGAAAAAGATGCTGTTTCTTACTATAATTCCTTGAAAGCTTGAGTAGAAAAGCAAGACCTTCAGGTGCAGTTGAGTCACTCACTCTAGCAGGCATTGGATCCAAGTAGTAAAAGCAATCCTTTGCAGAAGTGGAAAATGGGAGGGCAGCTAGCCTATTGCTATGATAGTCAAGTACATGTCAGTCACCAAAGAAGCAAAATGCATTCAAGAGAGAATGAAGCTACATATTGCCACACTGCTGTAAATGAAAGGCTCTCAAACTGAATTTGTGTGGCAGAAATGGTTGTTTGCCATGTTGGAGCAGAAGAGTGGTGAAATAAAACATCTTTTAGGTGAAATTAGAAATCTGGAGAAATTTAAGAATTTGTACAAAGTCTCAGGCTTCCATACCAGCCAACTCTGGTGCTCTGGAATACAATACCTACTATAGAAAATTACTTCAGCTAAAATTTGATAATTTAAAGAAAATAAAAGCATCAAAAGTGAATTGTCAGGCCAGGCGTGGTGGTGCACACTTGTAATCCCAGCACTGTGGAGGCTGAGGCAGAGGCAGGAGGATCACTGTGAGTTCAAGACCAGCCTTGGCTACATAGTGAGTTCCAGGTCAGTCTCAACTGCATAGTGAGACCCTGTCTCAAAAAACAAAAAACAAACAAACAAACAAACAAAAAAATTGTCCATACAGTGAATGAAAACATTATTTGAGAGCCAGCAGGCCTTGGTTATTTTTTTATTTTATTTTTTTTATTTTTTGCGAGACAGGGTCTCACTGGGTAGTTCAGGCTGGCCTTAGACTCACTGTGTAACCTGCTGGCCTTGAACTCACAGCGATTGTCCTGCCTCAACCTCCTAAGTGATGGGATTACAGGTATGTACCACCATGCCCAGCAGGCCTTGGTTATTGAATGAAAAGTTTTTGCAAATGAAAGAGTTCTCCAGCTTTCAGAAAGTGAAAATATAAAAATTAGAGCTAAATTGGATGAATTAAAGCTAAAGTATGAACTCGGAGAGGAAACTGAAGTAACCGTGTTATCAGATAGTCTACTTCTAAAAGTGGCTTGCCGACTATACATTACTGGGTTATGGGTTGCTCCCCTCTCCTTCTGGAGTTAGATTCCAGGTTCTTCTCATCTTGAACAAAATGAGTGAAAAAGCAGTGGCAAGATTTATTTAAGAAAGCAGAAGTGAAAAATGAGGGAGGAAACTGGTTTTGTAATGCAAGATTGGCATGGGTAAAAAAAAAAAAAAAGAGGGTAAGAATAAAGATATAAGTACACACTGTATCTGGGAAACATAGCAAAAGCTAACATGGAAAGTTACCATAGCAAACTCTTCATGGTTCCAACGTGTCCCTTTATGCTGTCCAAATCTCGAGGAAATCCACCAGAGCTTCTATATACAGGCCCTGAGAGGCAGTGTGGGGATCCCATGCCTCCAGCTGATTTAAGGTCTAAGCATCCTTTGAAAGCCTGCTCAAGTTCTGGTGAAAAGTCCAGGTGCAGGGCTTTGGATCTTGTAGTTAATAGGTCATACCTACTTTCCTAGACAGCTTTGCCATGCTTTCCTATCTCATCTGTATTCAGAAAGAGGTGTGACCCCTGAAGATGTGAGGGCCAAGCTGGGCATGGTAGCTGGCACCCGTAATCCCAGCACTCAGGAAGCTTAGGCAGGAGGATCACTGCAAGTTTGAGGCCCACCTGGGCTATGTATTGAGTTCAGGTATACCTGAACTACATAGCAAGAGCTTGTTTCACCCTCTCCCTGCCATATGTGCCAGTAATTCTGAAGGGGAAGAAGTTTCTAGATTCCCACCTCAGAAACAGCAGGCACAATCCTGTCCTAACAATTTAGAAGATAGCAACTTCCATTTAGAAAAATCACTCTCTACAAAAGCTCACAGCCACTTTCTTTCCTCACAAAAATCTGCCATTAGATATGCAGCCAAAGACAGAAAAATGTGTGAAGCTCATAGATGTTCCAGCTAATACAAAGCCTTAAGTGAAAGAAGTGGAAATGCCTCCACTCTTCCAGGTTAGTTACTGAATCAAAGCTTCAGACAGAAGTTAAATAAGGGAAAGAAACTAGAAGCAAATTGGAAAAGGAACCTTGTAAGAAAAAACACCCTATTCCAGTGGAGTTGAACCTGTGACGTGTTTGCCTCAACACCCTCTCTGTTGACTGCAAACCAAGTTGCCTCAGCAGTAGAGCATTGGATAAACTGTATTCAGGTTTAATTGCAGTGCTGACACTTTCTCAGTCTCTAAAAGTTTCACTATCACTGCATTCTATACACATCCTCCAAATCAACTGCAGAGACCCAGTGCCCTCAACCTTAAAGACTTTTCTTTGATAAAATGAACTACTACTTTCTCAAAGGCCACGGTGAGTTATGATTGTCATTATCCAAAGGATACCACTTTGTAGATTATTGGCACCTACCCATTCTTCCTAAGATCAGATGTTTTCATACTTTTTTGACAAAAGACTCAAAATTTGCCAGGCATGGTGACATATGCCTGTAATCCTAGCACAGGGAGGCTGAGGCAGCAGGGAGGATTGCCTGGAGTTTCAGGCCAGCCTGGGCTACATAGTTCAAGGCCAGCCTGAACGACATAGTGAGACCCTGTCTCAAACAACAAACACAAAAATAGTCTTAAAACTTGGTTGTTTTTAACCTAGAAAATTTCTTAATTGTAACCCTTCATGGAGCTTCTGTGAAGCATAGTAAATAAACTGCTAACAAAGGGAAAATGTTATAATTAATATAAATCTATTGGCTGCTTTGTTTTTGGATTTTTTTGGGGATAGGATCTTGTTATGTAGTTAAGGATGGCCTAGAACTCACTATGTAGCCTAGGCTCAGCCTCTCAAGAGCTGGGATTATAGGCATGTACCACCATGCCTGGCCTGTATCTGGACTTTTAAATTGATGTGAACACTTATGTAACCTCTTCCAAGGCATATATTTGAAAAGAACACTGTGCGCTGGGGATGTAGCTCAGTGGTGCTGTGACTGCCTGGCTAACATGAGGTCCTGAGTTTGATCCCCAGTACCACAAAAAAGAGAGAGCAGTGAAATAATTATATATAGTTTTTTTGTTTTGTTTTGTTTTTTGGTACCAGGGATTGAACTCAGGCCCTTGTGCTTGTGAGGCAGGTGCCGGAACCACTGAGCTAAATCCCCAGCCCTATATATAGTTTTTATTGTTAGTTTTTTACTGTTATAAAAATAGGAAATCTGGTTTAAAAATATGTTTTGTTGTTTTTTGGTATCAGGGATCAAACTCGGGACCTTATGTAAGGCAGGTGGTGGAACCACTGAGCTAAATCCAGACCCTGTTTTGTTTTGTTTTTAGGTGGTACTGGGGATCAAACTCAGGGCCTTGTGGGGCCAGGGATTTAGCTCAGTGGTTTCACTGCTTGCCCTGCAAGCACAAGGGCCTGAGTTCCATCCCCAGCACCAAAAAAACAAAACAAAACAACAACAACAACAAAAAACCCCTCAGGGCCTTGCACTTGTGAGGCAGGCAGGGCACCACTGAGCTAAATCCCTGGTCCTAAAAATATGTATTGTTACAAGACTTTGGCCAAACATGGTGCATGCCTGTAATTCCAGCACTCAGGAGGCTCAGGCAGGAGAATCACCATGAATTCAAGGCCAGCCTGGGCTACATAGTGAGTTCAAGGCCAGTTTGAACTACACAGAGATAGCCTGTCTCAATAAGTAAGTAAATAAATAAATAAAAACAAGACTTTGTCCTTATTTAAAGCACCTATTTTTGTATTCATACACATGATTTAGATTTTATGAGTCTAGCATATGAAAAAATTTTGAAATACAAAATAAAATTGCAGTAATTTCTTTTTTAAAAGCCTGTCTTGTCCTTTTTTTTGAGATAAATCTCACTTTGTAGCTCAGGCTAGCTTTGAATTCATTATGTAGCCTAGGTTGGCTGTGAACTCATAGTGATCCTCCTGCCTCAGCCTCCTGACTGCTGGAATTTTAAGTGTGCACCACCACATCCAGCCCCGTATATTTTAAAACACTGAATTTGCCTGGTAGGGTGGTATACACTTGTAATCGCAGCTACTTGGGAAGTTGTGATAAGAGGATCACAAGTTTGAGGCCAGCCTGGCAATTTAGCAAGACATTGTCTCAAAATAAAATTAAAAACAGACCTGGGGTTATAAATCAGTGGTGGTACTCTTGCCTAGCATGTGCAGGACTCTGAGTTTAATCCCTACAACTGCAAAATCAAAACTAAATGAAATATATAACATTGAATTCCTAAATGCTGAACGTGAAATCTTATACTGGAATATAAATTGTGCTGGCCAGAGTGCTAAATGAAAGTGATGCCAGCTGGCCATAGCAGGGAAGGGGCGATGTAATGATGGCTTTTGGAAATTCAGTCTTTTACCTGTGTATATGTAGTTCTTTTTTCCTTTTTTCAGTGATAATACAGAGAGACCTGTTAGAAGACGGCATTCCTCAGTAAGAAACGTTTACATTAATAATTCTTACTTTTTGTTGAATGATGCATGTATACCACAGTAAATTTCACTGTCTTCCGCTGCAAACCCTGCTGTCTTCCTATTGTCCTCTGGATAAAGACTTAAATATTTACCCTTGTTACACAATTCTGTAAATATGTAAATTCTGTAAAAATTCATATGTTATGAATTTTAGTATAATTCAATGAATCTTATACTATTTAAATGATATTTTAATAAAGCAGTTTAAAACTATATTTAACCTACTGTACTAAACTGTTGCAAGACACAAAAGTCCAATGAAACTGATTTAAGCATAAGATGTACATTGGGTTATAAGACTGAAAAATCATAGAGACATATATCTGTGGACACCACTTTCTGATTAGGGGTTCTAACAATGTTACCCTACTTTCTTTTCCTATTTCCTCTGGGCAATCTCTGTTGGCAAACAGACCCTCTCCCTGTGATTACTGTGGTACAGTACATCTAGCTTTCCCTATTTCCAAGTTCATGTCCTGTCTGAAGCACAGTATCTATTTCCTCAAGATTAAAAAAAAAAAAAAAAAGGTTCAGAATTGAATCCTGTTGGTGGTTCTAGAGAGGGCTACTTTCTGTGCCCTAGAATTCGTGGAAGCTTAACATAGACCAGATGGAATAAGAGGGAGCAAAATAATCAGGGAGAGGACCAGGAACAGTCAGTTATTTAAATCTGCCACAAAAATACTGAGCAATATTACTTTGAGGAATTTCAGAGATTTTCATAGAAAGTTGTGCTTTTTACTCATAGGATAACTTGAAAGACTGATTATTAACAGATATGCCAGATTTTCTTGAATTATCCTTAATTATTACTTCTAGATTTTGAAACCCCCAAGGAGTCCTCTTCAGGACCTCAAAAGTGGGAATGAAACAGTTCAAGTAAGTAATGCACATGCTTTACAGATTACTATTTTCAAAGTGGTTTTTTTTTCCTTGTTACCAGGGATCAAACTTGGGACCTTGCCTTTGCAAGGAAGGTACAGTGCCACTGTAAATCTCAAGACCCTCAAAGTGTTATTTTTAATTGGGAATTTATTAGCTATATAAAAACAACATCATAAATAATTCCTGTCTGAATGTGTGCAACTAAGTATCCCATGGCCTTCAGGTCAAAATTCAAACACTTATAGGTCAGGAATGTAGTTTAGTAGTCAAATGGTTGCCTAGCATAAGCAAAGTTCTGAGTTGATCCCTAGCATTGGAAAAAAAAAATATCCAAAAATTTAACGATGCTGCTGTTAATAATCTTTAAACCCTATTTTTTCAGCCTTTTTTTCTTGCCCTTCTCACACATGTATCCTACCATTCAGAGTTCTTTACTTTTCTGCAAATAAGACATATGCTTCATAACCTACAAGTACTTACACATGCTGTGATCTCTGTAGAGATGGCCAGTCCCTTGTTCCTTTTACTCCTTTTTTTCTTTTTTCTTTCTTTTGGTATTGGGATTTGGACCAAAGGCTTTTACAGTGAGCTACATCTCCATACTTTTTTAAAATTTTAAGACAGTGTCACCAAATTGCGCAGACTGGGCTTGAATTTGTGATCCTCCTGCCTCAGCCACTATGCTGGGTTTACAGGTGTGTGCCACCACACCTGGTTTAATAGGTTTTCAAACATATGAAAGGCAGAAAGGATTTTATAATGAATACTCATCTATTCATCAACTAAATTCTACAATTAACATTTTATGTTATGTACATTTTACAATTTAAAAAATTTTTTTAATCTTTGTTATAATAAGGTCATTATAATAGGTAACATTTTTGTCCCTTGTCTTTCTTGACATGTTATTTATATCAGTATACTTATTTTAACTCATTGAAAATTATAAACCAGGCATGGTGGTGCATGCCTGTAATCCCAGCACTCAGGAGGCTGAGGCAGGAGGATCACTGTGAGTTCGAGACCAGCCTGGGCTACATAATGAGTTCCAGGTCAGTCTCAACTACATAGTGAGATCCTATCTCAAAAAAAAAAAACCAAAAAACAAAAAACAAAAAAAAGAAAATTATATTCATGTTCATTAAGTACTCTAAATAGGGATATTTTGGTAAATCATATCAAATTAATTCAGAATAACACTTGATTTCTATATCTGGTACTCTGAGGAACTAATTCACTGGTTTTATTAAGAATCATACCATATATTCTCTCCACCTAGGAATCCAGTGCTTTGAGAAATAAGAAAAGCTCTCGCCGAGTCAGCTTTGCAAATACTATAAAGTAAGTTCAAAGGAGAAATAGTTAAAATGTTACAGGTAGTGCTTTTTTGTTGTCAAGTCAAATATTTTGGCACTGATTTGAATAAGCTGTTTGGAGTAAAGAAACATTAGAGAATTGTTATTTAAAAGATTGTTTACCATTATGTATGTATGTTTGTTTGTTTATTTGAAACAGGGTCTTGCTTTGCAGGTCAGACTGGCCTTGAACTCATTGTGTAGCCTAGGCTGGCCTTGAATTTGCAGTGATCCTCCTGCCTCAGCCTCCCAGGTGCAGGGATCACGGGCATATGATACCACACCTGGCCTGACCATTATGTATAAAAGAGAAACATTGAGAACATTTTGTTAAAATCAGAAATAAAACAATGCTATCTACTATCATCATTGTTATTTAACATTGTATTTGAGGTGCTAACTAACAAAGATAAGGAAGTTGGGGTTATAAAAATGAGAAATACAGAAGGACCTGAGTTCACTCCCCAGTACGAAAAAAAAAAAATCAATCAAAAGTGAGAAATATAGAGTAAACCTATTACCTTTTTCAGAATAAATGATTGTATATTAGGAAATATAAACTGGAATATCACAGATAGGTAGCATGATACAAAATTTTTAATGGAAATCAGTAATATTTCTTATATTGAACTAACCAAATGGAACATTGCTATTATCTTTACTTTTTTCTTTTATATTTTGTTGCTATTTATTGTAATTCTTTTTTTTTTTTGTATCAGGGATCGAACTTGGGTCCTTCCGCTTGCGAGGCGGCAGCACCACTAAGCTAAATCCCCAGTCCTCTTTCTTCTTCCTCTTCTTTATGGTGCTGGGGATCAGATTCAAGGCAAGCACTCTATCACAGAGCTACATACCCAGCCTTACTGTATTTATTAATTTATTTTGGCAGGCCTTGCTATTTGGGTCAGGCTGGCCTTGAACTCACTCTGTAGCTCAGGCTGGCCTCAAACTTCCACATTTTCTTGCTTCAGCCTCTTGAGTGTTGGGATTACAAGCATGTGCCACCATATCCAACTATAGTAGTTATTTTATGTAGTGGTTTCATGTTTGCTTTCTTTTTTGTTGTTTTTGTTTGTTTGTTTTTTTGAGACAGGGTCTCACTATGTAGTTCAGACTGCTCTGGAACTCACTGTGTAGCCCCAGGCTGGTCTCGAACTCACAGCATCCTCCTGCCTCAGCCTCCCAAGTGCTGGGATTACAGGAGTGCACCACCACGCCCGGCTTCATGTTTGTTTTCTTGATGTTCAACAGTGTATTTTTATTTCTTCTTTGATTAAAGAAGAAGCAAAATTGTTTAATAGTGAATTTAAATATTTTTAGGTATTAGGGGCATTTTATTATTAATTTTTAGTTATGTCATAGCCAGAGAATGTTAATCTATATTATTTTGATTTCTATTGAAATTTTCTGTGTATTTTTGTATAGAATAAATTTTTGTAAATGATTCTTAGGTACTTGAAAAGAAGATATACAGCCAGATGTGGTGGCACATGCTTATAATCCCAACACTTGGAAGCCTAAGGCAGAAGAATAAGAGTTTGAGGCTAGACTGGGCTACATAGGGAGTTCCAGGCCAGCCTGAACAAAAAAGGGTGAGACCCCTTCTAACAAAAAAGAGAAGTTATAGGGGCTGAGAATGTAGCTCAGTGGTGCCACACCTGCCTCACAAGTGCAAGAGCCTGAGTTTGATACACCATAACAAAAAATAAGATATAGTTTGTGCTTTCAGTAAGTAGTTTGATACACATAATTAAATTGTGAATGTGTCTTCTATAATCTATAATTGTTTTAGTTTCTCAATTTTAAGAGAGGATATTTCATTGTTAGTGTATTTCACTTTGTATTTCCAATAGTTTTTTTTTTTTAATGATTATTGATGCTGTGTTGTTTGGTATACAGTCATCACTATTATATCTTTTTTTTCTCATTGAGTTTATTGGTACATTTTAGGTGTACAGTACAGTTACATTCATCGTTGGGATCTTGTACCTTTACATGACAGATCTTGGTTCTCATTTTTTGAAATTGTACTTTTCAGTATTACAAAATACTTCTCTTTGCTTTGTCTATTGCCATTTTTTTTTCTTTTTAAAATTTTGGTGCCAGGGATCAAACTCAGGACCTTGTGCTTGCTTACAAGACAGGTGCAGCGCCACTGAGTTTAAATCCCCGGCACTGTCTATTGCCTTTTGACCCAAATGGGCTGGGGATATAACTCAGTGGTAGAGCATTTACCATATACAAGGCCCTGACTAAGTCTCCAGTGCTACTCCACCCTTCTAAATCTGTGTACAGTATGTGTGTGCAAGATTTCTGTATCTGCTATATTTTTGTTGGGCAGACTACCTAACAGACTTTTTTTTTTTTTGGTACCCGGGATCGAACTTGGGTCCTTGCGCTTGTGAGGCAGGTGGCAGAACCAGTGAGCTAAATCCCAAGCCCTAGTTTTAGTTTTTTGAAGACTCACCATACTGATTTCCACAGTGGTAATATCAGTTTGCACTCTCACCAACAATGGAGAAGGGTTACTTTTTCCCCACAGCCTTGCCAGCGTTTTTTGTTGGTTGATTTCTTGATGATACCCATACTTTTTGGAGTGAGGTGGAATCTCCATGTTGTTTAAATTTGTGTTTCTTGAATGACCAGCGATGTTGAGCATTTTTTCATATATTTATTTGCTGTTGGCACTTCTTCATTAGAGAAATGTCTACTCACTCAGATGCCCATTTTTTGATTGGGTCTTTAAATTTGGGGGATCTGGTTTTTTTTTCAGTTCTTTATATATTCTCGGTGTTAGTCTTTTGTCTAAGAACAGCTGGTAAAATTTTTTTCCCATTCTGTGGGATGTCTCTTCACTCTGTTGGTGGTTTCTTTTGCTATGTAAAAGGTTTTTAATTTAATGTGATCCTAGTTGTTGATTCTTTGTGCTATTTCCTGTGGAATTCTGGGTTTTGTTCATAAGATCTTTTTCTATATCAATGTCTTCAAGAGTTTTACTTACTCCATCTTCCAGCTGATTGAGAGTTTCTGTTTTTATATTTAGATCTTTGATCCATTTTTATTTTAGTTTAATGCATGGTGGGAGATACGAGTTTAGGTTCAATTGTTGGCCTATGGAAAGACAGCTTTCCCAGCACCATTAAAAAGGCTTTCTTCCAGAGAAGATGTTTGGCCCTTTGTCAAAGATTATGTCAGTGAGTATACTTGCAGTAGTTTTTGCTCTCCTGTTTTGTTCCACTGATCATTGAGTCTTTTTTTCTGCCAATACCATGCTATTTTTATTATGGTAGCTTTGTACTATAACTTCAAATCAGGGTTTGTGAGGCTCCCTGCCTTGCCCTTGTTGCTCAGAATTGCTTTTGCTATTTTGAGTTTCTTCTGGTTCCTTATGAATTTTAGGATTATTTTTTCCAGTTCTGTGGGTATGCTATTGGTATTTTGATTGGGATTGCATTAAATCTGTATAGCAATTTTGGAAGTATGGTCATTTTCACTATATTGAGCCTGCCTATCCAAGAACAAGGGATATCTTTCCATTTTCTGATATCCTCTTAAGTCTCATTTTTCTACATGCTTTTGGGAAATGTGTTATTTCTCTAATTTCTTTCAGTGAGTTTGTTATTTCTGTACAGAAAGGCTATTAATATAATAGATCAGTGTTGACTTTTATCCTGCTGTACCCCTAATTCTAGGAGTCTTTAAGTGGAGTTTTTGGGATCTTCTATGTAGAGTATTGTCATTAGCAAATAATGATTATTTAACTTCTTCCTTTCCTGTCCATATTCCTTTTATTTTTTCTCTTGTCTAATTGTTCTGGGTAATGTTTCTACAACTATATTGAATAGGAGTGGTGATAGTGGGCATTGTTAGCTTGTTCTTGATTTTAGAGTGAAAGTTTTCAGTTTTTGACCATTTATTATGATGTTGGCTGTTGATTTATCATAGATAGCATTATCAGATAGAGATAAAGACCTTCTGTGAAGTTTTTATCATGAATGTGTATTGGACTTTGTGAAATGCTTTTTCTTCATCTATTGAGATGATCATGCCATTTTTGTCCTTGTTTCTGTTAATGTGGTGTATTACATTTATTTATTTGCATATTTTCAACCATCCTGCATCCCTGGGATGAATCCTAGTTGGTCATGGTATATGGTCTTCTTGATGATTTCCTGCATTCTGTTTGCCAGTATCTTATTGAGGATTTGTGCATCTATGTTCATTAAGGAGATTGGCCTGTAGTTCTCTTTTTTGATTGGATCCTTCTCTGGTTTTGGTATCAGGTTAGTGCTTGCTTCCAGGAATGACTTTGAGAGTATCGTTTTCCTTTCAGTTTTTTTAAAGAATTTGAGGATTAGTGCATTAGATCTTCTCTGAAGTTCTTGGAGAATTCAGCAATAAACCTGGACTTTTCTTTTTGGTAGTTTTTGTTTTTTTTAACAGGCTTTTCAATTTCATGAACTGATGTGGCATTATTTAAAGATATCTTTTGATTTGATTTTGGTAATTCATAGTCTGGGAATATGTCCATTTCTTTTGAGTTTTCCATCTTATTAGAGTATAAGATCTCAAAGAAGGTACTGATTTTCTGGATTTTTGCAGGTCCTTTTGTGATTTCACCCTATTCACTTCTAATTGTATGGATTTGGGATTTTTCTTTCCTTCTTTTTTTTTTTTTTTGGTACCAGGGACTAAACTCAGGACCTTAAGCTAGAGAGGCAGATGCGGTACCACTGAACTAAATCCCTGGCCCAATAACTTTTCTAATTTTCTGTTTCCTTTACTGTACTTTCCAAAAGTACTTACTTACTTTTTTTTTTTTTTTTTTTGGTACAGGGATCAAACTCTGGACCTTGCACTTGTGAGAAATTTACTCTTATTTACTTCCAATTTTGCTTTCATTCTTTTAATGATTATATTTTTTCTTTGGCTTCTTTCATGAGATTAACCAGTGTTTCATTTCCTGTTGTGTCCTGTGTTTCTGCTTTTTGTTTTTTAGTCCATAATGAACTGTGTGTACAATTTTCATCTGCTTTGGCTTAGCATTCTTCTGGTGAATATTTTTCTTTTATTCATGACTTAGGCGATGCTTTTCTTTTAACTTTATGGAACTTTCATAGATTCTGTGCTTCTTACTCATCATTGGAATAGGCTGGGTTTTCCTGAACCAGCTATTTGTGAAACATTCTTACAGTGGAAAAAGTGGATGTGACATTTTTCCAAGATAGCTCTTTTCTTTCTCTCTCTTTTCTGATTTTTTTGAGACTGAGTCTCCCTTCATAGTTCAGGCTGGCCTTAAGCTCACTATGTAGGCCAGGCTGGCCTCAGCTCCTAGATCAATTTAAACCCAAATTTAAACATTTGATGATAAGGCCATATTGTTTTTATGTTAGGAAATCTTTAGCAAACCCTTGGACTTTGATTTTTATTCTCTCATTCCTCATTCCACCGCACCCCATTTTTTAACTTAACAAACCGTTAGGATAAGACAAATTAAAGAACTCTAATTCCTTAATTGCCATATAAAACATGTTTTTTCACTAGGATAAGTTAGTAGTTGTCCGGGATTTTAGTTGTATCTATTTATTTATCGAGACAGGGTCTCGCTGTGTAGTTCAGGATGGCCTTGAACTCACTATGTAGCCCAGGTGATCCTCTTGCCTCAGCCTCCTAAGTGCTACTGTCTTCCAAGTGCTGGGATTGCAGGCATGTGCTACCACAGTCAGCAGTTAGGTCTGTTTTAGGTTGAGAACTTTTGTACCTGGGATATGATTTTTGTCATATATGTCCATATAATATAGATGTATGGAAAACATAAAAATTTAGAATTAGAAGGAAACTTATGGAGATCTTTCAAACTCTTCATTTTATAAATAAGATAAGACCTTATAGGTGATTTGACTTTCCCAAAAGAATAAAAAAAAAAAAAACAACATTTAAATATGCATATTCTTGGGCTAGGGATTTAGCTCAGTGGTGCTGCTGCCTGCCTTGCAAGTGTAAGGTCCTAAGTTCGATCTCTGGTACAAAAAAATAATGAACTAGCTGAGGAATCAATCAGGAAAATAATTTCATTTGGAATACCTTTAAAAAATACCTGCAAATTAACCTAACTAAGGAGGTGAAAGACCTCTACAGTGAAAATTACAAATCACTGAACAAAGAATTTAAGAAGAACTAGAAGATAGGAAGACCTCTTATGTATGAAACTAGATCCTTGTCTTTCATCCTATATATAACTCAGTTCAAAATAAATCAGAGACCTAAATGTAACACCAGAAATTTTGAAATTGCTAGGAGAAAAAACATATGGAAAGTACTTGAAGTCATAGGCACAGGCAAAGACATCACAAATAGGACTCAAATACTGCAGGAAATAATATCAACAACCAACAAGTGTGAGACTACATCAAATTAAAAAGTTTCTACATGCCAAAAGAAACAGCCAACATAAAGAACAATGGAATGCAGAGAAGGCATACAGAATGGGAGAGAAATCTTTTCTGGCCACTCTTCCAGCAGAAGATTTAATATCTAGAATAGGTAAAGAACTCAAAGAATTTAACACCAAGAAAACAAAGACCACAATTTTATCAATCAGTGCTCACTAGAGAAACATTTAATGCAAGGTATATAAACATGTAAGGATTTACAAGATAGGTTTACAACAGCTGCCCACAGTCAGGTATGGAAGAGTGCAAAGGGGCTGCCATTGTGCTGGAGATCTAAAGGATCCTACCAAAGGTTGAAGACCTGGAGTTCACTGTAGTATCCTGTGGGAGTTCATATCAGGAGGCTAAAGGGTCTGCACTGGAAGCCAGGAGACAACTTCCAAGGTAAAGGTAAAGACTGGAGCTCCTCTGAAGAAACAAAAATGAGCTTTGCATGTTTGTTTCTTTTATTCCACTCAGGGTACAAGCCTTTTGGTTGGTACCACTCATACCCACTGTGGTTCTTCTGTCCTCAGTAAATCCCTTTGGCCATACCCAAAACTATGCTGATCCAATTTAGTCGGACATTTCTTAACTCAAATTGACACAAATAACTATCACAGCAATGAATAAATAGGCAAATAAGCTGAACAGACTTCTCAAAAGAAGTACAAATGGCCTGGCTGGGGATTTAGCTCAGTGGTTCTGCCGCCAGACTTGCAAGCACAAGGACCTGAGTTCAATCCCTGGTACCAGAAAAAAAAAAGAGACATACAAATGGCCAATAAGTATATGAAAAATGCTCTACATCTTTATCCACAAGGAAAATGCAAATCAAAACTACATCAACAATTTTTGTTAGGAGAAGATGATTACAGTCATCTTGGAGCGTTGGTTCATGTACGTAACACATGTTAATTCTTTTTATTTCCCCTTCCCTTTTGTTTCCTTCCATATAAGCTACACTGAGTGTCTACCTTATCCCAGTCAAAATGGCTATCGTCAAGAATACAAAAAATATGGGTGTGTGGAAATCATTTTAAAAAATGATTTTTAAAATGCATATGCAAATTTTCAAATGAAACCTATTAATCTGTATAACCAATAAGACAAAATAAAAGCAATAAGCCAAAACAAAAAAAGAATTAAAAAAATAAATGTTGGCAAGGATGCCAGGGGAAAAAGAACATTTCTATACTGCTGGTAGGAATGCAAATTAGTATGGAAATCAGTATGGTGGTTCCTCAGAAAATCAGAAATACCATTATCATGTACTAAAACTAGAAAAGTAGAAACAGAACTACCATGAAGGAATTAAAGCCAATATATTATAGCAATACCCAAATACTTATGTTAATTGTGACACAATTCATAATAGCCAAGATACAGAACCTGCCTAAGTGCCCATTAACTGAAGAATGGATAAAGAAAATGTGGTATGGCTTGGTACAGTGGTGCATACCTGTAATCCCAGCATTCAGGAGGCTGAGGCAGGAATACTGCAAGTTTGAGGATAGCATGGGGTACATAGTAATATGCTGTCTCAAAAAAAAGGAAAAAGGAAAAAAAATCTGATATATATGCACAATGGAGTATTCAGCCATAAAAAAAAAAATGTTTAACAGATGGAACTGGTGATCGTGTTAAGTGAAATAAGAAAGACTCAGAAAGAGTACTGTATTGTAAGATAGTAATACAGTAAAAAAAGATGGCATGAAAAGTAGAAGGGAGAATATTACTATACAAGAGGAGGGGACTAAGAGGATGTGAGTTTTAGGGAGAGTAATAGGATACGGATAAGATCAAAATACATTCTATGCATGAATAAAAATACCACACTGGCACTCAGTATTTTGTAAAAGTCTCTTGTTCTTACTGTGGAAGCTACTTGAGGCCAAGAATCATGTTTGTATCCCAGGATATAGTATAATGCCAGCTACTGTATTTTAGGTTATTTAAAGGGATAAAATAATGATCAGAGCACATTTTTAAAAAATCACAACGGGTTTTAATGTGGTAGACTGATTTTTGGCATTTTAAAAATTTTATTTATTTTGGTACGGGAATCGAATTCTGCCCCTTGCACTTGTGAGGTAGGCGCCGGAACCACTGAGCTAAATTCCCAGCCCCTTGGCATTTTATTTTATTTTTTTTTCTTTTTATTGAGTTTATTGGTACAATCTAGGTATACAATACAGTTACATTCATTATTGTGATCTTGTACCTTTACATGATAGGTCTTGATTCTCATTATTTCCCCTTGTCCCTGCCCTCCCTTCACCCCCTCCTCCCCTCCCCATTTACAAACACTTTATTTCCATTTTTTCAGTTTCTCATATTTTTTTCTTCTCCCTTATTACCTTTCCCCACCCTTCCCACTTTCCCTACACCTTTAGCCCTTTACTTCCTATTTCACATTATTAATTATCTCATTAGGATCCTGTGTACTATTATAATTTTTCACACCAGAGAAACTATTTGGTATTTCAGTTAAAGAAATCTCTGTATGAACATTAAAAATAGGGAATCCTAAAATAAAACTAAAAAGGAAAGAAAAAGAGAAAAGGCAATGATGTAAGATTAAAATAATCCTTAATTCTGAAGATGAAAATGGTCCCTTAACATATTTAAATTGCTTCTTGTTCTTGTAGCCTTATCTTATTCTTTTTTTTATTATTTAGAGAATACTTTATTAGTTTCTGTAATCAAACCCATGTAGATATGACCTTACATATTTAATACAGTGTGTTACCCCTGTACAAATGGAAAAATTAAATTAAATTAAAATTAAAATAAATGTACATTTCTAGACCAATATGGCTGTCAATTTCTGTACAATGCCAACTCAACACAGTAAATTGGGGTTTGTATTTATATAAAGAGACTAATAATAGCAGTATGTTATGCATCAATAGCAGCAACAGCTTTTCCAGGTTCTGCAGTCATCTGAACAAAATTATAGACATTCAGCACATTCCATTCAAAACAAAACAAAACAAAACAAAACAAAGAAAAGAATAATATCCAGAAAACAGCAAAGTTCTGTTGCTGTTGTGGTACCTGGTACCATTTTTTTTTTTTTTTTAACATCTTAATCATCATCTGGAAAGAACATTCTAGAGTAATATCATTAAAAATACCTCTGAAAAAGCACGGTCACTACCACATATCATAAAGCAGGTACAAGATATTTTACATTCACAGAGGTATGATGCAGTACAGTCCTACATCAATAATACAAGAATCAGTTTTGGTTTGAAATTTGCTTTGTCTGCAAATAAGATTGCTACCCCTGTTTTTTGGCGGGGTCTCCTGTCACATGGAGAATTGTTTTCTATCCTTTCACTTTCAGTCTATGGGCTTCTTTTTGCCCTAGGTGTGTTTCTTGTATACAACATATTGTTGGATTTTGCTTCTTATTCCATTTTGCCAGTTTATTTCTCTTGATTGGTGAGTTGAGGCCATTGACATTGATGGTTATAATTGATATGTACTGACTTATTGTCATGTTATTGGCCTTTTGTTGACTCTTTTTACTTTTTCACCTCCTTTTAGTTTCTTGCCTTGCCTATTTGGTTTGCTCTGTTGGGCCTCATGGTGTTGTTGCCTTCATTGTCTTTTTCTAGGATCTTGTTTAGAATTGCTTGAAGTGCTGGTTTGGTATTTATGTAGTTTCTCAGGTGTTCTTTGTCATGGAAGTGTCTTATTTCCCCATCCATTTTGAAAGAGAGTTTCGCAGGATACATCAGTCTAGGTTGGAGATTGTTCTCTCTTAGTACTTGAAATATCTCACTCCAGGCTCTCCTTGCCCTAAGGGTTTGTGTTGAAAAGTCTGCTGTGATTCTGATGGGCTTTCCCTTGCATGTGATTTGTTTCTTTTCTCTTACTGCTTGTAGTATTTTGTTCTGTTGGGTTTCTGGGATCTTGATTATTATATGTCTAAGTGTAGATTTTTTTTATTGTGGCTAGTTGGGATCCTATATGCCTCAGTTATCTGAATGTCAAATTCTTCCCCTCTGTTTGGGAAGTTTTCTGTCATTAATTCTGTGAACAGCTTTTTTAAGTCATTTGTATTTTCTCCTGCTACTTCATAGATTCCTATCAGTCTTATGTTATTCTTCTTTGCATCATCTAGGAGTTCTTGGATTGATTTCTTATGATCCCCTACTGTTTTTAAGAGACCTCTCTTTTCACGGTCACTGACTGCAATCTTATCTTCTATATCTGAGAGTTTTATCTTCACATTCTTTTATTCTGTTGTGTGCACTTTCAAAGGAGTGTTTAATCTCCTGGATATCTGTTTGAATCTGTTTTATGGATTCCATTTCTTTCCCCTGTTGGGTGTTTATTTTTTCCATTTCTTTCTTATGCTGGACCTTCATGGCTTCTATCGTGGTCCTGATCTCATCTATTTTTTTTGTCAGTTTCTGCTCTAGAGTCTCGAATCACAACTTTTATTTTGCTCACCATCTCTATGGTTATCTGGGAAATTATTTCTGTTTTGAATTTTTCTAGAGCCTGATTGATCTCTTTTGTTACTTCCTGTGCTTTGAGTTCAGGGTGTCCTGGTGGTTCACTATCGGCCTTTTCAACCTCATTTGCCCTACTGTTTGCCATTGGTGAACTGGAAGTCTGTCTTTGTGTCTTGCTTAAGTGTTTTCTCATTTTTACTTTTGTTGTCAGGCTGTCCTTGATTTAATCTCTGGGTTATCACCCAAATCTTCCTGATACAGTTGTGCCCTAGCTTCTGGGTCTCTAACGACCCACAGACATTCTCATCTTCATAACATCAGAGAAAACAGCTCATCAAATCATCTGCAATCCTTTATCCCAACTGATACAATCAGCAACACATTATGATCAAGCACAACTTGGAAACTAACCACCTGTGGTAGACACTAGTCTATCACCTTAAACCATTTGAATTAAATTGAAATCACAAAGCAGTCCAGAACATGTCTGCAGTGAACAAACTTTTCATTATAGTATATTTACCATTTAATGTGCAATCCTTTATCCCAACTGATACAATCAGCAACACATTATGATCAAGCACAACTTGGAAACTAACCACCTGTGGTAGACACTAGTCTATCACCTTAAACCATTTGAATTAAATTGAAATCACAAAGCAGTCCAGAACATGTCTGCAGTGAACAAACTTTTCATTATAGTATATTTACCATTTAATGGCTCAGAGAGGGCTAGGATGCAAGACCCCTGATCTCAGCTGATGGCTGAACCCCATGATGCAGACTGACCTCGGGCTGCAAGGCCCAGATTGAGTTCCCCAACCTTCTGAATGGTTGAACTCCACACCGTTCTAATACAGGTTTCCCACGCCCTTTCTTTAAAGATGTTCAAAGTTGGGAACTCAGAAAAATACCCTTGATAACCACCTCTGCCTCTGCAGAGTGGGTCCAAAGACTGGCACAATCAGGAGGTCTGAGAGTGTGCAGGGGAGGAGGGTAAGGGGAGTTATGGGGGCTACCTTCCTGGCGCTGGAGCATTTGCGGCTCCAGGCAGGAGAAGGCGAGGCTCTCCTTCCCGCGGTGGATCAGGGCCCAGTCTACCTTCCTGGCGTTCTTGGCATTTTAAATAGTAATGGTAAGTAGTGTAATAAAGAGGAAGTTGGAAGCAAAATATTATCCTTATTTTCCTCCAGTGTCTTTGAACAGAGGGTGAAAGTTGGTGATAGAAGACTTAGCTCATGAATTCATGAAACCCTGGGATATGATTTCCAACACTATCTCAAAAAAATTTTTTTCTTTACTTATTTCAAAATATAGTATAAATTAATACCAAAAGATTCTAATTAAACTTTATATATTTTTGTTCATCTTTATTTTTCTGTTTTAGGGTATTCCAGACAGAGTCTCATACAAAAACAGTAAGAAAGTCAGAAATAACAGGTAAATATGTTACTGTAGTCCCTGCTATTTTCTTTGAAATTTTGATATGACTATATAACCAGGTAATTGATATAACTTATTGTCTGGTTCTACCAGTTCCTAAGGCCTTTGTACTGAGCTATATCCCCAGCCTTTTTTAAAACCTTTTATTCTGAGGCAGATCTTGTCAAGTCACTAAGTGACCCAGGCTGGGCTCAGAACTCCCAAAGTGCTGGGATAACAGGTGTGTGCTAATACACTCAGACTTTTGTCTGTCTCATTGCTTAAAAAGTGTTCCATAGAGCCAGGCATAGTGGCCCCAGCTATTCCAGAGGCTTAAGCAGGAGAACTGTGATTTTGAGACCAACGTGGGCAACAGAGCAGGATCTTGTCTCAAAACAAAAAATCTTTAAGACATGAGGCTATAAAGTAGGGTGGATAGCTGGGGATTTAGCTCAGTGGTGCTACCACCTCCCTTGAAAGCACCAGGTCCTGAGTTTGATCCCTAGTACCAAAAAAAAAAAAGTACAGTGGATAGTAAGTGATTTCTTTGTAAAAATTGGTGTCTGTGATTTTTTTGTATGTGCTTTATCTTTTTTTTTTGTTTTTTGGGTTTTTTTGGTACCAGGGATCAAATTCGGGTTCTTGTGCTTGCAAGGCAGGCGGTGGAACAATTGAGCTAAATCCCTGGCCCTGTATGTGCTTTATCAGTGTATCTTTCAAAAACCGTAATTTTTATTTTATTTTTAGAAACAGAAGTAGGAGAAAATGTTCTGTTTACCAGGTAAGTAAGGGACATGTTCAAATTATATAAAAAAGTTTATTCCTAGGCTAGTGTGGTGGTTCATGCCTGTGATGCCAGCACTCAGGAGGCTGAGGAGGAAGATCTCTATGAGTTGAAGGGCAGGATTAGCTAAGGTGACTCCCTGTATTGAAAAAACAGTAAAACAAAAAATTTTACTTCTAGTAAATGAAGTCTAAAATATTTTCTTTTTGTATTTTTATAACCCTTTTTAAAAATACAATTCAAAAAAATTTTTGCAAAATGTAGTATTATTACTGCTCTATCTGATAAGAATGTGCATTATCAAATTTATAGTTTTAATATAAATTAAAATACTCCAATTTCATATATAAATCCTTAAATTCATTAAATCAGATTTTTTATTAGTCTTTTTTGCTATAATATTAATACTGAGTATCTTTTATCCAAAATGCTTTGAACCAAAAGTGTTTCAGATTTTGGATATTTGCATAGATTTTACCATCAGAGTATCCCTAATCTGAAATTCTGAAATCTAAAATGCTCCAAATGTAAACTTTTTTGAGCATTGTATTAAAAAGGGTCTAAATTTGAGATTTCGAAGGCTGAACCTCTACATAGAAAAGTAACTTTTAAACAAGTGAAAAGACCCTCATTCATCATAAGACAAATACAAATTCAGACTATACTATACAAATTCAGACTATACTAAGTTTTTGGTTTTGTTTTTGGTGGTACTGGGGTTTGACCTCAGGACGGTGTGTTTGCCAGGCAAGTGTGGCACCACTGAGCTACACCCCCAGCCCCCCATATACTGAGATATTTTTTATCAGTTAAGGATATACAGAAGAAGTTGCTCATTACTATTGGGAGTATATAAAGGCAATTTGACAATATCATTCAGAATTTTAAGTGCATGTGCCCTGACTCAGCAATTTCATCTTTGGACTTTTAGTTTTCAGAGTCTTGCTAAGTCTGCTGAGTTGCCTAGACTAGGCTCAGACTTCCAGTACTCCTGCCTCTGTCTACCAGAGTGCTGGGATTACAGGCATAAGTCAGCATGCCTGAGTTTTCCTGTCCTTTTAAAATTATTTTAGACAGGGTCTTGCTATGTAGTTTAAGCTAGCCTTGAATTCACTGTGTAGCCCAGGCTGGCTTCTATCTTGCTGCAATCCTGCCTCACCCTCCCAAGCACTGGTATTACATGGGTGTGCCACCATGCCTGACTTTCCCAACTCTTAAATGTTGCTATTCTAGGTAATTGTATGGTATAGAGATTATAAAAATGCCTTTTTGATTTTTAGGGATAAGAATTCAGAAGATAATTTTTGTGAGATTGCTGGTGAGTATGATCAGAATATTCTTACTGTACGCCTTTCTCTTCATCTCTTGGTAAGTAATATGTAGAGGACCCATGAAGAATAATTTAAATAAAGCTTTGTTCTTTATACAAAGTCCTCTGTTTAAATTTTCACAAGCATATTACAATTTCTTTCAAACCTGCTGTTCTTTTTGATTTTCTGCCTTGGATTTCTACTCAGTCATTCATTCAAGTCAGGAATTGAGGAATTATTTTGAACTCTTCTTTTTTTGGTACCAGGGATCAAACTTAGGCCCTTGTGCTTATGAGGCAGGCAGTGAAACCTTTGAGCTAAGTCCCCAGCCCTTGAACTCTTCCTTTGTTCCCCAAATTTATTAGCTTCTACTTTCTGTATATTCTGTCTTGTAAACATCTTGCAAATCAGTTATTTCTTATTTTTCTGCCATTACTTTAATTCGAGTCTTCATTATTTTCCGTTGGGCTATATCATATCTAATTTCTTATCTTTCCAATCCATTCTTTCGGTTTTGTTGTTGTTGTTTTTGGTATTGGGAATGGAACTTGGGACGTTGTGCTTGCGATGCAGGTGGCAGAACCACTGAGCTAAATTCCTGGCCCCATCTTCATATTTCTAAATTTGATTACATTACCTCCCAGTTTGAAATGTTCAATGACCCTTTTTTGCTGACAAGATGAAGTCCTTAGCTCTGACTTAGGAAAGTCCTTTATAATTTGGGCTGTCTTTTTCTCCAATCTTATCTCCTGCTTTTTAGAGGTATCCTGTGCTCTAGCCCATGATAAATTGTTTGCAGTTCCTTGTATGGACTTTTTCTGCTTCTATGCATTATAAATGCTATTTTCTCTATCTAAAGTACTATTCCTACTCCAATTTGCCTGTCAGTCTTCATTTTTTCACTTCACTTAGTTTTTACTTCAGTGCTATTCAAAGTAGCCAATCCACAAAATATTACAGTCCTTAACAGAAAAGGAACTTCTATCATAATACAAATTAAGTGTGGTACAAATTTAACTGTTGAATTCAACTAACATTTTTTTTCTTAGCAAGGCTTTTTTTTTTTTTTTTATGTGGTACAAATTTAACTGTTGAATTCAACTAACATTTTTTTTCTTAGCAAGGTTTTTTTTTTTTTTTTTTCAGTACTGGGTATCAAACTCTGGACCTTGTGCTTAGAAAGCAGGTGGCAGAAATACTGAGCTAAATCCCCAGCCCAGCAAAGCTTTCTTGATGAAGGAATTTTTACATGATTTACATTTGCTGAAGGTTCCTTATCTAGTCATCATGAATTGATAACAGAGTTCACAGATGGATACCATCCTGCAAGTAACTCTGTCTTAAGTGGAGTCTTAACAAAATCTTGGGGTTGGCTACTATTTTACATATTTACCTAATGCTCCATTTATTTTTCAGTCTATTTTAGAATTTATCACATTGAATTTTAGTCATTTACTTTGGCTTTTTAATTAAATTGTGAAATCTTTAGTCCAGAAATTTTGTCTTGTTCATCTTTGTACTTATACACACTTGGAAATTTTTTGTATATGGTAAGCCTGAATCAATGCTTGCTAAATAAATGAAAGCCTGATATAAATTAGGCTTTTACTAAAAGTCTCAGGCTGAGGCAGGAAAAACTGCTGTGTGTTAAGACCAGCCTGGGCTACATAGTGAGCTCCAGGCCAGCCTGCACTACAAAGCGAGACCCTGTCTCAGTAAAAAGTCTTGTAATTATATTTCATCATATATACTAAAGTTTACCATATACATAAATGATGTTTTAATGTTTTTTTCTGATATTATATAGCATCTCCAATCCATTCCTTATTTTCAAAGTCCTTTTTGTTAATCACTTTTGTTTGTTTGTTTTTGTGACAGGGTCTGCTTTGTAGTTCAGGCTGGCCTTGAAATCTCAGTGATCCTCCTGCTTACACCTTCTAAGTGCTGAGTAACAGGCATGGAACACATACTGGGCTTTCAGTTTTAAAATATCTTGTCTAATTCTTTTTTGTTGTTTATTTCTTGCCCTAACATAAGCTCTTACCTTGTTATACTTGAACTATTGTAGTAGATACCTTATTGGTTCATCTTCTCTTTGATCTATTTTCTTTTCCTAATTATGTTTATTACTTTTCTAAAATGTATATTTTATTCTGAATTGAATTATTCAAAATGGGAGCATTTAAATCTTTTGGAATTAAACCAGTCTTTTTTGTTAGCTTTTTAAGATAAAATGCTTGTATTTGTATTCTCCATGTTTTAGAGAAATTATTTATGTGATGTTTATAGGTCTGTGCTTTTTCACCTAAGAAGCAGAATCTCATTCAGTACATTTAGCTTTATCAGTAATGAAGCCTGATCTCTGATGGGCTATGTCAGAGGCACAGAACCTAGAATGTATGTACTCACTTTGGGGTGTGCATTTTGTGCCTTGAAACAGTTTGGAAAGTGTCCTGGAAAAGCCAGACAGTCCCCTTTACCTTCAAAAGAATTTTATATATATTTATGAAGATGATTCTGTATTCTAGTGCATCTTTTTGGGCATGGACTAATTTGTATCTCTTCATACTCATATTCTGCACGATCTATGTATATCAAACTTAAGAGAGGTATGACCTTAAATTTATTTTTTTTAAAAACTGGAAGGTCAGTAAAACTTAAATTGTATACAAATGCTCAAAGTAAATAAATTAATTAATAAAATGCATATTTTAGCCTGGGATGTAGCTCAGTGGTACTGTACCTACTTGGTAAGCACAAGTCTTGAATGTGATCCCCAGTACCAAAAAAAAACATTTACATATTTTATAAAGTGCATTATGTCTTATAATGGACTTATTTTTATAAAATGCATGTTTCACTATAGGAACATCTGTATTCCTTAACATAGCATAAAAGATCCTTAAAAAATCTTATCCTAATCTTTCAGTCTCATTACTTAGTATTCTTCATTATGTACCTCTGCTATCTGGGAAGTAAAACTATAGACTATAATAAAACATAGTAAGTAAAATATAATAAGTAGTAGTCTAAATTTTCTACTTTTAAAATTATCACCACATTCTACAAATATTTTGTTCACACATGATAAAATCATCATCAATCTCTCTATTTAAAAGAAGTTAGGAGCTAGGGGAACAGCTCAGTGATGAGTGCTTGCTGAGGCCCTTAGTTCAGTCCCCAGGACCCATACCCACATGTGCAAAGACAATTAAAAATCTTTTTTTTTTCTTTTTTCTTTTTGGTACTAGGGATCAAACTCAGGACTTGAGCTTGCCAGGCAGGCAAGGTGCCACTGAGCTATCCCCCTGGCCCTAAAAATTTTAATAAAATTTAATTCATAAGTCCTTATGAAGAACTTAGTAACTGGTAAATACAGTATTTTTAACTGATAAAGGATCTAAGAAGTGGAAAATCAGGTTCTTGGTGATAGAAATTTTTTTGTGACTATAATTTTTTCTCACTTCTCAATAGGGATGAACACATTGCTTTGTGCTCCCATCCAGACCCAGATACAGGAAAGAGAGGTATGAGTTCACTCAAGTACTTTTATTTTTAAATCTCTGTAAGTTAAAACTTTAAAAAACACCAAAAAAGTAATAATGATGGCACAATTTATGGATGACTTACCAAAATGAATCAGCATAGACTGGAAAAACCTCCTACCTGCCCAGTTAATTAAGAATAGTTAAATCACTGCCAGTTTAAATAATGGGGAGATATATTACACCAGGAATTCTAAAACTTTAATGAACATATGAGTAATCTCTGGATTTTATTAAAATATAGATTCTTTGAAAGTCAGTTCAACCTCTCCTTTAAGAAAAATAGTTTGATTGATCCAGTAGATCACATCCAGAAGATAAGGGGTAGATTGTGAGAATCTGTATTTGTAACAGTCTAATTGATGTTAGTGTGTAGGTCCACAGACCATACTCTGAGTAACAAGGAGTTAGACTGTGTCTTTACACATTAAATGACCAGAGCCCAGAGTATAATATAAACTAGCTATCATACACTGTGCCTTTCTAAGACATTTTTGTTTAGGATGAGAATGACCTATCCAATATAGAAACTTCATTATGGTTGCGCTTGATATTTTCAGGGTTTTTCTTTCTTTTTTCTTTTTTTCCATTTTCAAGTCATTCAGGAGGGTAAACAACCTTGAATTTTTAATTTGTTCCCAAACACTAAAAAGTAAATTACAAGCCAGGTGTAGTAGCGCACACCTATAATAAATCCCAGCACTTGGGAGGCTGAGGCAGGAGGTTTGCTGTAAGTTCGAGGCCAGCCTGGCCTACATAGTGAGTTTGAGGCCCGTCTGAAGTACCTAGGGAAGACCCTATCTTAAAAAACCAAAAAAAAAAAGGGTCTGGGATTTAGCTCAGTGGTGCTGCCGCCTGCCTCACAAATGCAGGGTTCTGAGTTCGATTCCCAGTACCATAAAAAGGTAATTATTCACCCTTTACAGAAATTTTAAAAACAAATTATATACAGCATACAATAACATTGACTCATCAATGAGAATTGTTTAAATAATAATTGTAAAATATTTTTTTAAAATTTACATTTGGTTTAATCTCCTGTTTTTTCTTTCCCAATAGTTTTCAAGTATAGAATATAACCAGGAAGGGAAACATGCAAATGATCAGACAGTCATCTTTTCAGCTGAAAATCAGATGGATCTGACAGCAAGTCACACAGTGTTGATTGCTAAAGACCTTTCAGATTGTTCCAAAAATGAAAAATCCACTAAAATAGATACCACATCCTTTCTGGCTAACTTAAAACACCACACTGAGGATTCAAGAATGAAAAAAGAATTAAAATTTTCCATGGATCAAAACACTTCAGAAAAAAAAATAAATTCTAATGACTTCATAAAAAGGTTGAAAACAGGGAAGTATAATGCTTCTCCTTTTACAGGGCCTAATAAAGAAAATTCTGAAATTCCTATTTATTCTGAGGAATCAAATAATGTACCTTCCACCCATCAAATATGTACATCTCTTACTGTAGATGAGAACAGTAGTAATATGACTAGAATCTTTAGCAAACAAGATGATGGAATGAATTTCACCCAGTGTCATACAGCTAATATTCAGACTTTGGTTCCCACAACCACTGAGGCCAACTTAAGGGAATATAAAAGTGACATTACAATTTATGGCAATGACTGTATGGACTTGACAATTAACCACACATTACAGGTTTTACCCTCTGCAGATAATTTATCCGAAACAGAAAATGAAACTCAAACTGTCATGGATATTGCAACATATGATGGAACTAAAGCTCTAGGGAAGAACACAATCTTTAAGAATAAATTAAATGTTGCTTTTCCAGACCCTTACTTAAATCCTGAAGATAAAGTACATATAAAAAGTCATATTACAGAGTCAGAAACTTGCACAGTCACTCAGACTTCTGATCAAGATGCCAGAACATTGCAAGTGGCCCAAGGATCTATATGTTCTAGTCCACTTATTCAAGGTAATAAGACAGTTTTTTATTCTACTTGTAATGATGCCATGGAATTGACCAAGTGTCTTCCAAGTGTGAAAGAGGAGACAAATTTGCTAAAGCATGGCAATAATTGTTTTAAAATATGTCCCAATCCAGATGCCATCTCTTTTCTCTTAGAGAAAACTATTTACTCAGGAGAAGACAGCATGGACATTACCAAGAGTCACACAGTTGCAATAGATAATCAAATTTTCAAACACGATCAGGCAGATGTACAGATAGAAGCTGCACCAATATCTGAAAAAGAAAATATGCTCCAAAATTACACAAGTAGGCCAGAAGATAGAAAAATGAATGTAAATTGTAGCTCACTTCCTGGTGTACTTAAGGGAAGATTACAGCAGAGCCTGCCCTATCATGATGAAGATTCTCCTCCATCAGCTGTTTATAACGAGGACATAGCAACAAGCCACAATATAGTATATTCTGGGGCAGTTCTTAATAAACAAGCACCACTAAGAAATAAAAGAAATATAATTTCAAGTGAGAATATGACAATTAACCACGCATTACAAGTTTTATCCCCTGCAGATAATTCATCTGAAACAGAAAATCAAACTCAGACTGTCATGGATATTGCAACAGATTATGGAACTAAAGCTGTAGGAAACAACACAATCATTAAGAATAAATTTTCTAACTCAGAGCCATTATTTTCATCAGGAAGACAGTGTGCCACAAAGAATCATAATACTGCTGTGAAATCTGTACTAGGCCAGAATTCTGTGCTTCCTGAGCCACTGAGGAAAAGTTTAGATGATCCCGTACCTGACCATTCTCATGATAAAGTGACTGTTTGTTCAGAAGAGGAGCAAGCTATGGATCTAACCAAGAGTCACACTGTTGTCATTGGATTTGGTCCTGCTGAGATACAGGAAATTAGTAATACTAATGTAGAACACAGAACCATCCAGCTCCTAAGAGAAAGCACACAGACAGCTATAAAAGTGGGAAAATGCGATGAAAGTCCAATACAGCAAACTGAAGTTTTTATGTGTAATGATAAGGACATGTTAAAAGACAAAAATATACAGAAACCTGAATCTCTAAAAGAAAAACAAAATGTCAAAAGTTGTGGAAGGAAAAGTGTTGGTGAACTAAAAATTGATAATGTTGTATTTTCAGAGGGTGATAAGAATGATATAGATATCACTAAGAGTTACACTGTGGAAATAAACCGTAAACCTTTATTTGATAAACCTGACTCTCATCTGCTACCTTTGGCAGGAACTTCTAAAACTGTTTCATATGCATGTTGGCAGGATGATATGGAGATCACTAGAAGTCACACAACTGCTTTAGAATGTAAACCTATCTCACCAGATGAAATAACCTCTAGGCCTATGGACAAAACTTTAATATTTGTAAATAATCATGATGAACTAGAAATGACCAAGTCTCACACTGTTTTCATTGACTTCCAAGCAGAAGAGAAAACCGTTCTTCCAGATAGAATTAACTTTGAACAATCCATAAGGAAAAGCTTACAAAACCCAACAGTGACGTCTGACCACCCAGCAACAAAAGGTGGAATGGTAACAGTGCTAGAGGAATGGTCTAATATAGGTCCTACAGAGAAAGCTATGGCATTTATATCTGATGAGAACATGGACATGTGTAAATTAACCACTTGGAAAAATGTTAAAGATATACAAAAGCCTGGATCTGTGAATGAACCTCTGTCAGTCAAATATCAGAGAAGAAAAAGCCTTAGGCTCAAAAATGACAATGCCATTGGATTTTCAGAGAATGATAATGACATGGATATCACCCAGAGTTGTATGGTGGGAATAAATAGCAATAGTGTTCTTGAAAAGGAGAACTTCAGTGTAGTACCTTTGACTGGAATCTCTAAAACTGTTTTGTATGCCTGTGGTCAGGAAGACATGGAGATCACCAGAAGTCATACGATTCCCTCAGCATGTAAAACTGTGTCACCAGACAAAGTAACTATTAGGCCTATGGACAAAACTGTAATGTTTGTAGATAATAACGATTTGGAAGTCACCAAATCCCATACTGTTTTCATCAATTGTCAGGCCACAGAAAAAATACTTAAAGAGTATCCTAAATTTGGAGTCACAAGAGAAAAAAACCTGAGTGTTTATTTTCCTAAGGATGATACCTATGTTGAAGAAATTACTAAAAACCAAGCAAACAAAGTCATTCTTCACCCTGAGCAAAAGGATTGTATGATACCTCTTATTCCTACTAATACATTATCTGGGCATCAAAGTGAAATGGATATCATCAAATTTCGTGAGGCTGTTGCAGATGAAAAGGTCATGGAAAATGTTGCAGACCCGGCTTATACATTGGAAAAAGCCAGAATTGAAAGCTGTCACTTAAATAGTACAGATACAAAAAACGTAGATTTTACAGGTCGTGTAGCTGCTATTTGTGGATCCAGTGATAATTC
This sequence comes from Fukomys damarensis, assembly GCF_012274545.1. Lineage (NCBI taxonomy): Eukaryota > Metazoa > Chordata > Mammalia > Rodentia > Bathyergidae > Fukomys > Fukomys damarensis. Next base: position 35,558,286 of record NW_022900929.1, on the reverse strand, counting down.
TTGTTCACCAGATGTTATTTCTCCTTTTGATAATTTGGAGAATAATGTCATGTCCTTATGTGATAAAGGTAAGAAGAAAGCCAGTAAGTGCCTAGTGCAAAATGATCTTGCTTTTACAGATAATTCAGCCAGTGAACACTTTGCTCCTTGTCCTTTGTTAGAGAAGGAAGAAGTTATTCCAGCTGATTCCAAAGGACAGATAGACTGTGCTGTAACACTGCTCAAAGATCAAGATCTGCAAAAAGGGCCTCAAAATCTATTAGCTAGTCAAACTTTAGTACATAATCAAAACCTGGGGGAAATGACTAAACTTAATTCAAAGCGTGTATCTTTTAAGTTCCCAAAGGATCAAATAGAGGCCTTTGTTGATGATTTTACTTCTCAGCCTTATGTCTCAACCCAACAACTTCTGTTAACCCAAAAAGGACAGAATGTTGTCAGTGAAGATGAATCAAAACTACCTAACACTGAAAATAAGAGTTTAAATATTTTTACAGAAAATTTCTCTGTACCCACATGTTCAGACAAAGCCAAAATGCTCAGTAATGAGAAACAATTTGCTATAGTCTGTAAAAAAGAATTAAAGGAAAATATTCAGCCAGCTAAATGTAATACAGTTATAGATATCAGTAGTAACACAGACTTGACTACCTATACCAATGCTAGAGAAGCAGGTCCTGTATTTGCATCTAATGTTCCATGTTTTAGTAGTATCAAGCCGAGTCTTAATAATTTGAATGGAAAACCTGGAGAGGCTTTTGATTTTCAAACTGCTTACATACTACCTTCTTCAGAAGAATTACTCAAATCAGAAAACAAGGCACTCAATAATATGACTATAGTGCAATCTACAGAAATAGATAATATTAACATAGATTCCAGTGGTGCTAAACATAACAAAATTGAAGAAAATAAAAATTCTCATAATGGGGATGAAACTACCTCTGCACCACTAAAGACAGTTGTTAAAGATAAAATGAGGTGTTCTTTGGGAATCTTTTTGCCCAGACTGCCAAACAAGAGAAATTGTAGTGTGACTGGTATTGATGACATAGAGCAGATTCCAGTAGATACAACTGCTCTAAGTCACTCAGAAACTCAACCAGTCTCCAGCAAAGACTCAGGAATTAGATCTGTTGCAGCTAAACTGAATTTAAGTCCATCTCAATATATAAATGAGGAAAATCTTCCCATGTATTCTGGTGAGATTAATTCCTCAGAATCGATTAGCATAGAAATTGAGGGAAAGCCTTTGATTGAGAAATATCAAAAAGAGATTTCACCATCTGAAGACAAAATGGAAGAAACCAGCAATAGCCAAAAAAGAACCTGGGTACAAGATGATGATGATGTTGAAAATGAGAAAAAAATCAGAAAATATGAAACTAAGCTTAAAGATTCTACACAACATCAGGAGGTGAGCTCTGTTTTGAACCAAGGAATGTTCTTCAATTTTGTTTCTTGTGGCTATCCTTGAATTTTAGTCTAAAGTATGTAGAAATTAATTATTTCCACTTACAAGGCTACAGAAACATTCCTATATACAATCTTCAGGAAATAATTTACTAACAACTAGACTTATAGTGACAAATAGCCACAAAAATTGCAAAGTATTACAAAAATTATCCAGTGTTATCTGTGTGTGAGGGCAAGGGCCTGTAATCCTAGCTGTTTGGGAGACTGAAGCAAAAGGATCAAGAGATTGAGGCCAGTCGGGACTATTTAGGGAGACCCTGTCTCAAATAAGGGCTGGAGAGGTGGCTCAGCATTCCCTAGGTTCAGTCCCCAGTGCTGCTAAAAATACCAGATGAGCAAGACATGATGGTGCATACCTGTAATCCCAGCAGTCCGAGGTAGGGAATTAAAAGTTCCGGCTCAGCCTGGGCAATTTAACAATTTAGCAAAACCCTTCTTAAAAAAAAAAAACTGGAGTTGTTACTCTGCAAAGGCTTTGGATTCAATCCCAAGTACTGCAAAGAAAACAAAAAATGTTGAAATTGTACAATTCTCAACATTTTTTTTGTTTTGTTTTGTTTTGGGGGTGGGGTTGAGACAGGTTCTCACCATGTAGCTGAGACTGACCTGGAATTCACTATGTAGCCCAGGCTGGTCTCGAACTCACAGCGATCCTCCTGCCTCAGCCTCCCGAGTGCTGGGATTACAGGCATGCGCCACCATGACCGGCTATTCAACTTCTATCACCTCTGATGAGTTGTCACTGTTGCTTTGCATATGAGAATCTCTTGGGATATATGTAGTTTGAAAAGTGATCTTCAATGTTAGAAATATTTGGGGAGTTTGAAGGTTTTCTTTCCCTAATGGAATGCTTTACGAATTTATGTCATTCTTCTATAAGGGCCATGATAATCTCTGTATTATTCCAATTTTAGTAGTATATATATATATGCTGCGAAAGCAAGCACTAATAAGCTTTTCTATTATGTAAATTGCACAAAAGAAAAGTTTAGCTGAGTGTGATGGCACACACCTGTAATCCTAGCACTTCAGAGGCTGAGCCAGGAGGATTGCAAGTTCTAGGCGCTCGCAGCTGGCTGTTTGTATTATTGAAAGCACTAAAAGGTTTGTCATCCGTGTTCTAGGCCACCCTGAACAACTTAGTGAGACACTGCATCCAGATAAAAAGGGCTGAGGAAGATAGTTCAGTGTGAAGGCCATGGGTTCAAACCCCAAAAAGTAAAGAAGCTTGTCCAAGTTTTCTTGGCTAATGAAAATACATAGAAACTGAGAGTTCATTTGTTAGTGTGTGGGAGAATGCCTTAGTGAAGCCCAGTATCTCAAAGTGAAATAAGATTTTGTATTCATTGAAAGAGGACAAATTTCTTTTAATTTTTGTTTTTTAAGTTGAGAGAAATTTATTTGGAAAACTTCGTAGAGAATAAAACCTGTCACACAAACTAAGTTTGGTGTTTTTTTTTTTTATAGGTGGGGAATAAAGATTCATAGAATACATACAAAGTTTAAATTCTTTTAAGAACCACATAAATAAACATAGAATGATTTCAGTGCCTCCTTGAGATGAGATCATCGAGCATGGTAGCCCACACCTATAATCCCAGCAGTTGGGAGGCTAAGACTGGAGAATTATGAAGGCCACCAGAGTGAGACTCTGTCTCAAGAAAAAAAAATCCCCTGCAAAAAACCCAGAAAACAAAAATAGATGAGGTCATGAGGGAGTAGTTATGAAGCTTTTAAAAACTAGTAACTGGATTAGTAATATAATTATACTGATTAGATTTTATGAACGTTAGTATTGTCCAATAAATATTTGTTGAGTCATATACTAGGCACTATTTTAGATGCTAAGATTGAATCGGTGGGACCGTACCAACACAAAAAATCTTTCGTGGAGCTTGCATTCTACCTTTTAGAAAAATATATTCAAAAAATATGTAAAGGGCTAAGGACGTAGTTCAGCAGTGGAGCACTTGGCTGGCATACATGAGGTGCTGAGTTCAATCACCAACACCATAAAGAAGTAAATAGGTAGATGAGGGTGATTTTTTTATTTTTTAAGAGGGTTGCTCTATGTAGTTTGGGCTGGCCTTCCACTCACTATGTAGCCCAGGCTGGCCTCTAACTCATGAGGATCCTCCTGCCTCAGCCTCTTGAGTGCTAAGATTACAGGTGTGCATCACAGTGCCTGGCTCCGAAGATTATATTTAAAGCTGTAAAGGCAAATGATTAAAATGGTAAAAAGCAAGGCTACATCATTGTTTGATTTGGTCAGCTGGGGAGGTGAGTACAAAAGGTCAGAAGTAAGTTTCATTTCTGAATACTAGCCAGAGCCACCATGCATACTCAACATTGTAGTCTGGTTTTCTGTGATGAAGTAACCCAGTTGTTGGTGGCTATTAGTTGAATAAGTGGGTAAGTCAACATTTGGTAGATATAGAACCTGACTATAACTTAGATATAGCTAAGGAACCGTTTGCTTATATACTTTAATGCATAAAATTATATTTTTATATATGTATTTATTTATTTATTGGTGTTTTGAGACAAACTGTCACTATGTAGCCCAGGCTGGCCTTGAACTCATGGCAATCCTCTTGCCTCAACCTCCCAAGTGCTGAGATAACAGGTGTGTTACTTTGCCTGGCTAAAATTATATATCTTTAATAATATTACTTTTAACTTAATTAAAAGCCAAAGTTGCCCGATACTCTAATTTTTTATGAAGGCATTTCATGGGAATTATAGATGAATTTTATGTTAGAGGTATTATGTTAGTATTCAACAAACATTTAGCTGTTTATACTGTATCATAACTTCTGACGTTTCGCAATTGATAATTTCAGATTTTTGATCACCATACTGAAGGGGATATAGATAAAAATGCTAGCAGTGTATTGATAAAAAGCCTGAGCAGGACTCCATCTAGTTCCAGCAGCTCTCTGGATTCAATCAAGGCTGATGGGACCTCACTGGACTTCAACAGTAAGATCTTCATGAAGGCTGAATAACAGCTATTATCTACATTTTGTTGTGGTTAATCTGCATGCTTGAGTAATAATAAATGCATTTCAAGTTAGGAAATATTTGAACATAGTTTAAACCTTTTCAAGGTTATAAAAAGTTAATAAGTAAAATACTTATTAACTTATTTATTTTAATTCAATAAATTGAGAAGTGATATACTACAAAGGAATGCAGTTACTTACTTCAGAGGCTTAAGAAGCATTGAATGGAGCCTTAAAACTGATATTATTTTGCCTTACTAAATGATTTTCTTCCCCAAACCATCCCAGTGGGTAGATCCTAGATCATGAACAACACATAAATCTGGATGATAACTACAATTATATTTACAATTTAATTTTGACTTAGTTATCACATGAATTTGCTTTATTTCTAGTGTCCCGGAATAGTCAAATGGAATCCCAGTTTCTTGGACACACTATTTGTGAAGAGAGCTTGAGGGAGGTATGTTAAAAGTACTTTTTATTTCTAATGGACTAATTTTCTTGTTTTTTGTTTTGTTTTGTTTTTTAAAATTTTTTAAAAAGTGGACATGGTAGTAAAAGCTAGCAATCCCAGCACTTTGAGAGGCTGAATCAGGAAGATTATAAATTTGACCCTCGCCTGGGAAATTCAGTGACTTTAATATGTCTCAAAATAAAGGTAAAGCTAAGTATGGTGGCGTATATATGTAATCCCAGCAGTCAGGAGGCTGAGGCAGGAATGATTACTGAAAATTTGAGGCTAGCCTGAGCTACACAGAGAGATCAGTCTCAAACAATAAAATAAAATAAAAACTTAAAAGGCTGGGAATATAGTTCCAAGGCCCAGGTTTCAGTCTCCATACTACACATGAAAAAAATTTTCAGGGTCTGCTATGTAGTTCAGATTGTTCTTGAACTCTCTCTGTAGTTCAAGCTGGCCTTGAACTCACAGAGATCCTCCTGCCTCAGCCTCCTGAGTGCTGGGCTTTCAGGCATTCACCACCATACATGGCAAAAATATTTTAAAATTGCGAATCAATCCTGGGTACCAATAAAATAAAATAATGAAATATTTCAAACATACAGATTAGTTTTCTTTGTTAAGGACTCAACAATTAATATGAAATAGAATTTTAGTCTATACCACAGACTAGGTAATTTATAGAAAATAGTTTACCAAAAAAAAAAAATTAAGATTTATTTAGTTGATGGATCTGGAGGCCACAGCATGGCACAGACATCAGCTCAGCTCCTGGTGGGGCCTCCTTGCTGAGGGTGAGTCTGCAGTGGGAAGATAGAGCAAACTTGCTAACCTGGGTCTCTTTCTTCAGAAGCCACTAATGTAATCTTAGGGACCCCACCTCATGACCTCATCTACCTCCCAAAGACTTTGAGGATTAATTTCAGCATGAGTTTTTTTTTTTTTTTATTGAGTTTATTGGTACATTTAGGGATACAGTACAGTTACATTCATTGTTGGGATCATGTACCTTTACATGGCAAGTCTTGATTCTCATTTTTTCCCCTTACCTCTGCCCTCCCTTCACCCCCTCCTCCCCTCCCCATCTACAAACACTTTATTTTCATCTTTTCATTCTCTCACATTTTTTTCTTTTCCCTTTTTGTTCTTCCCCTACGTATCACACCTTCCCTACACCTTTAGCTCCTTTCCTCCCATTTCTAAATGTCAGTAATCTTATTAGAATCTTACAGCATGAGTTTTTGAGCAGACAATATCCAGACTATCCAAGTAGAAATGAAGATTAAAAGACATATGCTTTGGCTTTTATAAACTCTTATTATTGAATAACCTTAAGAAATAATCTTAAGGGCCGGAAATTTAGCTCAGTGGTTCTGCCGCCTGCTTCGCAAGCTCAAGGTCCCAAGTTCCATCCCTGGTACCAAAATAAATGAATGAATGAATGAATTAAAAAAAAAAAAAACAAGTAAAATCTACTCATGTATAGTTGCTTATTTCTGAATATTTGTAGAGATATATGCGGAGCAGTTTAAGTAACTTAGAGAAAAGTGAGCCCCTCTGATGGCCATGCAAACTTTTCTTTTTTCAGAAACTCAAGGATGGGAGAATAACAGTAAGAGAGTTCTTCATACTTCTTCAGGTCCACATCTTGATACAGAAACCCCGAGAAAGCAGTCTCCCAGCCAAAGTAAGTGCAATTTCTTGGCAGTAGTTATCTCAATTAAAATATATTGTACTGTTCTCTTTTTTTTTGGTTATTTGAGACAAGAGTTTCACTATGTAGTTCAGGCTGGCCTTGAATTCACTGTGATCCTTGTGCCTCAACCTCCCAACTACTAGAATTACAAGCATGTGCCACTATACCCAGCTGTACTCGTCTACTAAACTGGATCAAAGCAACCATCTCATTGTTTGTTTGTTTTCTGTTTTTTGAGACAGGGTCTCACTATGTAGTTGAGACTGACCTGGAATTCACTATGTAGCCCAGGCTGGTCTTGAACTCATAGCGATCCTCCTGCCTCAGCCTCCTGAGTGCTGGGTTACGGGCATATGTTACTACGCCCGGTTAAGTGTAGAAGTTTTTGATAAACACTTTTTAAACTAAAAGCAGCTGGATATGGTGGTGCCCACCAATCACTGCAGCACTCAAGAAGATGAGGTAGAAGGATCATTGGGAGTTCAAGGCCATCCTGAGATAGATAGTGAGTACTAGACCTGCCTGAACTACATAGCAAGACTATCTCAAAAGCAAACAAAATCAAAAACAAAAATTCTGAAAACATATAACAGAATATTTGAGTAACAAAATTGACAAACTCCATCTAAAAGATTAATAGAAACACATACCCCAGTCAGCTGCAATGGCACATGTCTATAATCCCAGCACTGAAGGAGGATGCAGCAGGAAGGTTGCAAGTTTGAGTCCCATCTCGGCAATTTAGTGAGACCCTGTCTCACAGAAAGGTTGAGTAAGCGTATCCTGGGGATCAGCTTAGTGCTGCTGGGTTCAACCTTTAGTAAAAAAAAAAAAAAAAAAAAAAAAAAAAAAAAAGAAAGAAAGACAACTCACAAAATGGAAGAAAATATTTGCAAATCATGTTTTTTTTGAGGGGGTGGTTTTTTGACACAGGGTCTCACTAGGTAGTTGAGACTGACCTGGAACTCACCATGTAGCCCAGGCTGGTCTCAAACTCACAGCAATCCTCCTGTCTCAGCCTCCCAAGTGCTGGGATTACAGGCGTGCGCCACCACGCCTGGCTTGCAAATCATGTTAAGAGGCTTGTCCAGAATACATAAAATACTCGTACAACTCAATATAAATATAAGCCAATTAATGGTCAATGGACTTGAATAGACTTGAATAGGGGGAGATGTGTGCCAGCTCTTAAAGAAAATGTATGCAGTTGCAGGAACTTAGCTGGCAGCACTAGCAGAAGGTGCTCTTGTAGTGGCCCATGAACTCCTCCATGCTCATGAGTGGCTAATGCTGAACACTATAACTCATATCTCCAGCAGGGCTGAAGCATGATTGTAGGTGCTCTTGTCAGGCCTAAAGTATCCAGGTGATGGCTGAAAAAGTTGGGTGGTTAATCAACATACATAAATCAGAAGAGAATAGCTTTTATAGCCTGGTCCTGAGTTCAAGGTGCCACAAGTTAATCTACCTACTACATACAGCAATTAACCGCATGTAGTATGTTCCACAGTGCATGCATCCAATATCCACTGGCAGGAATCTGATTATTATGTTCTTTGATGGTTGTGAACATTCATGAAGAAAACTGCCCTTTGGGGAGAAAAAGTATCATGAAAACTTTCAACAGAACTAGAGACTAGTTTAACAAATCCACGTGTATCTACCACCCAACTTTAAAAGTTATCAGCTCTTTGTTGGGGGTGTAGCTCTGTAGTAAAACATGTACTTAGTTGGATTCCCTGCAACAAAAAAAGAAAAAAAATCAACTATTGTTTTGTCATTACCTCTCATTTCTTTATTCCGGTTATTTTGAAGTAAATCCTAGTTATCATTTTGTCTGTAAATATTTCAGTATATCGCTAACAAAGAGAAAAACTTTTTGTGGGGGGACATGGTCTCACTAAGTTGCCCAAGCAGGACTCAAACCTGCCTTAGCCTCCCAAAGTGCTGGAATTATAGGAGTTCACCACCACCACCAAAAGCTAGTACTTTTTATTTTTAAAACATCCAAATACCAAAATTGGCCCATAAAATAATTATTCAGTTAGTATTTATATTTCTCTGGTTGTCTTACATTTTTTCAGTTTGTTAAATTGGGACCCAAAAGAGGTTTAACACTGTAGTTAGTTGAAATTTTTTAGCTGTCTTTTACTTTGTAAGATCCCCTTGAATCTGTCACACTTTCTCCTTTTTTTCCTCCTTCCCTCTCTTTTCATTTAAAAAAAAAAAAAGAAAAGAAAAGAAAAAAAAACAGGAACAAATCAGCCTTATGTTGGAAAATGCAAACTAGGACTTTCATAGCTTTCTTTTCAATTATAATTGCTTTCAGAGCCAGGTGTGGTGGTGCACGCCTGTAATCCTAGCATTCAGAGGTTGAGACAAGAGGATTATAATTTGAGCCCAACCTGGACAATTTAGCAATTTAGCAAAACTTTGTCTCAAAATAAAAAATAATAAAGAGCTGGAGATTAGCTCAGTGTGAAGGCCTCAGTGTTCAATACTTAGTTTTGCACACACAAAAAAATGAGTCTCATCTGTATTATGCTGATTTTATAGATGAGGAGTCCGAAGCATGGAGTAGTAAAATAACATTCTGTGCTGCAATGCTTGTGAATAATTTAGTTTTCACAAGAAATGTTACATAAGGAGCTAACTTGATTTTTCCAATATAGCATGAATGATAGTGAAAAGGCTTTGGATTAGATCTATAAAACTTTTTAAACTAACCAGATTTTCACTGTTTTGTTTTACAAATGGGGCATAAGCTAGGAAAGTTTTGAGTTCATTCTGGGATAAAAGCAAGAGTCGTGGCTAGAGAATGGGAAGAGAAGAGAATTAGCTGGGAAACTAACCTTTCTTTCTTTTATTTTATCCCATTCCACCTCTCAGGCTCCCTACCCTCCCTATGTACAGAAGCTTTGTTTTTCTTTCTTTAATAAAAGGGTCCCTGACAAGTTTGAGTTTTAGGTATTGATTTTTCTTAAGACAATGTGTAGCCATTTTTAACCACTTTCAATTCTGTATGAATGAAATACCTGAAGTTCCCTAAACAGCTGTGGTGGAGTAGACTTTGAAGTAAGAGACTATAATTCAAATTCTAACTTGTATCTTTTTTTTTCTTTAAAAAATATTAACAAATATATTTATTGTGGTGGCTTTCTCCCCTACTAGACACACCTAGTTAGAAAGTAAGTATTCCTTTTAGTTCCAGGTGGAGCAGTAAGGTAATAAAATTTTCCCTCTTGTTAACAGAGAAAGGAAACACATGACTTTGCAAACATGGTATGGTGTATTCACCTTGCTCTGTTTTTTTGTTTTTTATTAAATCAGAATTTCCACCTAATAAGTATGATTCTATTTTTAGAATAAAGTTACAGGCACATGTTTACAGACTTATGTATCCACTTTTATTTATTTACATATATATATTTGGGGGGAGGCAGTATCAGGGATTGAACTTGGGACATTTTGCTTTCAAGGCAGGCAGTGGAACCTCCGAGCTAAATCCCTGGCCCAACAGACTTATATGGTCCTAAGGGCAGCAGAGGCTGATGTAGTAGTGCTGCCATAGATTAGAGACCTGTTCCAGGTGATCACAACTCTTCACAGTTTTGTGAAGCACAATAGGAATCTCCAACTCTATTTCTTCCATGTTTTGCCTTCCTCCAGTCCCACACAGAATATTTAACTCTGTTCTGCACTCTTGTGTTGTTTGCAGAAGCACAGCATAAGAGCGATAGAAGTCATCTTAATACTTCTTGGACGAAGTTGCTTCTTGACGATAAATCCTATGATTCCAAACACTGGGCCCTAATTGTGAGCTGTCTAGATCTCCCTGACAAAACCACACTGTGCTTGGAGTGGTGTTCCTCTCCCCAATCCCATATTTGTTGTGAAGGGATACTGCATCTTTCAGTTTGCAACATTATCTTTCACTCTTAAAACAATAACTGGAAAAATATTTTTTTTAATAGGGAAACAATGTTTCTTCTCCAAATGTCATCATTATGCTGATGATACTTTACAGCTTATTGATATTTATGTACAAAATTTTTTGTCTTTTAAAAGTGCACAGAAGGCTGGGCATGGTGGCTCACGCCTGTAACCCAGCCCTCGGGAGGCTGAGGCAGGAGGATCGCTGTGAGTTCGAGACCAGTTTGGGCTACATAGTGAGTTCCAGGTCAGTCTCAACTACATAGTGAGACCCAGTCTCAAAAAACAAACAAACAAACAAACAAAATGCATAGAAGCACATAAGATAATCATGTGAAAGTAACCCTTCTTTGAACTCTTGTCTCTTTGTTGATAGCTATGCCTGTGTGAAGAATATACAACTATTTGGAATGCTGTCTAGACAGAGGAGTAACTGATGTTGTCCTTCTGTGGTTCTCATGGCAATGGCACCTCTTCTGGGCATGTGGTTGAGACAGAAGCAGTGGTCTACACTAGTCTCAGGACCTTTTAGTGCATAGTACTGACCTGGACTGATTTCTGTTGTTTAACTTGGACTTTTCACTTCTTCTGCTGCAGTTTGCTTTTGTTTTCTTGTTGTTCTGGTGTGTCTCTATTGGATTCCAGACCTTTGTTGTCAGGAACTGCTTCTCTACTTTCTTCTTTATTCACTTTTTTTTCTTTGCCTCTCTCTCCCTTTTTTTCCCTCATTCTCCCTTCTGACATTTCTTTCTCTGCAGTGTATACTTCTTTGTCTCGCTTGTAGGAGGACACAGGTTACCCTTTGCTGAGGGTGCTGGATTATTTCTCAGACCGAGTTTTGGTTCCTCTTTTGAAGCCACATTCTTTTTCCTTCTTCATTCATGGACTCCAAGGGCTCCATTCACTGGCTTCGCAGCACACAATGCTGATGCACTCCATGGTGTGGTTGTTGGCTTCCAGCCCTTCTGGAAAATTGTCAGAGTGTTTTCCAAGGTGTAAATCCACTTTTACAGTTTGTGCAGAATTTTTGTTGAAACAGGTTTCACAGCTGTACATTTTATATACTTATTTATATCTGGATATCAAGTTCCATAATATCCACTTGCATGTGAAGAGAGACACACTCCTATCTGCTTCATGCCAATACTTTCCAGAACAAAAAATAGTCAGAGTTTACACAACAAACATCCACTGTAATCAGAACATGTCACACAGCTTTCTTGACAGCCTTGACTGAAGTTGGGATGCATCCTCTGCTGGTGCCTTCCCTGGGAGGTGTTCTGGCTGTCAATGTATTCCATGAAGTTCAAAACAATAAAAAATCAAGGAATCAGTCTCAAGTGCATAGTAACCCACTAAGGTTTCCCTTCTTGGTCTCCTTTTGCTTCTGATTGCTAAGTATACTGTGTCTTAAAGGCTAGATGGAGGGGCTGGGAGTGTCTCACTGCTATCTACCAGTGGCCCATGGATGGGCGGTGTCCTTGCGCTGCGGGGGTGGCTGTCAGGGAGCATTGTGGTGGCTCTGAGTCTTAGCAGCTATCCCTGGGGCCCCAGGAGCGCAGGGGTGTGGGCGCCGTGGGCAGAGTGGCCATGGCCAAGGGGCAGGAGAGAGACCCCAAGCTGCAGCCTGGGAGGGCAAGTGAGAGAGGCTCTAACTTGTATCTTATTAGCCATGTGAACTAATTTTTTCTTTTTCTTTTTCTTTTTTTTTTTTAATTTTCATTAGTACCTGTTTGCAGTACATATTGATTATATTCATTGTGAGGAGTTGGTACATGAACATAGCACATCTTAATTCTATTTATGGCCTTCACCTCCCCTGCTTCATCCTCTCCTTTACGTCTTGATCCCCTTCTCAATTGCCAAAGATCTGACTCCCTGTTTCCTATTATCCACTATTTTGCTTTTTTAAAATTTATCTATATTTGGAGTTTCTTGTACAAGAGAAACCATGTAATATTTAAGCTTGTGTGTCTGATATATTTCACTTAACACTGTAGTCTCAAGATGCATCCAGTTTTCTATAGATGACTCAAATTTACTCTTCCTTAAGCAGAGTAGTAATCCATTGTGTATAAATTCCATATTTTCTTTATCCATTTATCTGTTGATGGACATAAAGGCCACTTTCTGTGATTGGCTGTTATGAGTTATGCTGCTATAAACATTGGTATGTATCATTGTAATATGATGTCTTTAGCTCTTTGGCCAAGATACCTAGAAAGGAAATTGCTGGGTTGAAAGCAATTTCTATTTTTAATTTTTGAGGAATCTCCACACTGATTTTCATAGTGATTGTACCAGGACACATCCCCACCAACAATGTAAAAGAGTTTTTTTTCCCTGCAGCCTCGCCAGCATTTGTTATTAACAAATTTCTTGACTGCCATTCTTTCTGGAGTAAGGTAGAATCTCAGTGTTTAAATTTGCATCCTGCTAATGGCCAGAGATGCTGAACAGTTTTTCATGTATTTATTGGCCATTTGTACTTCTGAGATATGTCTCTTCATTGAAGTTGCTAATTTTTTGATTGGATCTTTTATTTTGTGGGGTCTAATTTTTTTTAAAGTTCTTTACATATTCTAGGTATTATTTCTCTGTCCAATATACAGGTTGCAAAATTTTGTTCTCATTCTATAGGTTGTCTCTTCATTCTGTTGCTTGTTTTCCCTTTTCTGGGCAAAAAGCTTTTTAATTTCTATGTTTCCGTTTGTTGATTCTTGATGTTATTTCTTGTGCAATGAATTTTTGTTCATGTCTTCAAGAGTTTTACCTATTTTATCTTCCAGCAGATTAGCTGTTTCTATTTTAATGTTTAGATCTTTGATCGGCAAATTTTTTTTTTCCTCATTGAGTTTATTGGTACATTTTAGTACAGTTACATTCATTATTGGGATCTTGTTCCTTTACATGACAGGTCTTAGTTTTCATTTTTTCCCCTTGTCCCTGCCCCTCTTTCACCCTCCTCCCCTCCCCCTTTACAAACACTTCATTTCCATTTTTTCATTTTCTCATATTTTTTTCTTTTCCCTTATTAGCTTTCCCCTACCCTTCCCATTTCCCTACACCTTTAGCCCCTTTCCTCCTATTTCATATTGTGCAAGTTTTTCTTTGTATACTTTTTTTCTTATACGATAGGGAATTGAACCTAGGCTCTCATACATACTAGCTAAATACCCTACCATTAAAATACACCTCCCCAACTCGGTTTGTATAACTTTTAAAAATTATAGGCACTCTCAGCTAAACTTGGTGGTTTATGCCTATTCCCAGCACTCTGAGAAGCTGAGACAGGAAGATTGCAAGTTCCAGCCCAGCTGTGCATCTTAATGACTTAAAAGACTCTGTCTCAAAGTGAAAAATAAAAAAGAACTGGAGATGGAGATATAGCTCAGTGCAAAATACTAGGTTTGATCCCCAGTACTGAAAAAAGTTAAGCACTCAGAAACTTGAATTCATTCTTCATGGTTTTTGTTCTAAAGATGCCAGTTCTTAGATACTGATTTATTTATTTTTTCAGTTTACTATAAACACATCACCTACTCCAGAAGACCTGATGTTGAGACAATATATTTATGGACCCAAGATACAGATTTACAGAGAAGATTGTGAGGTTCTTCACCAAAAGATTGAAGAGTAAGAAAAATTTAATTTTTCTGTGGTTTTGTTTTGTTGCTATTTTTTATAAGAAAATAGTCTGTGTGGTAAAGTTACAATTAGAATAGCACTGTCCAGGGAAAAAGTTGATAGCATGAATTCGCATTGAAAAGAGTTTGGGTGGAAAAGCTTTGGCTTTATAGTAGATCAACAACACTAGTTGTATGACATTGGGCAAGTGATTCAACCTTTATTTCAATATCCACAAAGTGGGGATAGTAATACCTACTTGGTAGGTGGAAAGGAACAGTGAAAATACTGTATATAAAATATTTTACCATACCTACAAAAAGTAACTCTTCAATAAAAAACAATAATATTTAGTATATGATATCATAAATTGACCTTGAAAGAATATCTTCAAAAAGAGATACTAGTATCCTTTGGAAATTTGTATGTGGTACCTAAAGTCAAGATTGCTATAGAGCTTTTAATTTTATCACATTTACCACTCATTTATTTATCTAAAAAGAACATAGTTTTATTCATAAGATAGCTCAGTGCTTTGGTATTTGTATGCGTTGCATACTAGTTTACAAATTAGATGTACCTGGATTTTCTCAGGTAAATTAGAATGTACAATTCAAAGTAATGTTTATGTTTTATTTATTTAGGACTACTAAATTAAATTTGATCCAGCCTAACAAACAAAAGAAATGAAATGATCTTTTACGAATTATGTAGTTTTCAATCTACATGTGGTGGCACACACCTGTAATTCCAGCACTTGGAAGACTAAGCGGGGAGAATCATGAGTTTTAGGCCAGCCTGAGCTACATGTTGAGTTCCAAGCCAGCCTGGACTACATAGGAAAACCCTGTCACAAAACATACAAACAAACAAAAAGCAGCATAAAAGTAGAAATTTATGATACTGTTAAATCAGACTACTTCACATTTGCCCAATTTTGCTTTGTTTATTCAACAAATATTTACTGAGCACTTCTTATGTGCCAGGGATTGTATTAAGTAGTACTAGAGTTCATTATTAAATAAGTGATAATTTTTATTATGTTTAAAGATTGAAATGGAAGCTGGGCATATACCTGTAACCCTAGCAGTGTTGGAGGTTGAGGCAATTTTGAGCCGAGCCTGGGAAACCTGGTGATTTAGTGACACCCTGTCTCAAAATGAAAAATAAAAGTTGGGAATATAGCTCAGTGTGAAAGCCCTGAATTCAGTCCCCAGTGCATAAAAAAAAACCAAAAACAAAAAAACCAAAAAAAACAAATTTTGCACTCAATGAGCAGTGTGTTCATATGTGCTCTGCTGTTTGGATTTTTACCCATATGATACCCTATAATTTTGATAGAAATTTATTTCCTCCACTTGTTAACAAGAGACTAATGTATATTGAGATTGTTATAGCTTTGCTATTTCAGTAAATATTCTATAAAAGTAAGATATAGTATGAGCCACATATGGTAAAGCAAGTCTGTAATCTCAGTATTATGAGTGGCTGAGGCAGGAGTTTCATACAAGACCAGCTCGGGCAACTTTGTGATATAGCAATATTCTTTCCCAAAATAAAAATAATAGAATGGGCTGGGGATGTAGCTCAGTGCAAACACCCTCAGTTCAATCCCCAGTGTTACAAAAAATAAAATTAAAAACTAAAGTAAGGTATGACTGAAATAAATTGGGAACATTTACTTAAAATATTCATTACAGGTCAGTAGCAATTCTATACTGACGGGCCTTAAAGATATAAGCAGCAAGTTTTCACAGTAGAACATATATTGAAATGAGAATTATATTTGAGCAAAGTTTCTTTAATGTACAGCATTATTAAACTATTTTTTAAATGTTGAATAATCAGACTAGCCACTTTTCTAAAGTGAATACTCTCTTCTTTTTACTTAGAAAAACCCTGGGAAATACTTGCCTAACAATGTACAAGGTTCTGGGTTCTATTCCCAGTACTACAAAAAGAAAAAAACTAAGAGGGTTTAAATTAAAGATGGCTATAGATCTAGACTATTTCATTCTAGCTGACTTTTGAACACTGTGCTAATGAACTTTTCTATATTTTAGATTAAAAGTTTCTGCAGTGAACCAAGATAAACTGTTAACTGATGTAAACAGAAATCTGTGGGAAAACATGAGACACTGCTCTGATAAAGAGGTACTTTTGTTTCATTTTCTGGGTTAAACAGTATTTATTATGAAATAATTGACTGTTACTTGATAAGCAGTGATTAGGTTTTTAACTTATCTCTTAGTACACTACCACATTTTTGTTTTTTGTTTTTTGTTTTGTTTTTGGTACTGGGGGTTAAACTCAGGTCTTTGCACTTGCAAGCCAGGTGCAGAACCACTGAGCCAAATCCCCGGACCCACATTCTTATTTAATCACATCTTTTCAAGCCCGTGATGATAAATATATTTGAGGTTTCCACCTTGTTTGCCTTTCACTTAGGGTTGTTTGTTTGTTTGGTAACAGGGTTTCACTTTATATCACAGGCTGGCCCTGAACTCACTGTGTAGCCCAGGCTGGCCTCAAACTACTGGTGATCCTGTTCCCTCTACCTTCCTAGTGCAGGGATCACAGGCATATGCTACCACTCCTGGCTCCTTCACTTAGATTTAAATGAGAAGGATTTACTTTAATTAATTAAATAATAACCCAATTTTTATATGCCCTAATATATTAAAAGTGTTTATTTTCATCTCGGTCTGGTGGTACATGGCTATAATCCCAGCACTCTTGGCCAAGGCAGGAGTATCACACGTTTGAGCCTAGGCTGGGGAGCTTAGTAACTTAGCCAGACTCTGTCTCAAAAAATAAAAAGGGCTGTGGACATAGCTTAGTGATAATGTAATGTGCCCCTGGGTTTAATCCTCAGTGCTATGGAGTGGGGGAAGCCCTGAGAGCTTTGGTTTTGTTCTTAAGCTATTATATAGAATTAAATTTGCTAATGAGAAGTGTCCTGCTTTAGGCATCAGAGTCTAAATGGACACAGCCTGGCCATGTGCAGCTGAACTGTCCTCATACCATTTACGTTTCTGAGTGATTTGTTTTAGTGCAGTGTACTTTTTAATTCTCCTTACAGCTAAAGGCCTTTGGAATTCACCTTAACAAAATAAAGTCGCGTTTTACCAAGATAACTAAAGTTTTCACTCACCAAGGAAAAGTGGCTCTGTACAGCAAGCTGGTACAATCAGCTCAGGTAATTAAAGACAACACAGAAAGTGCTATTAGAATTATTTTATTGTGGTTGTGAAATAGGAAGAATATTCCTTAGGAGACCTTTGAATGAGACTTAGGTAAAAATTTAATGATTGTTCATAAAAAGTTCATGTAGTCAAAATCTTTGCATCTTGAATAAACTAGAATATAGTACTGTTATGGGCTTTTATTTCAAACATTATTGTCCATTACAATACAGAAAGTGCTATTAGAATTATTTTATTGTGGTTGTGAAATAGGAAGAATATTCCTTAGGAGACCTTTGAATGAGACTTAGGTAAAAATTTAATGATTGTTCATAAAAAGTTCATGTAGTCAAAATCTTTGCATCTTGAATAAACTAGAATATAGTACTGTTATGGGCTTTTATTTCAAACATTATTGTCCATTACAATATATATATATGTGATGGTGAACCCCTGTGATCCCAGCACTTTGGAAGGCTAAGGCAGCCAAATAACAAGTTCAAGCCCAGCCTGAGCAACTGAGACAGATACTGTCTCAAAAAAAAGGGAGTTGAAGGCTGACAGTGTGGAGATACAGCTCAGTACAAAGGCCCTGGGCTCAATGCCCAGTACTGAAAGAAAAAAAAGACTATAGGATAATCTTCCTGCCCATATATATATATGTGAATGTATTTAAGTAGCATTACTCAAAGTTATCATCCTTTTGAACCCGTTCTGTTTAAAAGAATTTTCCATTTCTGTTGAAAAATAAATATGGAAAATGTTGCATGTAATATCTTCTTTTAGAGAAATAAAAATTTTAAATAACATTAATAACCTGTATTCCACAAAATATGTATAGAAATGCTAAAGAATACTACAAAATTAGTTTGTGATTTATCTGCTTTTTAAATTTAATTTTACTTTTTTTTTGATACAGGGGATCGAACTCGGGTCCTTGTGCTTGTGAGGCAGGCAGCAGAACCACTGAGCTAAATCCCCGGCCCAATGTTCCTTATTTTTAAGAACAGATTTGAAGCTTTGACCTTCATTGTAAGATTTGCCTATTCATAGGCACAAAGTCCTAGGTTTGATCTCCAGCTCCAAAAAAAAAAAAGATTTGCCTATTCATGATTAAGACATGCAGTTATGTCAACAACTTTAACCATTTAATTTTTTTTTGATAGTTTGATCTGACAGTCTATAATATTTTGTGTTCAGAATGAAAGGGAGAGAGTTCATATGAGGATAGATGAGATGGAAAATATACTTAAGAAGATTGATAACTGTCTCACTGAGGTGGAAATAGGTAAAGTATTTTAAATACTTTCCCCGTGGGTGGGGATGCTGTGTTTGATCTCCGGCACCACAAAAAATGATAAATACCTTCCTCATATAACACTGAATTTTATCAGAATAGCTATTACTGTTCTGAAGGCTCATATTAACAATGTGACACCTTAACTTAAAGCAAATTAAAACTCTTTTACTATGTTCATCCATGACAATCAATAAGAGGCATCCAGGATAATGAGACCCTTTGGAAATTTCTTCATACCCTAGACCATAATCTTGTATTTATTAAAAAATGAATTTATCTCCATTTGAAATTTGAGTTTGCCTTCTCATAAACCCTTGTTAGTTTTGCTTTCCTGAAATTGCTTTCTTAATGACAAAATTTCACATAATTATCAAATTTGGTTTCTCTCAGCTCTTATCATCTTGACCTGTTTTACAATGCATTTGAAATTTGCTGCTTGTTCATTTTTTCCTAAAACTTTTATCCCCTGACCTCTATAAGATTACATACCTTATCCTACTCTTTTCTCTTGGCCATTCTTTAGCTCCTCTATTGGCCTTTTTCTAACTAATCCCTTGATTTAAATTTTATCATCTGGTATTTTTATATTATCTCTAATACTTTCATCTGCCTTAATAATTATGTTTATATAACTAATCCCCAAATTTAGTTAAATTAATGAAGCGTTTGTTGAGTACCTACTGCATAGCAGATACTGTGCTTAGTTAGCATCAAACATGTGCTTCTTGGGCTGGGGATAGTAATTCCACCGCCTGCCTCACAAGTGCAAGGTCCCTAGTTCAAACCTCAGTACCAACTGTGCCCCTTAGCTTGTAATCATTTTGGTCGAGCATATCTTTAACCTTTTTCTCTTGAGTTATAGATTTACATTTCTATTTCTTAAGCACCTTAAATTCTAATGAATAGAATAGAATTTATCTTTATTAATGACGCCCTAATTCTTTTATTTTGTAAAAGACTAAAACACTGTCATTTTCTTTAATTCTCTCTTAAGTCCTGTCATACCTGCTTCTTCAACATTTTTGTATTTTTTCCTTTTTTCAACCTGCACATTGATGCCAGATTAATATTTATGAAGGACAGTTTTCATTATATAAGTCTCCTCAAAATCTTCTATGTCTGTTTCTTACAAAACAAAGTCCAAATCCCTAATCTTGAAATTTAATCTCTCCAAGTATATCCACATCTATCTTTCTTATATTTTTTGCTGCTACTCCTTTACACACCCTAAATTTCACCTGAATCTTGCCATTTGTAGTTTTGGCATTTTGTATTTGTTGTTTGTGGATTTTCCAAGAGGATAGAAACCTGAACCTTGCACATGCTAGGTAGGCAGTCTGTTGCTGAGTTATATCGCCAGCTCTCCTGACCTTCTGTTTTCTGCTGTTTTTAACAAGGAAAGTGATTATTTTTGTTAGTACTTCTTATAATTCCAGCACAACAACTTGTATTATAGTTATTTTGTCCACTTTGTCTTCCTAATTAAATTGCAGTATGAGCTGGGCATGGTGGCACACGCCTGTAATCCCAGCACTTGAAAGGCTGTGAGTTCAAGACCAGCCTGGGCTACATAGTGAGTTCCAGGTCAGTCTCAACTACATAGTGAGACCCTGCCTAAAAAAAAAAAAAAAATTGCAGTATAAGCTCCACAGAGGCAAAATTTAGCTCTTAATTTTCTCCATATCCTTCAAAGTCCTTACTAGTATGCTTTGTATAGAATAAGTGCCTATGTATATTCTACATTGAATTGACAATGAGTACATAAATTCTATAGTCTTACATTATCCCATTCCTTATTTATTACTTTCCTTTCTACTTTACACTTAAAAATATAGAAGTGCTGAGACTAGAACTTCTAAACTACACCCAATAGAACCAAATTTTTATCTATTTATAGTCATTCTTCTATCTTTCTTTCCTGTTTTTAAAGCCAGTCTTTCCATCGAAGCTTTGTTTGGTTTTTTTGGTGTTTTTTTGGTACCAGGTTCAAACTCACCAGGCAGGCATTGTGCTCCTGAACTACATCCCTGGCCCTTTCCATCTAAACTTTGATTTCTTTTCTTTTCTTGAATTTTACAGCACTGATTTTCCCTTAGCATTTAACCTCTCCATTTTCATTTTGTTTATTTGTTTGTTTGTTTGTTTATTTTGGGTCTAGGGATTGAACTCGGGATCTTGTGCTTGCCAGGCAGGCATAGTGCTGCTCAGCCACATCCCGAGCTTTCCATTTTCATTTTATATATTTATTTCTCTCCCATTATTCAAAATAGTAGGCTGTGATGTCACATACTTATAATCCCAGCACTCACGAGGCTGAGGCCACCCTGTCCTTCAGAGTGAGTTCAAAGCCATACTGGACTATATAGTGAAGCCCTGCCTTAAGAACAAAACAGGGCTTGAGCCAGGCATGGTGGCGCATGCCTGTAATCCCAGCACTTGGGAGGCTGAGGCAGGAGGATCACTGTGAGTTCAAGACCAGCCTGGGATACATAGTGAGGTTCCAAGTCAGTCTCAACTACATAGTGAAACCCTATCTTAAAAAACAAAAAACAAAATGGCTGGATGCCATGGTGCAAATCTGTAATCCTAGCACTTGGAAGGCTGAGGTAGGATTATCATGAGTTCAAGGCCAGCCTGGGGTACACAGAGAATTTGATTTTAGCATAAGCCACATGGTAAAACCTTACCTCAGAAAATTCACTTACTCACTAAATAAATACATACGTACATAGAGACCAACAGACATACAAAAACAAAACAACAACCACAAAAAACACCACATTTCCCTCTAAGGTAGCACTGAATGCTCCCTGTTTCTTTCTTGTTCCTTCACTATTCATTGAACAGACTTAGCAAGTATCTACTGTGTGGTCATATACAGTACACAGTGCAAAGGACATGCTAGTAAACCAGAACAAACATTATTTGTGCCCTTATGGAGTTTCCAGTCCAGAAAAAAATATAAACATTAAACAAATAATTTCATGGTAAATTTTACGGAAGGAATTACAAGGTGGTATGGAGTCTTGTAACAAAAATCTGATCAAGGTCAGGGTAGCCTTCTCTCTAAAGAAGTATCATTTAAGCCAAGATCTGAATGATAAATAGAATTTAACAAAATAAAAGGAAACCTTTACACAGAAGAGAATATATGTCAAGTACAGGGTTTTGAAATTGAGGCCAATATAGCTCAAGTAGAGCAAAAGGGAAGATGATCAGATAATACACTTGGATGTATCACTAAGGGGCAGGCCTATGAGGCCCTCTGAAAGAGTTTTGAATTTTCCTAAGAACAATAACAGCCTTTAAAGGTTGTCAAGCACTGACTATGATAATAGAGGTTGGATTTAGTAGATTAAGAGGAAATTCAGCCAGGGCCAGAGATTTAGCTCAGTGGTACCTTGCCTACCAAGCGCAAGGTCCTAATTTCAAACCTAGTACCAAAAAAAAAAAAAGAGAGTAAATTTAACCAATTTAAGTAGTTACTGGACTGGCCTGGTTATTAAAAAGAAAGAAAAAGCAGCTTATATTAAGGGATGCTGCTATTGGTGAAGAAAAAGGTATTTTTGAGAGAAAAATCTAAACTTGGTTTGGATATGAATAGAGAAGAGACTTTTAATGACTCCTAGGTTTCAAAATCAAATTAAGATTTTAAATTATGTTCATATATTTTTAAATGTGTATCTGTTCCTACTTAGACCATGAGGGTTGTCTAACAATAACTATTTCATATCTACAAATTTTATATGTATCATATATAAATTATATATAAATAGAATAATATAGAGTATATGTTATCTAGGTTGTATAAATTGATATATACTTATATATAATCTATAGATTGTATAAATGTATTACATATAAATAGATTCTGTCTCAAAGTGGCCCCTAAGAAGACACTAGTTGAGATCACTGCTATATAGTTTAAAGTTCACTAATCTGCCACCAAAAGTGTTTGTATAATCATAATTTAGTGCCTTATTGGCAAGAAATGGTGGTGGGTGTTTGTGAAATATTCCCAACACTTCATTTGGGCCACGTTTATTCATTTTATCCATGATATTTATTTTTTGATTGATTGATTGATTGAGACAGGGTCATACTACATAGTTCAAATTGGCCTTGAAGTCACTCTATAGCCCAAGTTGGCCTTGAACTTGTGGTGATCCTCCTGATTCAGCCTCCCAAGTTCTTGGAGTACAGGTGTGCACCACTGTGTTTGGCTTCTTAGTAAATTATTTTTAACTGATTTATTCTAATTCATGCTGTCTACTTTAGAAATTAAGAGTTTGGAGGATGAAAAGAGAGACAATCCTATAGAAGAATGGCATTCTGAAATGAGAGCTGCAGAGAGAGGTAACTGCAGCCATCTGCTTTGAGTTTTTTTATATATTTAGATGAAATTAAGTTAGACTTTTCAGTAAGGCAGATTTGGGGTGGTGGGGGTTACCAGGAATCAAACTCAGGGCCTTGCGCTTGCCAGTCAGGCAGGCACTGTGCCACTGAGCTACAATCCCAGCCCAAGACAGATGATTTTTGTGACACCATTCTAATGTGTCTTTTTATGTTTTGTCTTCTTTTCCTAGATCTAGAAGAGTTAAAAGCTGAAGAGGAGGATCTTCAAAGGTCAGCTTGCAGCCCCAGTGTTAGAAAATGTACTGCTGGGCCAGGGAATTAGCTCATTGGTTCTACCACCTGCCTCACAAGCACAAGGACCCACGTTTGATCCCTGGTACCAAAAAAGAAAATGTACTGCTGAATTCCACAAAGTCAATGGCTTATTGCCTTTAGAGACAAGTTTAGGCACATGAATCTTAATTAGGCCTGACTCAGGGCTTCTGCTCCAAGATGATACTGTTCAAACTTGAGCACTGTCAGAATCCTTTTAAAAAAATTAAACCAGGGCCAGGGATTTAGCTCAGTGGTGCCGCTGCCTGACTCACAAATGCAAGGTCCTGAGTTTCATCTCTGGTACCAAAAAAAAAAAAGCACTAAAAAAATTAAACTAGGCATTAAGCTATTTTTTGTATACTTAGATAAATAGAAGTATAAAATGACGCATCTTAGGTCATGAATTAGTTCAACTATAGAACCAAAAGAAATTAAATATAAATCATAACAAAACTAATAAAATTCTAGTAAATGACATTAATTTTTTAAAATTAGTGTGTAGTACTTATAACAACATTATTTGACTAGTAGTTGTATTTGACTGAAATTAAATTGATAGCAGCAAATTAACTAATAAAACATAAGTCCTATTTACCTCTAACGAACTGAACAGAATCACGTGTAGGCCACAAACCTATGACATATCTCATTTTTAAGGTGGGCATCCTTAACTACTTTATGCTTCAGCAGAAATGAAAAAATAATGTCCAATAATTATTTTCAAGAACATGAAGCCTCACTGAGTCCTAATTTTAGAAATAATGACTTACACCTTTCCTAAATTAACCTATGTCTAGATTAATGATTATCAAAACAAAATATTACCTCACTGGGACCATCTAGCAAATAACTTATCATGGACCTTTTTATTAATCTGATAAGAACAGGTACTACACTTGATCTTAGCCAAAAGTCCAAGAAGCAATGGACCTTTTTATTAATAGTCCAAATTCCAAATTCTCTCACAAAGACCTTATGTTTCTATGAATATCTGGTTTTATTTGCAGGAACCTCTTAGAATTGGAGGTACAGAAAGAGCACACCCTTGCTCAGATAAAATTTATGCAAAAACAAACAAATAGAACTGAAGAACTACTGGATCATTTAAGGTAAGGAAATCAGATATCATTAGTTTATAGTATATCCTGTGCTTTAGTGATTATCTGAGCCTACTGGAGCAGCTGGTATGTTTTTAGTATGTTCCTATAGATTTCCTGGGTATTTTTTGTTTGTTTTGCTGTGATTTGTTTTTGAGATTGGATCTCGCTATGTTGCCCTAGTATGGCCTCGAACTCCTGGGCTTAGGCAATTCTCCTGCCTCAGCTTCCCAAGTAACAACTGCAGATGCACAACTCTGCCCAGCAGTTGATACAGGTTTTTAACCTATGGCACAGTACAGTGTCTAAAAGAGTTTATGGGGCCGGAGATTTAACTCAGTGGTTCTACCTCCTGCTTTGTAAGCACAAGGACCCAATTTCGATCCCTGGTACCAAAAAAATAAAAGTTTATGTACTTGACACCAAGGTGAAAATATAAGGGTGGGAGAGCTATGGAATAATGTTTGTTGTTTAAATTTCATTGGTACTCTTGATATACATAAGAATCACATTCATCAGGAATGTTATAAATTTAATAATTTTCACTGCATAAACTTGTTTCTTCTTTGATGCACAACTCAAGATTGAGTTCTTGCCTGGCATGATAAAGCATGCCTATAATCCCAGTACTAGGAAGGTTGAGGCAAGAGGATTGCCACTAGTTCAAGGCCAGCCTTGGCTACATAGTGAGTTCAAGGCCAGGCTGAACTACATAGTGAAATGCTATCCCAAAAAAATAAAATAAAAGATTGAGTTCTTATTTCTTTCAAAAACATAGATTGTACTTTGGCAATATTTAAATTGGATCATTGATTGTCTCCAAATCCAGTGGCAGGTGCTGTTAGTACTATTGGGTAGTATCAGAAATTCTCTTAGCTAGGATGGGATATAACTCAATTTATAGCACTTGCAAAAGAATACTTTAAAAAACAAAAAACAAAAAAAAGCAAAAGAATGCTTTTATTTCTGTTTCTCTTTTCAGTTCGTCTGAGTGGGAAGTCATTGAATGGAGTGATGGTCAAGCTATATTTACCTTTGTTTATGATACCATAGAACTCACCATCACCTTTGGAGGGCCAGTAGGTAAGTAGCAAATGTAGATCTTAGAAACTTTGTGAGACCCTGTTTCAAAAAATTAAAAAAAAAAAAAAAATTAAAGTCCTAGGGATATATAGCTCAGTGCGAAGGCCTTGGGATCAATCCCTAGTCCTGGAGGTAAGGGAGAGAATAAAAATAAAAACATGACTAGTGAAAGTTGCCCTTTGTTAATTATATTGGATGATAAAGTTTTGCTGCTGTAATAATGCTGAGTTCTTTTTTTCCGTCTTTGTCTATGATACAGAATTTAATAACAGTGATTCTTGACTGAATGTTTTATACTGCAGCTCTGGGCTGGTGATATAGCTCAGTGATAGTGGCTTGTCTGACATGCACAAGGCCCTGAGTTCAATCCCCAGCCCTGCAAAAAATAAAATAAAAGGAGGCCTTTAAAGTTAGTTGGAATTCCTGTACTCAGGAGTATACAGGTGTGTTTATTAAGATAGGTAGATTCACTATTGAGTGACTGGACAGAGCAGCTTTTTAAGAGTCTTCTCTTACTTGTCAGTTTGAACATAGCCATATTGGAACCTTAGGCTCTTCAGTCTCCCAGCCTCTCAACCTTATTCTTCTGAAAAGTTGTTTATCTCAATGAAAATCACCTCTGTCCAGGGGCCAGGGATTTAGCTCAGTGATTTTGCCACCTGCCTTGCAAGCACAGGGGCCTGAGTTCGATTCCTGGTACCAAAAAAAAGAAAATCACCTCTGTCCAGGTCCAAAATTAAGGAATACTCTGCATCTCCTTTCCTTCGTTATATATGTCCAAATCATCAAGTATCAGTGCGTGTTGTTATTTTTGTTTGGGTTTGGTTTTTTTGAGGCAGGATCTCATTATGTAGTAGAGGCTGTCACTGAACTTGCTGTGCAGCCCTGGCTGGCCCCGATCCTCTTCCCTTCACCTCCCAAGTGCTAGTCATTATAGGCATAAACCACCACACCTGGCTAAGACATACTGATTTTAATTTCTCAATATTCATAACTTTTCTCTAACTCAAATGACTGCAATTGCATTCTGATACAATTACATACTGATCCTTCCAAATCTTTTTTCCTCTCCTCCCTGTAGCTGTAGTGATTATTGAAAATCTGATCGCATGTGTGCTACTCTTAGGCTAATGATCAAAATGTCTTATGTAGCCTATAAACCCTTGAGTGAACTAGTTCCCCCCCCTTTTTTTTTTTTGCTGTCTCATTGTATCACCTTCTCTCTGTACATTACCCACAATGTACTTTTTAAGTTTCCATCATGATCAGGGTCTTTCGTGCTCAGAATTTTTCTGTCTAGCCTCAAGACTTTCATATCATTCTTTCTTTTCTTTTTTTTTTTTTTTTTTTTTTTTTTTTTTTTTTTTTTTTTTTTGGTACGGAGGATTGCACTCAGGACCTTGTGCTTGCAAGGCAGGTGGCGGAACCACTGAGGTAAATCCCTGGCCTCATCATATCAGTATTTCTTATATCTGGGAACTCTTTATCCCCTCTTCACTAATAAATTCCTGTTAATCCTTAGAGCTCAGCTCAGTCATAGTCTCAGGAAAGTTTCTGTGATTTTTTTGAAACAGGGTCTCACTTTTAGTTCGGGCTGGCCTCAAACTCATGCTAATCTCCTATCTCAGCCGCCCAAGTGCTGGGATTATAGGCGTGGGCCACCACACCTGGCTGCTGTGCTCTTTTTAATGCTCTTGGCCACATTTCCTTCTATTACATGTTCTCATTTTTTTCTAGTTTTCCTTATACTTTGTAATTGTGCTTTGTTTTTTGTTATGTTGGAGATTCATGCATGCCAGACAGTCTATTGAGCCATATCCCCGGTCCTTGGAATCCTGTGTTTATTGATTTAGTTATTAGTGTGTTATTAGTGTGTCCTCCTGAGTTATAAAGCTTCTTGAGGTATGAGTTGATTCCATCTGTTTTCTCATTATGGTAACTAACATAGAAAATTTTTAGCAGAGCATAGGAGTAGCTGATGCAGCAAATGAGTTGGTTGTAGAGCCAGGGCACATCTTGGTCCCCAGCCCTACCCCTCCCCTGAGCTACTTAACCTCTGAGGAGGGAACAGGGACTTTCTGAGAGGCCTTTGGACAGGAGAATGGCCACGTGAAAAGCAGTGGAGACTTATTTCTCAAGAGTGAGGGGTCACCCTCCACCCCAAAGAAACATGAAGCAGCTGGGGTCACTGGCAGTGACACTAAGCCAGCTCTCCCTAGCCAGGGTACTGAGGCTGAGAGGGAGTCCCCACTAAGAAATCTTCAAAAGGATGAAGAAATTCTATCTGAAGAAGGCTTTCAAATTAAGAAGCCTGACTCCCAATGGGGACCCCCCAGCAACTGCCTCGACTGGGGCCCGGGGCTGCATGGGCCATGGACCTGCTCATCTGCCACACCTACATGTGAGAACTGCACTCCCCAGCCCGGCAGTGGCGGCATGCAACCCCACGGTGGCCCACAATGGACTGGCTGAGGTGGCAGGAGGATGAGGACCAGCAAATGCAGTTACTGTCTCTGACCCTGAGCACCTTGAGGAGCTCCTCAGGCTGGGAGGTTGAACCCAGCGAGTATCAGAAGATACAATATGTCCAAATCTGAGTTCCAAATGCCCAAAATCATGAGACTGATCACCAAAGATCTGTCTGAACACTACTCCATTTATACGTATAGATATTTTATCCACTACTGGCCACAGCTGTGCTGCTTGGCCATGGTAGGGGAGGAATGTGTAGGTGCCATCCTTCACAAGTTGGATATGCACAGAAAGTTGCATATGTTCTAAAGAGGTTATATAGCCATGTTAGCTGTAGATTTCAAGTACCAGAGAAATGGTGTTGGTACTAACTTGATTAAGAAAGCTATATATGCTATGGTTGAAGGAGACTGTGATGAGGTTGTTTTGGAAACTGAAATAACAGATAAGTCTGCTTCAAAACTGAAAATCTTAGTTTTGTTCGAGAGGTTATTCAGATACTATTTAAATGGAGTTGATGTACTTCGACCTGAACTGTGGCTGCGTTGAGAAACTGGCATTTAGGAACAACTTCCAACCACGCAGAGTCGACCTTTTCATTCAGTGCAATTTGTACAGAACTGCTTTACAGGTGGATTTAGTAATTCCTATGCAGCTCTTATCTCTCAGTGTCTCATTGGGTATCACACAATATTTGTTGCACTTTGGCATGGCGCATTTGTTCTGAATTAAAAGAGATTATTTTAAACTTTAGGAGTTCTTTGGGTACCAACAAGATGTGCCAGTTGATAGCCAAGAATTGTTCATTTGTAGTCTGCAGGCTGGGGATTTAGCTCAGTGGTTCCTCTGCCTTCCTCATTTGCAGTCTGCTGATGGTGTTATTTACATAGTGACCTTTTTTTCACAGAACCAGTCAGTAGAATGTAATTTTTGTTTCTTAAGAAAGCTAATATAAATTTTAAAATTCTCTGAGTATACTAACATTTCACATAAAACCTGCCATAGTTTTCTGAAAGGGACGAGGAAAAAGTTTTGATTTTTTTAAATTTATTTTTAATATTAAATTTTCCATTCTTGAATTTTGGTACCTCAGTAATTAGAGAATGAAAAAATGTAGGGTGCGGTTTGTCTTACCGTGAGTAAAGATAATTAAATTTCATCTCTAGTTTTTGTACCGGGGATCGAACTCCAAACCTTGCGCTTGCGAGGCAGGCGGCAGAACCACTGAGCTAAATCCCCAGCCCCTCATCTCTAGTTTTTGAATGCATGCTGTCTTTTCCTTTTCTTTATGGCCTTTGCAAGCAAATTTTTTAATTTAAATTCTAAATTTGATAATAAATTATTTCAGGCTTTTTATAATTTGAATACTTTTTCTGGGTGACAGTGATTCACCTTAGAAGTCCCGTTTTTCCTTACAGTAGGAAGTTGAATCTGCTTGGAAAGTCTTTGAGGAATGAATCAAGAGGGCTGAAAAAGGTTGATGGAGCTGGGAATTGCTGGGTTTTAGATACACTTTTTTTTTTTTTTTTTTTTTTTTATTTTTTTTTTGAGTGAGGAAACTTTTGGAAAAGAATAGCAAATTTATGTAAATTGGTATGATTTTATTTATTGTTTTGTTTTTTGGTTAGGTTTTTGGGTTTTGTTTTTTTTTTTTGGTACCAGGGATTGAACTTGAGTCCTTGCGCTTGGGAGGCAGGCGGCAAAACCACTGAGCTAAATCCCCAGCCCAGTATGATTCTATTAATCAAAATATTGCAGCAACTTTATAGCTAGAAGTATTTTCCCCACTTGATTTGGATTCACATTGCTTCTGTTTCTTAAAATGCTTTACTTTTAGTTTATGGTCTTCAAAATAGATTTCAAGGTGCATAGTTAAAAAAAAAAAATTGAGAGGCCTGTCCTTCAAGAGAAACTGGGAGGAAGATGAGGGTGCTTCTTCTGCCTCTTCATCCACAGAATAGGAGCAGGATGAGATTGGTACCTACAGTGAAGAGGACACTGCCCAGGAAGAGAAGGCTGCTGTCATCCCTCAGAGCCAGGAGGAACAGGCCAAGGGGGCAGAGGCTAGTGCTGCCTTCAAGGGAGGAGACACAGACGAGCTAGGACATCAGGCTACATAGCCATCCACTCACTCCCTGGGGGCTGCACAGTGATCCTGCATCCACCAGTTCCAAGCAGAATGAGTATCTGAGGGGGAGCAGGTGTCCTTCTGAAGTTGCTGCCTGAATGTGCTGCTCTTACTGCTCTCGGTACCCAGAAAGGAAGGGATTTGTTCCCCCTTCCCAGCCACATTTTCCTCTTTTCCCTCCTGTGGATTCTCCTATCAGATGAAGGTGGCCCCTTACATTTCCCGTTAGGTTAGGAATATGAAATGCTCCTGTCCTGTCCCTGCCTTCTTTCTTGTCCCTACCAGCACAAAATTCAATTGCTAGCTTTCTCACCCCATTCATTTTCAGGTAGGTCTTGTTTATCCTACTCCTCAGATCCATGAGCCAGTAGTGGATGCTTATACTCCCACATCCTGCATGTCCAGTCTTCAGAGGTTTCAGTCTCTTGTGCTGTCATGTCTTCCTCAAATTCAGACTCCAGCTTGTGAATCAGCTGTGGTTTTTTTTTTTTTTTTTTAACTTGGTAAGCAAGTATTAGACTGTGGGTTTTTTTTTTTTTTTTTTAACTTGGTAAGCAAGTATTAGACTGTGGGTTTTTTTGTTTTTGTTACCAAGGATTGAACTCAGGCCCTCAAGCAGGTGGCACCACTGAGCTAAATCCCCAGCCCAATATTAGGCTGTGGAATGGGAGAAGCGATCAGAAATGTGAAAGAACTTTTTGTTGTCTTTTTCTCCCCATTGTTGTAAATAACTTTTAATGGCTAAGCCCCAGATTCGAACTTTTTTTCCCTGATTGTTAAAATCATTCTCTTCTACACGGTTTTACTGTGAAAAGAGAATAAATGTCACCCATAAAAATAAAAATTTTAAAAGAAAAAAAAAAAGCAAAGCATTAGATAAACTGAAAAGAATCAATTTGAGAGAAAGAAGAAAACTAGTCTAGAGAACTGAGCAGATATCCTGGCTACCTGTAATTCATCAGGACAGTGCTAAAACAATTACTTTTACTGTATTCATTCAGGGATAGGAGGTATAAGGGAAAATAGGCATTCCTGAAAAATTTACCATAACATAAAAGTTAAGGGTCAATGGGGCTGAGGGTTTAACTCAGTGGCACCGCCACCTGCCTCAAAAGCACAAGGACCCGAGTTCAATCCCCAGTACCAATCAAAAAAAAAAAAGTTAAGGATCAAAGAAAGAAGCCTTAACAAATGTAGCTGTGTTCTACATTTTAAAATTTCCTCAAGGGCCTACCAATTAATATAGTTGGGTAAGCTTGGTGTGGTGGCACATACCTGTAATGCCAGCACTTGGGATGCATCTAAATCACTTTTCTGTCTTTGCTGAGACAAAATACCTAACACCTGGCAGTGGGAGGAGCGGCAGCAGCCAAACAGCTCCAGAAGGCTCCCATATGCTGTGGCCTGCAGCTTCTGCACACACACATACACACACACCTGTGCTGCCACAAGGAAGGTCAGCTCCACTGAAGGAGCCCAAGAGGAGATTGGCGATTGTCAGCTAAACCTACTCCTGCAAAAGTGGAAATGAAGCCATAAAAGACAGTGGGAAAGATTTTTCAAACATCTAAATGAAAATGATAAGCTCAAAATTGGTCCTTTTAGCTCTTCATTATGTGATACACAGGGACTAACTAGCAGCATAGTCAACATGGCTATACAGCATGGTGCTTTCTTTTTTCTCTTTTTTTCTTTTTTGGTTTTTTGAGACAGGGTCTCACTATGTAGTTGAGACTGACCTGGAACTCATTATGTAGCTCAGGCTGTTCTCAAACTCACAGCAATCCTCCTGCCTCAGCCTCCCAAGTGCTGGGATTACAGGCGTGTGCCACCACGCCCAGCTGTAGCATGGTGCTTTCTTAAGGATAAATCTTCAGACAAAAAAGTGCAAGCAAAAGGAAAACAGGCTGAAGTGGCTAATCAAGAAACAAGGAAGATTTACCCACGGAAAATGGAGAAACCAAAAGCAAGGAGAGGGGTCAGGGATTTAGCTCAGTGGTTCAGCCACCTGCCTGAAAAGCACAAGGACCTGAGTTTGATCCCCAGTACCAAAAAAAAAAAACCAAAAACGAGGAGAGTACAGCCTCTGACGAAACAGAAGAGAAGGAAGCCGAATCTGATTAGTCACACACCACGTCTTACCAGGGCTCCTGTCTCCTAGTACAATACAAAGGAATATTTTTATCAACTATTTTGTAAATGCAAGTTTTCTAGCAGCTCTAGAAACATTTTTAAAAAGAGCATCCCACCTCATTGCATTTTTAAAGTATAAATGATATTTTAAGAGGTGAAATCATTGCTGGTTGTTTTTTGGTACAACCAAAACAGTGGGATATTGAATTATGGCAGGCTTTGACTATCTTAGGTGTCAGTTTAATATTCCATAGGTGGGGCTTAGTTTTATATCCTGCAGTGTGAAGCATACTAAATGGCAATTTAGACTCATAGTTATACATTTAATATTTCTTGAATATTTTAAATGACTTCTATTCCCATGTTATTTTTAGTAGAATTGTCCTAAAGAAAACTACTTCCTTATCATTGCCCTGTCAGAATTGTGTGTGTTCTGTAACACCTTTTTTGGTTGTGCTAGTCCAGTTTGCCTAATTTTGTTAATGTGCTGTGAAAGGTTGAAAATTTGAGAATGTAGCTTCTATGATATGAAATTGTGAATTGGTGAGATTTAAGTAACACTTCATCAGTATTCAAAGATACTGGTACTTAATCCTGTTATGGAAAATTTGCCTCCAAGCAGGGCGTGGTGGTGCACGCCTGTAATCCCAGCAACTTGGGAGGCTGAGGCAGGTGATCGCTGTGAGTTCGAGACCAGCCTGGGCTACATAGTGAGTTCCAGGGCAGTCTGAACTACATAGTGACACCCTGCCTCAAAAAACCAAAAAAGAAAGAGAGAGAGAGAAAGAAAGAAAATTTGCCTCCAAATTTGAAGCTGGAAAGTCACTGAGATAACTGAAAAGGAAACATCATTTTTTAGATTGTTCGGTACACATGTTATAAATTGTGTACAGAGTGAAGTGTCTGTACTGATCCTCAACACAATAAAACCTCAAATATGGGGGAAAAAATACCCAACACCCAATTAAAAGAGGAAAGGTTTATTTAGCCCACAGTTTGTAGAAGTCTCAGTCCATAATTGGCTGCTTCAAGGCAGAGTGGCACATAGCAGAAGAGCATTGCAGAGGAGAAACAGTTCATGCACCTATGACCATGTGAGGCTTTGGGGGGACATCTAGACCCAAACCATGACAGGAGGTTAAGGAGGGAAAATTTCTGTGAGTTTGAGGCCATCTTGGGCTATATACTGAATTCAAGGCCAGCCTGAACTACACAGTGAAACCCAGTCTCTGAAAAAGAAAAAAAAAATTGAGCAATCTTGGGGGAGTCTTTACCATATGCAGAGAAAAGTATGATTCAGGGATAAAATTTCAATTATCATAAAAAAACCCTAATATCAAATGAATAAGATTCTAAAGTACCGAGTGTTATATAACTTAGAATCAGATAGTAAAAAGAAATACTATTCTTTTTCTGGTTCTTAGTTGGTGTCCCTTTCCTGGAAAAGCCTCATAGGAAGATTGCTGACCTGAGTTTTCAGTCTTTGCTAGATGGTAAGTTAAATCATTTAAACCCCTAAAATATTGGTAATTTATAGGTACAAATTGTTTCTTGGTAACTCATTTACATACTAAATTAAACATAAGCAACAATAGTTTGTCCTTAAAATATTTGTTGGTTATAAAACTGCTCAGTGGGTTGGGGATTGAGCTCAGTGGTGCCACTACCTGCTTGACAAATGCAAGGTCCTGACTTCAGTCCCCCATATCAGAAAACACAAAATAAAACAAAAAAACACCTGCTTGGTTAATGTTCTAAATATTTAATTTCCTCCTTCCTTTTTTCCTTCCATCCTCCTCCCTCCCTCCCTTCTTTCCAAGACAGGGTCTCACTATGTAGTTCAAGTTGACATTGAACTCACTATGTAACCCAGGCTGGTGTTGAACTCACAGTGATCCTCTTGCCTCAACCTCCTGAGTGCTGGGATTACAGGCATGCACCACTATACCCTACTTATTTTAAAAGAAATTGAAAGACTAATAATAGCTATTCCCTAGTTTGAAAATTACCATTATGAGTATCTAGTCTATATCAGGCATATGTTGAGGGTTTGTGTTTATTTGCCTGTTTTGTTTTTTTAGGGTTTTTGTTTTGTTTTGTTTTGTACCTGTGATGGAACTCAGGTCCTTGTACTTGCAAGGCCAGCGGCAGAACCTCAGAGCTAAGTCCCTGGCCCATGTTCTTTTTAGTTTTTGAGACAGGATCTCTCTGTATAGTCCAGGCAGGTCTTGAACTCACTATGTAGTCAAGGCTGGCCTGAAACTCATGGCAGTCTTCTTGTCTCAGCCTCCCAAGTTCTAGGATTACAGGTGTGTGCTACCACACCCAATGAGCATGTGTATTATTTACATTAATGCTAAGGTATTATTTCCCATTTTATTAGTTAGGGAACTATGGGTCAGAAAATTTAAATGTTGTACTTAAGATCACTTAAGTAGTTAAAACACACCTGTAATCCCAGCACTGGGGAAACTGAGGAAAACTGCCTGGAGTTTGAGGCCAGCCTGGGCTACATATTGAGTTCAAGGCTGGCCTGAACATAGCAAGACCCTGTCTCAAAAGAAAAACAGCCAGGCATTGAATTCAGGTTTGTGTTGTATTTAAACCCATGCTTTTTCTTGTTTGATGCTGGGGATTAAACCCAGGGCTTTGTACATGCTAGTTGAGCCTTCTACTACTGAAATATATTCCCAGTTATAAACCTGTGCTTTTAACCAAGTTCTATTCTGTATGTGAGGCCAGGTGTGGTGGCACACACCTGTAATCCTAGTACTCAGGCAGTTGAGGCAGGAGGATCACCACAAGTTCAAGGCCAGTCTGGGCTACCTAGAGAGACTGTCTCAAAGAAAAAAAAAAAGAGGTAGGAAAGGAGAAATAAAAAGAATTAAGATATATTGTGTACATGTACCAACTCACCATCTCAGTGTAATCATTGTGTACTGTAAGCACATACTAATAAAAAAAATAAAAATTTTACAAAACTATTCTATACATGATAAAGGCTTGAGTTTTTGTAGGGATATATAATTGTGTTTGAAAATAAAGATATTTTGTCACCTAAAAGTTTGAGGGTATTTCTTGCTTAGGTAATACAGTATTTTTAGCTTCTTTAAAATACATGAATAATAAGAAATATACATCTGAATAATAAATAATACCCTGCCTTTGGATCTTTTCTTTTTCTTTCCCAGAGGATAAAGCTCCTTCTTCCTCCCTTTTGGTTCATAAGCTTATTTTTCAATACATTGATGAACAGGAATCCTGGAAGAAGAAATGTACAACACAGCATCAAATAGCCAAGGTAAAGTCTGATTAAAGTCTTTAAAGTTAAATTTGTGCTGTCTGTACCAAAAAGCAGAACTGAAATTCTGTGTATAGAGTAGTATACTGAGATGACATATATATTCAGTTGTTTTGCGGAATCATTATAACAGAGCCATTAAACATTGAAATATTTTTGTAATTTCACCAAGCCCCCGCCCCATTTTTTTCTAGATGCTTGAGGAACTTTCACTGGTAGTGAGCCATTGCAGACTCCTTGGAGAAGAGATTGAATTTTTAAAGAGTTGGGGACCAAATTATAACCTAATGGACATACATGTGAATAATACTGAGTAAGTGTGTTAGTTCCCTGGAGCAGTGATAACAAAGTATCACAAATTGGGTAGAACAAGAGAAATTTATTACCTTAGTTAGGTAATCGCCTAAAGTGAAAGGTTAGAAGGCCAAGATCAGGATTTCAACAGGATTGGTTCCTCACTGAGAAAAACCTGTTCTCCTTTAACGTAACTTCTAGCGCTTCACTGGCAATTTTTGGCCTTCCTTGGCCTATAAATGCATAATCCTGATCTCTGCCTTCACCTTCATACAGTGTTCTTTCATTGTAGTGTCTGTGTACAAATTTCCCCTCTTGATAAACACACCTGTCACATTGGAGTAGAGCCCACCCTACTCCAAAAGAAACAGCTTGACTAAATTTGCAATGACCTAATTTCCAAAGAAGGCCACCTTCTAAGGTATTGGGAAATAGGACTTAAATATACAAATTTGGGGGGATATATTTCCACCCACAACAGTAAGTAAGTAGTCAAGAATTGAGTAAAATAAGTCATTTTATTAATGTGCATCAAGAATAACAAATGGAGGGCCGGTTATTTAGCTCAACGGCACTGCACCTGCCTCTCAAGCAGAAGGTCCTGAGTTCAATTCCCAGTGGTGGTGGGGATGAAAAATGGAAAGAAAAAACCCATTTAAAACCTTGTTCTAGGGGCCGGGGATTTAGCTCAGCGGTTCGGTGGCCTGCCTTCTAAGCGCAAGGACCCGAATTCAATCCCCAGTACCAAAAATCAATCAATCAATCAATCAATCCTTGTTCTGTATAAAATGAAAATTGCTTTGATTTTTAAATGACCCATTTTGAGAAGATAGTATTGAATAAATGTGTGTAATAAAACAATTTACATATGCACTGAGCATGAGTTTTTTTAATCTCATACTTTAAAAAGATTTATTTAGATTTATGAATTGACATAATCATGGTTAAGTACAAATCTATATCATCTTTTAAAGCGCTTCTAAATTTTTAAGATAAGGCTTTTTTTTGGTTGTGAAAAGCTGAATATTTCTGTTGCCTTCATTTTCATCTTGTAGTTTATGTATTCTAATAAATGGCCTTACATTTAAAAATTATAAAGAAATATATACCAGCAAAAATAAATAAATCAAAATTAAACCTTATTTTAGAGTCAGTGCTTTACCTCAGTCGTTCTGCCACCTGCCTTGCAAGTGCAAGGTCCTGAGTTCAGTCCCTGGTACCAAAAATAATAATGATGATGACAATAACAATAAAACTTTGTTCTGGATGTTTTATCTTTTGTTCCATTTGATAAGGACAAGAAATAATGTATACCAAGTTTCACAAGCCCGTGTAAAAGGAAAATATGTTTGTGTTTCAGTCTTTTTTGTTGTTATTTTATATTTTTAATTGTGGGTCTTGTCTTTTACAGATTAAGGCTTTTATTCTCTAGTTCTGCAGCATTTGCAAAATTTGAGATAACTTTGTCTCTCTCCGCCCATTATCCATTGGTCCCATTACCTTTCACCATTCAAAATCACCTTGGGAACACTGGGTAAGTAAAGTACCAGCAGGATAAGACCAGCTACTTTTTAACATTTATTATTGCATTTGAAAGTTCCCTTTAAGTGGTCAGCAAGCAAATGGGTAGTGAGAGCTAAATGTCATTAGTTTTGTTTTGTTTTGGGCAGTGCGGTAAATCAAACCTCGGGCCTTATACATGTCTGCTAAGTTGTCAACCACTAAACTACATTCCTATCCCTGAGAATGTTTTT
This sequence comes from Fukomys damarensis, assembly GCF_012274545.1. Taxonomy (NCBI): domain Eukaryota; kingdom Metazoa; phylum Chordata; class Mammalia; order Rodentia; family Bathyergidae; genus Fukomys; species Fukomys damarensis. Next base: position 35,520,668 of record NW_022900929.1, on the reverse strand, counting down.
TTGTTTGTTTGTTTTGGGGTTTTTTTTTCTTTCTTTTTTGAGGCAGGGTTTCTCTATGTAGTCCAGGCTGGCCTTGAATTCATAGTAATCCTCCTGCCTCAGCCTCCCATGTACTGGGATTACAGGCTAGTGCCACCATTCCCAGCTGAGAATCTGTTCTTTAATGTCAGTGATCTTTATTGCTCTCTCCAGTGGATGCTAGAGACCATTGGTCTGCTTTTTTATACATACTTCACTTTTTAAATTCACCTACACTTAGAGCAGGGATCAAAAAGGAGAAAATTCCACATAAGCTTAACTCAGATCATAGGGAAACAATTTTATGGCCTTAATTAAAAATGGAATATTCATAATATCTTTTTTTTCAATTAGTTTGTGGAACTAGATCTATAAATGTCTCATAGATTGTGATCTGTTTTATGACTTTAGATACACTGCTGACAGATTGGGAGATGGCAGCATTTAGGAAAGCCTCCCTTAAATCCACCGGCAAGTACCAACAGTTAGAATTTTATAGCTATAGCTAAACAAAGTAACTGGCTCAAGCTGCCTGACAATTACATACAGAATTGGTTCTCAGCCCATATTTTGAAATCCCATTTCAAATGGACAGTCTGCTTATTTCCAGAAATGCCCATTAGTGCTTTCTAGAAACCTGAGACCCAAGGTCATGAGTAGCAATGAATTAGAGACAAGTATGTTTCCAGAAAAATTAATTAACTTTTCCTTCTTTCCAGCCAAGATGAAATTGCTTCCATTATATCTAAAGTGCCACTAGAGGACAACTATTTGAAGAACTTAGTCAAGCAAATTTCCCGAGATCTACTTCAGGATGCCACTTCTACCCCTAGGCTCCTGCACCACAACTGTAACAAACAGTAGTATACACACTTGGGATGTTATGTCATGATTTCCACAGCTGTTTGACCTTTGTCTTTAGATCAAAGAAGCCTAGTAAAATTCCTCTGATGATGTTACAGTTAACTTGTATGGTTAATTTTTAAATGTCTAGTCGGGACTAACCAAAGGCCTCAGTTAGCCTGATGATAGATACCAACTTGCTCAGCTCTATACTCAAGGTTAAGTAGCAAGAGGCGTAGGGAAAATCTCCTCTAACTAAAGTTGTGTTCTCTGTTTAGTACAAGCCCTAAGAGTAAATTTTAAGTATGAGGCGCTGTCACCAATAAACACATTAGCCGTTTTCCCATAGTTAGTGCTATGATATTTAAGTACCCTGAGTCCTGCCCAGCAGATATTTCTGTAGTAGAAATATGTCAGGTTCTGCCATGTTGGTGCATACCTATAATCCCAGTTACTATGCAGGCTGAGGTGGGAAGATCACACAAGTCTAGGAGTTCAAGACTAGCCTAGGCAACAAAGCAAGAGCCTATCACAATAACAACCGAAGGAAACATATGTGTCTACAAACTACTCATCATTCTTTATATCCATTTCAGAAAGTCTATAAATAAAAATTCAGAGAAAACAACAGCACCTATTAGAATGGTTGCCATCTTTTCTTGAGGGCCTTTCTTCTTATTCTATACTGTCAATGTTTTCTTGATAAGTAGTTTTTAAGGAAAAGTTAATTCATTATGCATCAGTACATATGTGTAAATATATTAATGTTTTTGTGTTTGTCAAGTAGAAAAGATGCCTTCTAGGCCGTTTCCATCTTTCTGAAGGACCACTTTACAGCAAGATTCTCAATCTTTTATTAAATAAAAACATTTCAAACAATATCTTTTTCAAAACACTGGTTTATGGCAATAAAGTTGCTATAGGTATTGGTTCCTAAAGCCACGCCCTCATACACAAAAATAAACATATCAATTGATTATTAGACAAATATGAAAAAACTTTGATAACAAGTCATAATTACGATATTTGTTTCTATTTAATCCTAAATTAAAATATATTTGCACTTTTTTGTTTGGTTTTGCTTTTTTGAGACAGGATCTTGCTATGTAATCCAGGATGGTCTTGAAGTCACTTTGTAGCCCAGGCTGGCCTTCAACTCATAACAATACTTCTGCCAAGCCAACACACTGTACTTGAATTTTTATTGGGTTTTTATTTTATTTGTTGTTTTGTTTTATGAAGTGGGGGTCTCTCTGTAGCCCAGGCGGATCTTGAACTCTTGGTGATCCTCAGCCTCCTGAGTGCTAGGATTACAAGTATCCGCCATCAACCCAACTCTGGCTTGCACTTTTAAACTAACGTGTTTAAAAATTTTTCCTTTTTCCTTTAGGATCAGATTAAAGTCCAATGAGTGGGCTGGGGATTTAGCTCAGTGGTTCTGCTACCTGCCTCGCAAGCTTAAGGACCCGAGTTCGATCCCTGGTACTGAAAAAAAAAGGTCCAATGAGTCTCATGAATGTTATCTTCCCTCTTTATTGGTTTTTACTTCTGAGCTATATATAAAAGATAACATGGTCTTTAAGCTTCAAATGTCAACGTGAAACTCATTTGGCACAAAAATCAAGACAGGTGTTTCTTATTTTTATGTCCTTTAAAAAAACTTCTAAAGTCATTAACATGGTATGGTTTGTTCCCCATGAAACTTTAGTTGTTGTTTGTTTTGAATAGGGTTTGGCTATGTAATCCAGACTGGCCTCAGACTTGCAGCAATCCTCTTGCCTCTTCTTCCTGAGTGCTGGGGTTTGCAGGTGTGCACTCTTTAGCTTTCTAACTGGAGCTGTTTCATATTTTTTTTGTGTACCTAAGGATTAGAGGGAAATTTTTTATGCATTTTAGTGACTGCATCAACCCACTCTGAAAATGATTTGGCTAATAGTGATGCTCTCTGATTTTTTCAGTTAGAAGTACATAATTGTGATATTTATGTAGGTATCTGTGTTTTTCTTTCTTAAAATATTGGTTATTTAAACTTTTTGTAAGTTTTTCTTTCATTGATTGGAAAAGATTTTTTTGCACTATTAAAATGTTTATTTTTTGAAATCTTTTGTAAATAGTAGCTCTTTATTATTGAGTACTTACTATGTATCTAAAATACAAGCCAAAGTAATCTCTGTCTAGGAACACACACTTAAATAAAAAATAAGATTCAGTTGGGCATGGTGGCACACACCTGTAATCCCAGCACTCTGTAGGCTGAGGCAGGAGGATCGCTGTGAGTTCGAGACCAGCCAGGGATACATAGTGAGTTCCAGGTCAGTCTCAACTACATAGTGAGACCCTGCCTTAAACAAACAAACAAAACAAAGGATATAAACAGAGGGCAAGTAATTATACAAAAGATGTTCTGGATATGTCACCTGGAATTGCAAAAAAAAAAAAAAA
>NW_022900929.1:35492371-35517190 GCF_012274545.1 Fukomys damarensis | reverse complement strand
ATATATTACAAGCTGAATGGTGGCATTTGCCTTATCACTCTAGGAGGCCATGGCAGGAGGAGGGCAAGTTCCAGCACAGCCTAAGCCACTTAGCAAGATCCCATCTCAAAATTTTAAAAATTAGGGCTGGGGATTTAGTTCAGTAGCACCGCAACTGCCTTGCAAGCACAAGGTCCTGAGTTCGATCTCTGGAGCTGCCAAAAAAATTTTTTTAATTAGAAGGATGTAGCTCAGTGCAAAGGCACTGGGGTTCATACTGCAAAAATAATTTAAAAATTAAATGTACAAGAACCAAGTACAAAGCCCAGCTATCCTTATGTTTCTGAAGGACAGTAAAAGAAAACTACTGTATTTGGGGACTGGAGGTGAAGCTTAATGTTAGAGCACATGCTTCACACTCAGGAGGCCATCGATTCAACCCCCAGCGTGCCCTCCCTCCAAAAAGCTCAACTATTTTGAGGTTCCTCAGGACACTCATACCTATGAGCTAATGCAGTGATTCTCAAAGCCGCACTAGATATCACAAAGCTGAGTCAAAAATGAGTCCTTCCCCCTTTGTTGAGCTTTATTGAAGTATAATTCGTATATAAAACACACCACTTAAATGCACAATTGAATGGTTTCTAGTATATTTAAGATGGAAACAACTATCATCACAATTGATTTTAGACTTTCATCATCCAGAATACTACCTTTCAACAAATGGTGGGTGCTTGGAAAGTTAGATATCTGTATACAAAGGCATGAAATTGTGGACTGGGGGTGTAGCTAAATGGCAGAGTCCTTCCATATCATATTCAAGATCCTAGGCTCAATCCCCACCACTGAAGGGATGAAAAAGAATAAAACACTTTATACCACATTAAAAAATTAACTCAAGGCGGGGCGTGGTGGCGCACACCTGTAATCCCAGCACTCGGTAGGCTGAGGCATGAGGATCGCTGAGTTCAAGACCAGCCAGGGATACATAGTGAGTTACATACAGGTCAGTCTGGACTACATAGAGACCCTGTCTCAATAAATAAATATTAACTAAAAATGGACCTAAGACCTAAACATAAAATATAAAGCTATACAACTCTTATTTTCACAACCATATATTTTTACTTAACAATGCTGAGGTATAGACACATAAAAGTAGTTGAGTAGGGTGTGGTAGCACACCTATAACACCAGCTTTAGGGAGGCTGAGGCAGGAGGATTTCAAGTTTGAGACCAGCCTGGGCTACACAGTTATCACCCTCTCACCAAAAGAAAGCAGAAAGTCATTAACATAATAAATGGTTCTATGTATTTTACAACAGCTTTAAAAGACCATATACCTTTTGGTAATGTTCTCTGCTCTTTACCTAATCTCTCACCCTACCTTTAAAACAACCTACTCTGTCTCTATAGATTTGTCTGTTTAGGGTATTTCATAGAAGTGGGATAACAGAATATGGTTTTTTTGTGAGCTGTTTTGACGTCTTTCATTTAGCATGTTTTCAAAGTTTGTGCTTAGTATGCATCGCACCACTACTTCACTCCTTTTGGTTTTTGTTTTCCGTGGTCCTGAGAACTGACCCAGAGAATTACACAAAGCAGGCAAGCACTCTATCACTGAGCTATACTCTCAGCCCAGTATTTTCTGGTTTTTTGTTGTTTGGGGTTTTTTGGGGGGGATGGCATTACGGGGTCTAAACTCAGGGCCTTCGCATTGAACTGCCTCTCAAACCTTTTAAAATATTTTTATTCTTATTTTATGGTATCAGGAATCGAACTCTGGACGTTGTGCTTGCCAGGCAGGCAGTAGAACCAGAGCTAAAACCCCGGCCCTAAAATATTATTTTGAGACGGGGAAACACTAAATTGCGCCAGGCTGTCCCAAACTTGTGATCCTCCAGGCATCAGCCTCTCAAGAGTACAGGGATCACAGGCGCACTACTATACTTTATGGTAAAATATTCGTTGTATAAAAATCCCGCATTTGTGTAGCCATGATTAGGGTAGCTAGTCTAAATAAAATGACTAGTTTAACAGTTTCTCCAGCCCCTCAGGCAGTGAAGAAACCGTGCAAGTGAAACAAGAGTCGCAGGCTGCGTCATGAGTTTCGACGCAGAGCTAACAAAACCGGAAGAGCTCTCTGGAGGGGACTCGTGCTGGGAGGGGTCCAGGGATGTGCGCGTTGCATCATGGAGGATGTAGTCTCAGGCCGGACGCACCGCCTCTTAGGATTTTTAGTCCTTGGGCTGATAAACAGGAGGCAACTGACAAAATTCGAATTAATCCTTAGGGGAGGAGGAAGGAGCATAATCCTCAATGTCAGGCAGGTTCAAACTCCTTGGATCCATCTCTCTCGGTCCGAATCTGGAGGGACTAGAAGACCGGCCTGAGCAGGGAAGCGACGTCACGCGGGGAAGAAGCGTAGTGACGTCAATCTGACGCGAGCGTGCTCTACGGGGCTTTGGCGGGATTTCCGAAAGTCGCTGTTCGGAAAGCGCCCCTGGGCGGAAGACCCGGGTCAGAGCACAGCTTCGCCCGTGTCCAGCAACTTCGTGTAGGAGGTGAAACTCTACCTGGTGGAAAGCAGAAGGCCAAGCGAGGGAACTGAGAAGCTGCCGGTGTCGGGCGCGCAGGCCAGAGGACCGAGGCGGAGCAGCTGCGCGGCCATCTAGGTGAGTGGTCTCCCTTTCTCCCGCCGGACCCGCCCAGCCCGGGCGCCCGCTACCAGCTTTGGGCCTCACTGCGTCGGCCGAGGAACTGAAGATGGCGGAGCCCGGCCTGTCCGACCCAACTGCTCCTCAGAGCACCCGTGAGGAAAGCTGAAGCCTGTGGGCCTTCACGGCCAACGCTTGTTTTCGGTATTTGAGCTAGGAAGCCCAGCTCATCTCATTATGAAATAGCTGCGCGTACTGTTTAGAGATCAATCTGAAGTAAGATAAAGCTCACAACGTGAAATAACATATATTCACATAGTGCACTGCTGTAAACCCCTGAAACGTTACTGGAAACCTCTGCAGTAGGCTCCCGTCTCCTGCTCAATATACGACGCAAGCCTGAGAGAAAGAAATAAGACTGAAAGCGGGGAGCTAGGACTACCAGTGCGGGTGCAACCCACAAAGGTGCTGACCAATACAAGCCACTGATTTTTATTGGTAATTAATTGGGTTAAAGGCAAACTGACTACTTGGGAGGTTGCTCAAGTTTCTTTGGAAACTTTCTTTGGAGTAAAGGAAAAAGGGAAAGCATTCTCGAATTTGAAGCAGAATAGACAAAACATATGGTTGTAATTAGGACATTGTTTTTCTAGTTAAGAAAGTTTTAACTGTGGGAACAGAATTTGGGTGTGAGTTACTTTGACTTTGGACTCATTTCTATAAACAAGTCAGTTGTGGGGTTAACTCTTTACAGCCTGCAGTGCTTATTACAGCCTGCTTTGGGCATAATCAGTATTGCTGTCCCTGCAGTGCACAAAGTAAAAAGTGCACAGAGTACAAGTATGTACAGCACCATGAATCATAATGAAATGACCCAGGTCAAGAAACAGTGTGCTGTCAGCCGGGGATCCATGTCTGAGTCCCAGCACTCAAGTGGCTGAGGCAAGAGTTGGAGGCCACCCTAAACTACATATTGAGATCCTGACTCAGACAGACCAAAAAAAAAAAAAGGGAAAATGCTGTCGCTTGCCTAGTATTTTCCCCTCTTCTCCAGTAGTAATCAATATATTGAGTTCTATTGCCAATAGTTAACTTCTCGTTTTTGTTTTTACATATTGAGTGTTTAGTTGTTCCACATACTTGCCAACACATGGTATTTGTCTTTTTAATTTTTAGCAATGTGGTTTTAAGTATAATTTTCGTAATTACTGTGGAAGTTGGATATTCATTTTTCTTGGCCATTTGGTTACATTTTTTTCTAACATTGTGATTTGACTTTTCCGGGTCTTAATTGTGTCTTTTTGAGGGGATGGTACTGGGGGGGCGGAACAGAGGGCCTTGTGCTTTCGAGGTAGGTGGTGGCACCACTGAGCTAAATATCTAGCCTTAATGGTGTCTTTTGATGGCTAGAAGTTCTGAATTTAAATCTGTCTCTCTCTCTCTCTCTCTCTCTCTCTCTCTCTCTCTCTCTCTCTCGGAGGGCACTGCTGCTTTTTAGTGAGCTACATCCCCAACCCTTTTTATTTTTTAAGACTGGAAATTGCTAATCACTAAATTGTCTGGTTGCGCTTGGATTTACAGTCCTCCCTCAAGACTCCCAAAATGCTGCCATTAAAGACATGCACCACCAGGGCTGGGAATGTAGCTCAGTGGTTCCACCACCTTCCTTGCAAGCACAAGGACCCAAGTTCAATCCCTGGTTAAAAAAAGACATGCACCACCATACCTGATTTGTCCTGTTTTGGGTTTTTTTTTTTTCCCCCCTCTCTTTTCCTTTTTGATGCTTTACATCATGTATCCAGTTCTCTACCCCACAAGTCACCAAAATATTCTGCTGTATACTCTGGTGCATGTCTGTAATCCCAGCTTTGAGGGAGGATAAGGCAGGAGGATTACAAGTTGAAGTCTCACCTGGTCAGTATAGGCATACTCATCTGAAAAATACTGTAAAAGGGGTTGGGGATGTAGCACTGTGGTAGAACATTCCTAGGTTTTATCTCCAGCACTGCAAAAATAAAAACAAATACAAAAAAAAAAAACCTAGGTCATGAAAATATTCTGTATTCTAGGTTTTTTTGTGGTTTGGGGTTTTGTTTTGTTTTGTTTTGTTTTTGGTGCCAGGGATCTGAATCAGGACCTTGCAATTGCAAGACAGGTGCAGCACCACTGATCTAAATGACCAGCATGAAAATACTCTATATTCTGAAAACTTTTGTTTTACCTCTTACATTTAGACATATAATCTATAATGGAAATTGATTTTTTTAAAAAGGCCATCTTTATGCAGTGCTTTCTCATAAATTGTTAAAGGGAATATTTAAATTTCTTTCTGGGGTACTGAGGATTTGGCTCAATGGTTCCGCTGCCTGTCTGGCAAGGGCAAGGGTCCGAGTTCCATCCCCAGTACCAAAAAAATTTCCTTCCAGGGATTCTGATATATGGATTTATCATCAACTCAAGGCTTGCTAAATCTATCCTTTAAGAGTTCTGTGCCTAAACTAGACAAGAACAGACATATCTTTTGTCAAGTCTCCAAAAGTGAAGTTTATATCTTCATCTTTTAGGTTAAATTTGTCTGTATTTTCTGGGTTCTTTTCATGTGATTTAAATCCATTTATTCTTACTAACATAAAGACTTGCTCAATTTTACTAACATAATTTGAAGATAAAGTAAAAGTCTTTGTTCTCAGTCCTTTTCAAGCTACCATAACTGTCAAACTAGCTTACACCTAGATGCCTTATTTCAGACTGAGCAGAGTACCTTGGTTTTTTTATTTTGTTATTCACTGAAGGTGAAAATTGACTAAAATAGTGGTCTTTGATATATCATACACTCCTAGGACAAGGTAACATCCAGCCTCCTCACTGGCAATGGAACTGAAGCAGTTTAACTTTTCATCAGTTAAAAAAAATTTAAATTCTAGTCCTGGAAAGTCTGCCTACATTTACCAAACACCTAACATTTATAATGTATAGTGGATATGTGTAAAAATAAATAGACTGAGGGCCAGGGATTTAGCTCAGTGGTGCTGCCGCCTGCCTCGCAAGCCCAAAGACCCCAGTTTGAGCCCTGGTACCAAAATAAATAAATAAACTGGGCCCCTACCCTCTAGGAATATAAAACAGGAAAACAGAGGACATAGTTAATCTCATTAAGGTGTGCATCTGTAAGAAGCAGGGCGGACTGGCTCTTCTGGAAGTCTTTCTGATAATTAGCTGGCTAGCTAGAGAAGAGATTTGCTTTTCTTCCTACCATACATAGGACAACTTATCAAGTAGAGTTATTTCTCAGTGTTCTTGGAGGGCTGGTTCCGGAATCCCCTGCCTCCACTCAGATACCAAAATCTGAGGCTGTTTACTTCCCTTATGTAAAACAGTAATCTTTGTGAAAATTTCTGCACATTTTCCCACATAACCTTCAATCATCTGTAGATTTGCCTTTTATACGTAATATAATGTATATGGTTTATATGGTTGTTATATTGTTTGGGAGGATAGTAACAAGAATGTTTGTATGTGTTCAGTATAGACATTTTTAACCAAATACTCTCAGTCTACAATTAATTGAATCTGTCTTTTGTTGTTGTTGTTGAGTCTTCTGTGCAGAACCAGTGGATGAGGAGGTCTTCCAGACCCCTACAGTATTTCTCTCCTGTTTATGCCTACCTGTGTTTTTCAGATGGCCATGCAGATGCAGCTTGAAGCAAGTGCAGACACTTCGGTGGAAGAAGAAAGCTTTGGCCCACAGCCTATTTCACGGTTGGAGGTATGTTCTTAATTGCTTATTTTTTATTATTATGCTGTACTACATTCTTCTTCCTAATGGGTAATACCAGCCTTTATATAAACTATAGGTTTCTTTTGGTGGGTGGGGGGAGTCTGGTACTGGGGATCAAACTCAGGACCTTGCACTTGTGAGGCAGTTGGCAGCACCACTGAGCTAAATCCCCTGCCCTTAGACTTTTTTTTTTTTTTTTTGGTACCAGAGATCGAACTCAGGACCTTGCACCTATGAGGTAGGCAGCAGAACCACTGAGCTAAATCCCCGGCCCCTCATAAACCATAGGTTTGTTACTAAAGTCAAAACCCAAATTACAGCCAGACAAGGTAGCACACAGTTATACTTCCATCACTTGGGGGCTGAGGCAGAAGGATCAAAAGCTCAGGCCCAGCCTGAACAACCTAGTGAGACTGTCAAAAAATTAAGGGAAAAAAGGCTGGAATATAGCTTAATGGTAGAGTACTTCCCTAGCATGCATAAAACCCTAGGTTCAATTACTTCCACCCCCCCAAAAAAATTAGGGCTTCAGGAGGTTGTCAAGAACACCCATGAAGCCAGGCGTGGTGGCACACGCCTGTAATCCCAGCACTCAGGAGGCTGAGGCAAGAGGATCGCTGTGAGTTTGAGACCAACCTGGCCTACACAGTGAGTTCCAGGTCAGTCTGAACTGCATAGTGAGACCCTGTCTCAAAAAAACAAAAAAGAACACCCATGAAAAGGCTTGAGGTTATTGTTAAATGTGTCTGCTGGATTTCTTCTTTCATCAGTAATGCTCTTCCTACTTTATCATTTTTCCTTCCCAGAGATGAATTGTCAGAAATTAAGGCCTAGGACCCCATGGTGAAATCTCAATACTGCTTATACTAATAATGGAAGTACTGTCTGGAGAATTAAAGTGGCCCTGAACTAGTTATGCAGGGAGAAGGAAGTAGCTTTCCTCTGCTGACCCATGACTGCGCATAAGTTATCAGATAGACAGTTACCATAGGTAGGAAAAAAGACTTGGGTTTTTAAGGTATCAGAACCCAGCTCAAATTTGTGACTGCCTAAGAATGTGAAGCACCAAAGCCAAGGCTTCCCAGTATTTTTGTTGCACATCATACAAAGGCTTCACTGAGTACAAGTGATTTAGAACACAGCTGTGCTAACTACTATACCACCAACACCTCCTAAGTATAGTTGATTTGGGTTGAAAGAAGTAAGAGTGGAAGCTGGATTCTTCTGTCACCTTTTGCATTTTTTTTCCAATCTTCAACAAAGCTTCAGAGCCCTCGAAATTACTAAAGTGGATTTATGATAAATATTTGAGAATTATAACGTTGGGGGGCAGTACTTGAGATCAAATCCAGGACATTGCCCAGGCTGGGCTCAAATTTGCAGTCCATCTGCCTCAGGCTCCCAGAATGCTGAGATTACAGGCATATGCCCAGCTCAATGAGCACCCTTATATTCACAAATGGGTATTGCTTAAGTATTAATAGCAGACATGGTTTTTCTTGACACATACTAATCTCCTTTCTCCTGAATCCTCTTTGAACCCCAGATATATACTGGTTCCTCCCGTAACTCATGCTGAGTCCATGGTTCCAGTGGTAATGAAACCAAAGCACACCTTGTACATGGGGGGAAAAGGTGCTATGGTGTGATTTGCTTTGAGAAGTGGTGTAATGGTTATAGTTAGTGACCCAAACAAAGTAGTTTTCCCTCTTCTTGATGTCAGCTGTAAGAAAGGATATTGATACATCAATATAGTGCTCCTCTTAGCTTTGAGTCTTTCTTATCTTTTTTGCCCTAGCACAGTGTAAAAACAGGTAGCTTAATGTGGGAAGTTTTGTGAAACAGTTTTGGCAGTTTTGGGGGTGGGTAACCAGGGATCAAACTTGAGACCTTGCACTTGTGAGACAGGCAACAGCATCACTGAGCTACATCCCCGGCCCTTTGTGAAACAGTTTTAAAGTGACCTTTGAGGGCTGGAACTCTCAAAGTTCGTTTAGAGTTATAGTCAAAAACGGTTGGGAGTTACTGGTTTCATCCTAATTCCTAATGAGAATCTTCTCTTTTTTTCTGAGATAGGATCTTGCTATGCAATTCAGGCTGGCCTCAAACTCTCTAACTCGCTCACTCCTCCTGACTCAGCCTCCCAAATGCTGGAATTACAGGCTTGCACCACCATGCCTGGCTTCTTGCATTTTTAAAAAATGTGTATTCCTTGGCAATGTAAAATGAAAATGTACAGCTGATAGAGATAGGGAAGTAGAAATGAAGGAAGAAAAGATGGAAGGGTAAATGTCCTTGTAGGAAGTTAGGATACATAGTGTATAGTTGATAGACTAGGAGGTTAGGTATAAATATGTATTACATTGTCATAGATTAGGTGAAGCATATTATATGGGTCTATAAATTTTTATTGGTACTGGGGATTGAACTCCGGACCTTGTGCTTGTGAAGCAGGCATGGCACCACTGAACTAAATCTCGGCACTGGTTCTATAATTCTTTAACTACATGAGTAGATTACTTGAACTGGCAATTTAAAAATGGATCTTCTTGAGCTGGGGATTTAGCTCAGTGGATCTGCCGCCTGCCTAGCAAGCGCAAGGTCCCGAGTTCAATCCCCAGTACCAAAAAAATGGATCTTGTGTAGCCTGGGTGATGCCCTGGGTTCAGTTCTTAGCAATAACCCCCCCACCCCCGCCACAAAAAAAAAAACACCTATATGGAGTCTGAGTCCATCCTTTATGATGACTTATTAAAAATGTATTTGTTATATAGTTCAGGCTGGCCTTGAATGCAGAGGTCCATTAGCTCAAATCCACCTGCCTCAGCTTCCTGATTGCTGGGATTACAGGTATATGCCACCACACCCATCGATCTCCCTGGTCTTTTTTTTTTTCCCCCCCCTTAATTATTTGAGACAGTCCTGCTAAATTGCCCAGGATGGCCATCAACTTGGGATCCTCTTTCCTCATCTCTGAATAATGTATCTGGAATTGTGGGCATGTGCTGCCACACTCAGCAAAAGTCCCCTTTGATAAACGTGGGATAGTGCTAGTTTAAAACTACTGTTTTTGATAATGTGTTATATAATACTTCATGTAGAAAGCATACTTCTCAGAACTTGTGTGTGTAATACAAGCCTTGATATATTTCTGCAAAACAGGTTGATCACAGTTTTTATGTTAGATGACAGAGTTGAAGCTTAAAGGTTGCTATGGTTTTATTTACAGCAGTGTGGCATAAATGCCAATGATGTGAAGAAGTTAGAAGAAGCTGGATTCCATACTGTGGAGGCTGTTGCCTATGCACCAAAGAAGGAGTTAATAAATATAAAGGGAATTAGTGAAGCCAAAGCTGATAAAATTCTGGTAAGTATGAGCCAGGAATTTAGCTCAGTGGTTCTGCCGCCTGCCTTGCAAGTGCAAGTACCCGAATTCAATCCTCAGTACAAAAAAACAAAAAAAACAAAAAACAAAAAAAATTCTGGTAAGTACAGCTAGGGACGCATTAGTAGGCATAGTAAAAATAGGTTTATAGTGAAAGGTAGTCTTTCTCCTGCCCTTCATTTTGTCATCCTGTTTCTCATTCCTAAAAGTGACTATCACCAGTTTCTTTGTATGTCTCATTGCATAAACTCAGATTTTCTGTAGAGAATTGCATTATCATGCAGTTTGACATAAATGCCAAAAAACTGATGATCAATCTACATTTCCACCAGTAAAGATTGGTGTATACCTTATCTTTTTAGATGTTATGATCCTATATCCTGGAAATATATTCATCAGCTGGGCATGGTGCATTGACTTGTAATTCCAGCTGTTTGGGTTTTGTGTTTGTTTCTGGTTTTTTTGTTTGTTTGTTTTGGTACTAGGATCAAACTCAAGGCTGGGGGCTGGGGATTTAGCTCAGTGGTTCCACCATCTGCCTCGCAAGTGCAAGGACCTTAGTTTGATCCCCCCGCATACCAAAAACAAAAAGCTCAAGGCTTGCTCTCTTGGTAGGCAAGATCCCTACCACTGAGCTACATCCCCAGTTAATTCCAGCAACTTGGGGGACTGAGGAAAGAAAATCATCATAAGTTCTGGTCCAAACTGGGTAATTTAGACTGGATCAAAACAAAAGTATTAAATATAAAATCAGGGCTGGGCGCGGTGGCACACACCTGTAATCCCAGCACTCAGGAGGCTGAGGCAGGAGGATCACTGTGAGTGCAGTACCAGCCTGAGCTACATAGCAAGTTCCAGGTTAGTCTCAACTAAAAAGTGAGAATCTGTCCCAAAAAAACCAAAACAAATAAACAAAAATATGTGTAAAGTCAAGTATAGAGATGCACACCTGTTATCCTAGCAAACTGGGAGACTGAGGCAGGAGGAGTATAGGTTCAAGCCCAACCTGTGCCACTTAGACTCAAAAAAGTAAAAAGAACAGGGGATGTAGCTCATTATAAGGTCCTGGGTTCAATTCCCAATACCACCAAAAAAAATTTTTTTTTAAAGGCTGGGGATATACCTCAGCAATAGATCATTTGCCAAACATATGTGAAGCCCTATATACAAGCCCCAGTACCACCCAAAACAGACTATCACTGGGGAGTGGGATTAAATCAGTAACACCTATACTAACAGGTGCCCACAGCCTAGCTTCATCTTTGAAGTTTTATATAGCATAAGCTGAATAATTATAAATTATATTTCCCTCTATTATAAAGTATAAAGCTTACCTTTACACTTTTGGAGAAATGTTCTTTTAAAAAAAAAAAATCAAAGGCTAAAGAATCTTCAAAAAGAAAGCCAGGTGTGGTGGTGCACACCTGTAATCCCAGCATCGGGAGGCTGAGGCAGGAGGATTACTATGAGTTTGAGACCAGCCTGGGGTACACAGTAAGTTCCAGGTCTGTCTCAACTACATAGACCCTGTCTCAAAAAACAAAACAAACAAGAATCTTCAAAAAGAATGTGTTCTTTATTAATGAATACCTTCATTACATTATGTTTTGCCATGTAACTTAGATTAAAAACAAATTTAACATTTAGCCAGATGGTGATTTGCACCTATAATCCTAGCACTGGGGAGGCTGAGTTTGAGGCCAGTCTATAAAGTACATAGTGCAGCCCTATCTCAAAATCCAACTTTTGGTATACTTATTTAATGTCTCATCATAAGTTAATATATGTAATCCATATTATCTCGCTGTGGATATTCGTCAGGGGTTTTGTTTTTGTTTGTACTTGGGATTGAACCCAGGTCCTTCACACTTAGCTTCATCCTCAGCTTTTCCGATAAGGTCTCACTAAGTTGCCTAGGCTGGGCTCCAGTTTGCTGTCCTGCTGCCTCAGCCTCCCAGAGTGCCTAGATTGCAAGAGTACACCACCAGACCTTGCTGGCTGGGTTCTGTTTGTTTATTATTATTTTTGTTTTGTTTTGTTTTTTGGGTTTTTTGTTTGTTTGTTTGTTTGTTTGTTTGTTTTTTGCAACAGGGTCTCAATATATAGCTGAGACTGACCTGGAACTCACTATGTAGCCCAGGCTGGTCTGAAAAATCACAGTGATCCTCCTGCCTCAGCCTCCCAAGTGCTGGGATTACAGGTATGTGCCACCATGCCCAGCTATTATCATTTTTTTTTTTTTTAAGGCCAGACTGAACTACATACACACAGCAAGACTCTGTCTCAAAAATTCAAAATGAAAATAAAGAATATATATTGTCACAGTAGAGAAGACTGTCTCCAAACTGGGAGGGGGGTCGCATTTTAAGACTATAAATCAAAAAAGGTGAGAAAGGTTATGAGTGAAGTAATTTATTCAGCATGTGCTAGATCCTAGCCAGACATGGTAGTGTGTGCCTGAATCCCAGATACTCAGAGGCTGAGGCAGGAGGATCACAAGTTCTGAGGCCAGCCTGGCCAACCTATTGAGACCCTGTCTCAAAGTAAAAATTTTAAAAGAGGGGAGGCTAATGATGTAACTATTTGGATTCAATCCTCAATGTCACCAAAAAGGAAAAAAAAAAAGCAAAATCTAAGAGTGGCTTCAATTCAGATACTCAGTAAAGGAATACCCAGAACAATAGAAGCCTAGAATTGCAGTCTTGGTTGGAGAACAAATGAAGATTTCTATTATTTATTTATTATTACATGTGCATGTGCCAGACCATAACGTGCATGATAAGTGATAAGCACACACTGCGTATAACACTGAGCTACATATCCAGCCACAGGAATGAGGATCTCAGGTGGAAAGGGGTCTTACATGCAGTAGAATACATATTAAGATTGAGAGACTAGGAAAACAACAAATGATACAGTCCGGCTGGAGATTTAGCTCAATGATTCCGCCACCTGCCTCAAAAGTGCAAGGTCTGGAGTTGGATCCCAGGTACCAAAAAAACAACAACAAATGATATAGTCAGAGAATGCTAAAGAAAAAGAGAAATGTTCTGGTATACAGGGGGGGTAGAATGACTTTGAAAACTGATGGCAGATTGAAAAATAGTTCATTTAGATTTGAAAATAGAAACCTTTGAGAAACAAAGCATTGATAATATTGGAACATTATGCACAGAATTGTTTTTTGGGGTGTTTGTTTGGGACAGGGTCTTGCTATGTAGTTTAGCTGGCCTTGAACTCACCCTGTTGCCCAGGCTGGCCTCAAACTCATGGCGATCCTCCTGACTTAGCTTCTGGAGTGCTAGAATTATAGGTATACATCACCATACCCAGCAAGAATTGTATTTCTAGCACACTATTCAGTTCTGCAGTGAATTATATTTACAAGTTACCTAATTTGTTGACTTAGAATTATTCAAAGTAGTCCCTTTATAATTAAATTATTTTTATTTCTGTGAGAATGGTAGTATTACTCCTCTTCATTACTTTTTTGTTTGGTTTGGTACCAGGGATTGTACTTGGGACCTTGCACTTGTGAGGCAGGTGGTGGCACCACTGAGCTAAATCCCCAGCCCTATTCATTTCTAATTTAAGCAGTTAAAGGCTTCCTTTTTGCTGTTGGCCTATGTAGATAAATGTTTGTCAGTTTTATCTTTTCAAGAAACCAACTTTTGGCTTTTTTTTGTTTGTTTCGTTTTTTTCTATATCATTAATTCTGTTCTAATTTATATTACTTGTCTGCTTGCTTTTTACATTGTTTACTTTTCCCAGTATCTTAGGTTATAATTTGAAGTCTTTACTAGTATAGGCATTTACAGCTATTCTCTCTAAGCAGTACTATTATGCTCTTAAGTTTTGCTGTGTCTTCATTTTCATTCATTTCAAAGTAGCTTTTAGTTTTTTTTAGTGACTTTTTCTTTGGTGATTATGTAGAAGTGTGAGGTTGAATTTCTGCATATTTCAGATTGTACTTGTTTATTTATGCATTGCTAGGTATCAGTTCCAGAATTTTATATGTGCTAGACAAACACAATACCCCTGAGCTATACCCTACTCCTGCATTTTATTTATTTTTTTATATACATATATATTTATTTATTTTTCTTTTGGTTTTTAAAGACAGAGTCTTGCTATGTAGTTCAGGCTGCCCCTTCAGCTCACTGTGTAGCCTAGGCTGGCCTCAAAGTTGGAGCCATCCTTCTGCCTGAGCCTCGAAAATTCTGGAATTACAGGCATGCACCACCATGCCTGGCTTCCTGCATTTTTTAAAATGTATTTATTTGCATACTGGGGATTTGACCCTATCATAGATAACATCTGTGGTTACCAGATAGGGTGCAGATGTTTTCAACCTTGGCAATGAAAATGAAAATGTAAAGCTGATAGAGATAGGGAAGTAGAACTGAAGGAAGAAAAGATGGAAGGGTAAATGTCCTTGTAGGAAGTTAGGATACATAGTGTATAGTTGATAGACTAGGAGGTTAGATATAAATATGCATTATATTGTCATAGATTAGGTGAAGCACATTGTATGGTTCTTTTTTTTTTTTTTTTTTTTTTTTTTTTTATTTCCTGTACTGGGGATCGAACTCAGGACCTTATGCTTGTGAGGCAGGAGTGGCACCACTGAGCTAAATCCTCGGCCTGGTTCTATAATTCTTTAGCTACATGAATAGATTACTTGAATTGGCAATTTAAAAATGGATCTTCTTGTGTTACCTGGGTGAAGCTCTAGGTCCAGTTCTTTAGCAACATCAAAAAAAAAAAAACCAACAACAAAACCCTTTTATGGAGTCTCAGCCCATCCTTTATGATGACTTTTAAAAAGTATATTTGCTATTATAGTTTAGGCTGGCCTCAAATGCAGAGGTCTTCCTGCTTGTGTGCACCACCATGCCCAGCAGTGACTTTTTTTTGGCAGGGGGCGGTACCAGAGATTGAACTTGGGCCCTTGTATTTGCAAGGCAGGTGGCAGAACCCCTGAGCTAAATCCCCACCAAGCAGTGACTTTTTAAAGAGAAATCATTCTGGAAGTTTTCTTAGATGTTTTCTCTTCCCTAGTTCTTGTTTTACTAATTTAAGATGATCATCCCTAATCCAAAATACTGAAATCCAAATTGCTACAAATTTTTTGAGCACCAATATGGCACTTAAGGGTTAAGATTTTGGAATTTTTGGGATTAAGGATATTTGTTTTTTTGTTTTGTTTTGTTTTGTTTTTTAAGGATATTTGACTTGTAAATCCTATGCAGGAATCCCAGTCTACCTGGGGGTGGTAGTGCATGCCTTTAATCCCAGCTCTTGCAACTGAGATGGAAGGATCAAGGATAGCAGAGAGCTGAAGGCCAGCCTAAATTACATAGTGAGACCCTGTCTCAAAAAACAAAACAAAACAAAACAAAACAAAAAATTCTGGTCCCAAGCACTTCAGATATGAGTTACTCAACCTGTGTTTTGTTGATTTAACATTTCTTATTTTCCCCAGGCTGAGGCAGCTAAATTAGTTCCAATGGGTTTCACCACTGCAACTGAATTCCACCAAAGGCGGTCAGAGATCATACAGATTACTACTGGCTCCAAAGAGCTTGACAAACTACTTCAAGGTATAGTTCTCCTTTAATCTCTTGCTGTAAACTGTCAGCAACACATTCAGGATACAGAATAAAACTGAAATTATTGGGTAGGCTTTACTTGTTAGATGTGACTAAGAGATATGAGAAGAATCCACATTGAAGGAACAGAACTACTACAGGGTGAGACCTGACTTAGGAAATGCTAAAATTATCTGCAAATTAAATAATTTTTTATTAATTAGTTTTTTTTGTTTAGTTTTGTTTTTAGACAGGGTCTCATCTTAGGTAGTCCAGGCTGGCCTTAAATTCACTATATAGCTTAGGCTGGCCTCAAACTCCAGGCAATCCTCCTTTCTTAGCCTCTTGAATGCTGGGATTACAGGTATGTGCCATCATGCCTGGCTTCTGCATATTAAATAATTTAATCTCTGTTTAATATTGTGTGTTGAGAATAAGCTTCCTCTGCTTAAAGAAATAACTGTAATTATCTGTTTCTACAAGGTTAAAAAAATTGATTGGATAAAAAGTGTGCATGTGTGTTTAACTTGGGATTGGGTTCTTTATCTGATTGTCTTACTTTCTTGTTGCGGGAACAAAATACCCAACACTCAAAATTTAAAAAGGAAAGGTTTATTTTAGCTCACAGTTTATAGAGGTTTCATTGCAGTCAGCTGGCTCCAAGGCAGGGCAACATATCAGAAGAGAAACCATTCAGGGCATGGCGAGCAGGAAGCAGCAAAGCAAGTGAGGCTCCCTTTCCCTTTTATCTCATCCAGGCTGCAAGCCTATTGGTGCATACCCAGGGTGCGCCTTCCTCCACACCCAGAACTATGCTAAATCAATCAGAGGACTAACATCCTTAATCCATATTTACACATCCATGATCTAGTCACCTCCAAAAAACCCCACCTTGAGCACATAGGCTTTGGGAGGACATCTACATACAAGCTATAATGCTTTTCTCCCTTTTGGTGGTACAAAATAGCATAAGTTCAAGAATCAATCTCGACAAATAATAAATGCAACAATAGGTATAGTTGTACACACTTAGAATCCCAACACCTGAGAGGCTGAGGCAGTAGGATTGCAAGTTCAAGGCCAGCCTGAACTGTAAAGCAAGACCTTGTCTCAAAAAGGCAAAAAAATGAGCATGTATCACAATACTAAGTACATAAAGTTAGAAAATATTTGATGATATTATTTACATTCTTCTTTTTAAATGGCTTTTTGTGGCGGGGGGTACCAGAGATCCAACTTGGGTCCTTGCATTTGCAAGGCAGGCAGAAAAATGGCTACTTTTAAATGACACAGGACGGGCCAGTTCTGAATCTTGAATGTGGTAGTAGTTACATGAAGGTACACATTGGATAAAATTGCCCATAACTATATATCCAAACATATGAATGCATATGTAACTGGAGAAATCTGAGCAAACTTTTTAGATTGTACTGATGTCGGCATTAGCTATGCAAGATGTTGTCATTGGAGGAGGCCAGGTGAAGAGTTCACTTTTCCATACTTTATAACTTTCTTTAAATCTATAATTATTTCAAAATAAGTTTTTCCTGGAGCCATGGGTGGTGGTGCACACTTGTAATCCCAGCACTCAGGAGGCTGAGGCAGGAGGATTGCCTGCAAATTCCAGGCCAACCTGGGCTACATAGTGAAACCCTGTTCCAAAAAAACAGCAAGTTTTTTTTTTGGTTTTGGTTTTTTGAGACAGGGTCTCACTTACGTAGCGAGATGGACCCGGAACTCACTACATAGCCCAGGCTGGTCTCAAACTCACAGCGAACCTCCTGCCTCAGCCTCCCAAGTGCTGGGATTACAGGCGTGCACCACCATGCCCGGCTATAAAACAATAAGTTTTTACCAAATAACTGCTTCTTAGAAATTGGATTTCTGGACTTGGAATTTAGCTCAGTGGTTCCCACTGCCTGCCTTGCAAGTACAAAGTTCCGAGTTCGATCCTGGATACCAAAAAAAAAGAAATCGGATTTCCAACTTCTGTAAATATCTTTCTAAAGAGCTCCAAGAATATTTCTGTGATTATAGTTTGTAAACCCTTGTTTGTTTTTCTTTATTGGTACGTTTTAGGTATACTGTAAACCCTCATATTAAGTGTTTCCAGGCTGGGGACTTAGCTCAGTGGTTTCACTGCCTGCCTTATAAGTGCAAGGACCCACGTTTGATCCCTGGCACTAAAAAAGAAGTGTTTTCTGTTGCTTTTCTAGGCGGAATTGAGACTGGATCTATCACAGAGATGTTTGGAGAATTCCGAACTGGGAAGACTCAGATCTGTCACACACTGGCTGTCACATGCCAGGTGAGCTTTGGGGCTCTTGCTGATCAAATCAGGGATTGGTTGACTCTATTCTTGGTAAGCATCTGTTAGGATGTACGTAATAAGCACCTTCTCTGTCCTTGGAATCCTATTGCTTGGTAGAAGATTTCTGCAAACTCTGTCAGACCATAGAAATTTCGAATTCACCTAACTTCAGGTACCATCCTGTAGTCCTCTCCTGGTTTACTGCTCTTTTCTTCCTTAGCCTACATTTTATGTTACCATTTAAAACATTGTCCTTCACAGATGCTTGAGCTTACATACCTACTTGGAGACACCAACCTTAACATCGACTCCAGCTACTTTCTTAGTACTTGAACCCAATTTTTTTGCTAATAATACTGAAAAAAAGTCATACCATAAAGCTAACTGACTTCACTTGAAATTCAAGATGACTACTAGGATTAGTATTCATTACAGCATGGCTAATCTGAGTTTCCTCCATTAAGGTTATACTTTGCCACCCAAATGAATAATCTCATGTTTTGTCTCCTCAAACCTTCATAGTTGTTTTCAACCTTCACTCTAAGCCACTTTTCACATCAAATGTATGAATTCAGCTGCATTTGTACCCATCTTTTCCATTCAACAGCCCTCCCTTCCCTGTGTGATCTGCTTGCCATCTCCTGATACCATCTCATGTGCTCTACTTCCATTTCCTGGTTTACTTCTCTTAGATTAATTTTTGCAAATTTGAGCCCAGCCTGGGCAACTTAATGACTTTGAGACCCTATCTCAAAACAAAAACTTTTTAGAAGGACTAAGGTTGTAGCTCAGCCTGAAAACTCAGTTCACTCCTCAGTACTTCAAAATAGGTGAAATACCACCCTCTGGGAATTTAGTGCTAGAATCCTTGTCTAGCTTGTGTGAGGCTCTACCTTCAATCCCTAGCACTGGAAAAAATAATTACCCTGACATGGGTCATTAAACATGTGTGGCCTTTAAAGTAGAAATATTTTCCCTGTGTTTTTGACAACTTTGTGTTGCTGGAGATTAAACTCAGGGCCTTAAACATGGAAGGTAGGTGCTCTACCACTGAGCTTCATCTCTCTGCCTCTACCCTGTGTTGTTCAAACAGAATATTTAAAGCACAGTGCAGTGCTCACTTCAGCAGCACATATACTAAAGCATGCATAGTACACGTTTCTGTCATTACCATAGCAACTCAGGCTATCACAGTGCGGCTCTAAAGTTGTACAGATAGAATCCTTAGCTTGAGGGTGTTTATTAGGTAGTCAAAGAATGCCTATCAACAAATTGAAACAAAATTCTCAAGAAAACATGGGGCTCTTTATAAAAATAACGTTTGCAGGTTGCTATGTCAAAGAACAACTGTGACCTTTGTCATTTTTTCTGGAGAAAAAGAATACAAATAATAATGGAAAGGATTATATGTCATCAGATTAAGTTGTGGAACCAGAAGTACAGAAGATACTGGATTGCTACTTAAATCTAAATATCTGCTGTCATTGTTCAGATATTCTCAGTTCAGTGAAATAAAACCTCATTAAATACTAGATTTTTGTGTTTGTTTGTTTTTGTAGTGGGGATCAACTCTGGACATTGCACTTGCAAAGCAGGTGGCAGCACCACTGAGTTAAATCCCTGGCTCTATATTAGATTTCTTAATGATAAAGTTATATAAAGTTGAGAGGCATAATTAAGTTACAGAAAATAATACAGCCCATGTGTGTTCAAAGAATAATTTTTAAATTCTGAGGTTAATAATTTAGAAGTGCCAGTCTTTAAAGCACATGCTTCTTTTGGGTTTTTGAGATGGTGTCTCCCTACGTAGTTCAGGCTAGCCTTGTGCCTTGCTATAATCCTGCCTTGGCCTCCTGAATGCTAGGATTACAGACATACACCACCATGCCCAGCTTTCAGAGTGTTCCACATATGCCCAAGGATGAATGTATAGACTGTACCATAGCATTATTAAAATTATAAAAGTAAAAAACTCACTGTAAGAAGCAAAGTTAAATTAATATACTAAGCAATTTTCGTGGGTTTCCTTTTTTTTTTTTTTTTTCCAGCTTTAATTGAGTTTATTATTGGTACATTTTAGGGATACAATACAGTTACATTCATCGTTGGGATCTTGTACCTCTACATGACAAGTCTTGATTCTCATTTCTTCCCCTTACCCCTGCCCTCCCCCCCTCCCCTCCCCATCTACAAACAATTATTGGTACATTTTAGGGATACAATACAGTTACATTCATCGTTGGGATCTTGTACCTCTACATGACAAGTCTTGATTCTCATTTCTTCCCCTTACCCCTGCCCTCCCCTCCTCCCCTCCCCATCTACAAACCCTTTATTTTCATCTTTTCATTATCTCACATTTTTTTCTTTTCCCTTATTACCCTTCCCCTACCCATCCCACCTTCCCTACACCTTTAGTGGGTTTCCTTTTTAATTGGGAAATTAAATCCAGGGCCTTGGCACTGAGCTACATCTTCAATGGTTTTGTTTTGAATTTTTGGTACTGGGGATCAAACTCAGGACCTTGCACTTGTGAGGCAGGCGGCAGAACTACTGAGCTAAATCCCCGACCTGTTTCGTTTTGTTTTTGAGATAGGGTCTTAATATATAGTTCAGGCTAGCCTCCAACTTACAGTGTTACTCTTGCTTCTTCCTCCTGAGTGCTGGAATTATAGGTTTGCACCACTATGCCCAGCTTTAGCCCTTTGTTTAACTGTTTATTTTGAGACAGGGTCTGGCTAAATTGCCCAGGCTGGCTTCAAAATTGCAGTCCTCCTGTCTCAGCCTTTTAGACTTCTGGGATTACAGAAGTGGTCCATCACATCCAGCTCCAAAGGTGTTACTGAAAACTGCTAATCTGATGGTGTCCCAGCCTGTAAAACAAAATGGCTACAGGGCAAGGTAGAGGGCAAAATAGGCTTCATAACAACATGTAGTCCATCCCCTTGCATCTGCCCCAGGCTGCCACCAGCCCAACTATACCTTGAGATTTTGTCTAGTCCCTTGCTCTTAATCTTGTACCTAATCATCTACAGCCTCCCTTAGGCCTAATGAGGTCCACCCAGGTGTAAAATGATCCTCTCATGAGCTGAGTGTGGTGGTGCCTGCCTGAAATACCAGGTAGTGGGGAGGCTGAGGAAGGAAGATCTCTAACCCAGTGTGCGCAGTTTTGTAGGACACTTGGTGGCTAGATGATGTACCCCAGTGCTCAAAGACTACGGGTTCAATCCCCAGTCCCCTCTACCACACCAAAAAATGAATCCTCTCACAATAACACTGAGGATAGCAGAAGTTGAGGGAAAGGGGGCCCCTTCATCTTATTTCCTGGAGACTTAGTCCCCAAAGTATCCAGATTTCCTATTCTCCAAAAACCTGAGGCAACTTCTGTGTTCTTTTCTATTGGCTAATGGCTCCAAATCCCTCATCTATCAAAATTCTCCTCACCATCTCCCCTTCTCATTCAGAGTCTCATTGAGTTGTCCAAGCTGCCATTGAGATTGTGACCCTCCTGCCTCAGCCTCCTAGAGTGCTAGCATTACAGGCGTGTTCCACAACCAGCTCAAGGCTCTCTTTAATTGTATACATGTCCTTTGTTCACTCTATGCATTCCCATGATACAGAGGATTTTTACCCATCGACCCGCCAAATGCCAATGTAATTTTCCCTTTCTGACTAATAAAGCAGCCAGGCATGGTGGTTCATGGGCATTTTAGTCTGTCTCCAAGTAAAGAATTAAAAACCATCTGGGACATAGCTGTGTGCAAAGGCTTTGCATTCAACCACTGCTGCAAAATAAAATAATGAAATAAGACAGCCTTCTATAAATGAGTATTGAGTAAAATCAGTCCTCTAAATGTCAGAGAAATCATAATTTCAAAGCATATTTTCTGTGTTGTCACCATTTAAATGATTTACATTATTTCATTTACTTTTTTAAAAATCCTGGGTTTTATCTGCATTTTTCAAAAAGGAACCTGGGCTACATAGTGAGCTCAAGGGCAACCTGAATGACATAGTGCAAGACCTTGACTCCAAACAAAAATTGTTTTTTTCCTTTTCATTTTTAACATCTCTGTGGTAGTGGAGTGACATCCTTTTCTTTCTTGTTCATTCTTTCAACTTGGCTAAGGATGCTTCTGTGTCATTGACAGGCCTTGTTAAAACCCTGAGGAATGAACTCTGCTCAGTGAATAACTGAGGTTTGTTCTGGACATGTTGGGGCTAATTGGGTATCAGGTCAGGGTCCCTCTCTCACTGCTTAATCACTTGGGTTGCATTTCCAAGCAGTGCAACTGGGACAAGGCTTTGCCTTGGTATGCTATGAGACATGCTTCATGTCTACTGCTGGCTGGATTTCAGTGAAATGGGAATGCTTCCTTGCCTTTGATTGTCATTTCCGTATGTTGTCCTTTTATTGGGAGTGAAAGGAATTATAGACTCAAAATGAGAAAATGGATCAACTCTGTAAGAAATATGATCATTTCAATTGTTTCCTTTTTTTTTTTCCTCTTTAGCTTCCCATTGACCGAGGTGGAGGTGAGGGGAAAGCCATGTACATCGATACTGAGGGTACTTTTAGGCCAGAACGGCTCCTAGCAGTGGCTGAGAGGTGGGTTACTAAATTACACGAGAGGATATGTATTGTTGCCAGGGTTTTGACTGGAGAATGTCTCATTGCTCTGTATGGGACCTTCTTTAGATAATTAAAATAATCATTTTGGGCCAGGGATTTAGCTCAGTGGTTCCTCTGCCTGCCTCGCAAGCACAAGGACCTGAGTTCAATCCCCAGTACCAAAAACAAAAAAACATAAGGGCTTAAAATAGCAATTCATCAGGAAGACATACCTAACAAGAGCCCCAAACTGCATGAAACAAAAATTGATGTAATTGGAGGTTAAAAAAAATTCATAAAACTAGTGATAAAAGGACAAATACTCTGATGTAAAATCATACTTATTTGAGATGCTTAGAATCTTCAGAATCACAGTGACATTGGGTATTCTAAACAGTGACATTGGGTACATTCTAAAAGCACAATCCATGAAAGAATAAATTATGAATCAGTTTTCTCTTCATTAGTATTAAAAACCTTTGTGAACCAAGAAAGTGAGGGGAGGTTGAGTCAGGAGGATTTAAACTTTGAAGCAAGCCTGAAACTATGTGAGACTTGTCTCAAAGGCATAGTGGTGCACACCTATAATCCCAGGGCTCTAGCAGGCTGAGGCAGAAGGATTGCAAGTTCAGGCCCTGCCTGGACAATTTGGTGACTTAGATCCTGTGTCAAAAAGGCTGAGAATGTAGCTCATTGTGAAGGCCCTGGGTTCAGTTCCTAATACAATAAAAATAAAATGATATAACATTTTTATAAAAGGGCTGGAGATATAGCTCAGTCCCCCTCCCCAAGAAAGAAAGAAAACCCAAAGAGTGTAAGAACAAATTCACAAATCATCTATTTGGCAATAGTTCAGTATTGAGCATGTATAAAGAACTCTGACAGCCCAGCAACAAAAAGATAACCCAGTTTTTAAAATTAGCAGAGAATTTTTTTGGCCAGGGATTTATATCAGGTGTTCTGCCGCTTGCCTCTCAAGCACAAGGCCCTGAGTTCAATCCCCGGCACCAAAAAAAAAAAAGAAAACAGAATTTGAATAGATATTTCTCTAAAGAGGATATACAAATGGCTGATGAGTACATGGACCACATATTCAGCATCATTAAGCCTCAGGGAAATCACATTAAAACCATAATGAGCTACAACCCCCCCCCCATCGTGATCGCTATGATGACACAGTAACAAATGTTGGGGAGGATATAGACAAACTGGAATGCTCATATTTTGCTAACAAAAATGTAAAATGATCCTTTAGAAAATAGTTTGCCAGTTTATTAGCCAATTTTTGGGGGGTGGGTACCAAAAATCAAACTCAGGAATTCGCATTTTCCAGGCAGGCACTGCCACTGAGCTACATTCCCAGCCCCTAGCCTGCTTTTATTTTGAGACAGAGTCTTACTAAATTGCCCAGTTAGGATTCCAATTTGAAATCTTCCCGCCTCAGCCTTAGAGTGCTGGCAATACAGGTGCCAGGCCAAGCTTTCATTAATACTTTTTAATTACGTCTGCCCGTCTAGAATCCCCCACCCACATGCACACACACTACTAGGGATTGAACCGAGGGCCTTCAACACATAGTAGATACACATGCCGTCTCTGAGCCACATCCCTGGCGCCTCCTGAGCTAGGGTCTCCTGCTAAGTTGCCCAGGCTGGCCTTTATTCTCTCCCTTAGCCTCCCAAAGTAGCTGAGATTACACAGGCATATGCCCCCTCACCTGGCAAGAAAAATTTTATAATTGAATTTATTTTGCATTTTAACTGATAGTTCTGATAAGTAATTTGGGCTTTATAAACTAATCCACTTTCCATTCATAACAAAAGAGCTCTCACAGATCAGTTTTTGCCATAAACTGTAGGTTGCTGTAGTTCAGCACTCACAGCATTAGCCTTGCCTGAGCATGTATTAGAAAAGCAAATATTCTGACACCAGCAGACTCAGAAATGATCAGAGCCCCTGGGGATATAGTCCAGCTCTCTAATCCTCAGTGCTTGCTGAAATTTGAGAACCATTAGCAGTTTTTGAAAGTTCTCTTTACTACTGTGAGAGATGACAGAACTCCTTTGAGGTGATAGAGCCTCTTTTTGAACCTGCCTGTTGAGAATAACCAGAGATATTTTGTCAAACATACTTTTATTTTAACCAGACCTCCTCCCTTAGTATTTGGGTTTATTGAGTCTGGGTTAGTGCCCGGAATTTATTTTTTCACAGATACTCCAAGTTACTCTAATCATTAAGGAAGCCCATAAACTACTTTGAGAAAAGGTACTATTTCCAGCCAACATTTTCCAAATTCTGGAGCATGAAAAGATCCCTATGGTTTTGTGAGAATTCTTTTTTGTTGTTGTTGTTTGGTTTTTTAAGACAGGGTCTCACTATGTAGTTGAGACTGACCTGGAACTCACTATGCAGCCCAGGCTGGTCTTGACCTCACAACAATCCTCCTGCCTCAGACTCCTCTGAGTGCTGGGATTACAGGTGTGCACCACCACGCCTGGCTTGTGAG
>NW_022900929.1:35490729-35492260 GCF_012274545.1 Fukomys damarensis | reverse complement strand
AACCTTCTTGGTATGGGAGATCGAACTGGGGACCTTTTGCTTGCAAGGCAGGTGGTGGAACCACTGAGCTAAATCCCTGGCCCACCCCATGGTCTTGTGAGAAAAGAGGATAATTCTATTTTCCTGGTGAACCTTCCATGTTCTAGTAGCAAAAAGACAGTCTCTTCCTGATAGTATATTACTTCAATATTTTTTTCTTCTCCTTCCCCTCTCTTCCCTCCCTGCTCTCCCCATCTCTTGGTCCTCTTCCCTTTTTCCTGATATCTTTTATTTTGCTATTTATATTCTGAGTTTCTCATATAATGTATCAGTATTTCTTGAGGCAAAACTAGAAGACTTGTGTAATATAGTACTAAGACCTCTTGAATCTTTCTGTTTACACCCGTGTGTGTGTGTGTGTGTGTGTGTGTGTGTGTGTGTGTATGTGTACTGGGGATCGAACTCAGGACCTTGCGCTTGCAAGGCAAGCAGCAGAGCCCCTGAGCTAAATCGCCAGCCCTGATTTAAATTTTTTTAAAAAACTTTTTTGCAAGGGCCAGGGATTTAGCTTAGTGGTGCCACCACCTGCCTTGCAAGCTCAAGGTTCTGAGTTTGCTCTCTGGTACCAGGGGGAAAAAAAAGAAAGAAAGAAACTTTTTTGCAGTACTGCAAATTGATCTCAGGGTCTTTATTTTTAAATTTTGAAACAGGGTCTCTCTTAAGTTGCTAAGTTGCTCGGGATTGGTCATAAAGTCTTGCCAAGTAGATCCACTCAAAAGTACTTGCTGCGGTCATCTCTCTGGATAGTTTGCCTGAATTTACTAATAGGGAGTCATATTCTTGGGCCTTACAAGCACTGTCAATTTCATTTCTTACCTAAATTTTAAGTGTTAGAGGTGCATTTATCATTTACTTGTGTGCACAGCCTACCAATGTTCTTTTTAGGTACGGTCTTTCTGGCAGTGATGTTTTGGATAATGTTGCATACGCTCGAGGGTTCAACACAGATCACCAGACGCAACACAGCCTACATGTTCTTGTTAGGTACGGT
This sequence comes from Fukomys damarensis, assembly GCF_012274545.1. Taxonomy (NCBI): domain Eukaryota; kingdom Metazoa; phylum Chordata; class Mammalia; order Rodentia; family Bathyergidae; genus Fukomys; species Fukomys damarensis. Next base: position 35,491,230 of record NW_022900929.1, on the reverse strand, counting down.
CTTTCTGGCAGTGATGTTTTGGATAATGTTGCATACGCTCGAGGGTTCAACACAGATCACCAGACGCAGCTCCTTTATCAAGCATCAGCCATGATGGTTGAGTCCAGGTATGTACAGTAGAAGGCAGTAAATGTTCCAAGAGTCCCTTTCCTGAAAAGCTTAGAAACAAATTTAAATTTTAGTTCCTATTTGTACTTTATGTCTAATCACTATTGAAAAATGAAGCCACCAGGTTGGTGGTATACACCTATAATCCCAGCATTTGAGAGGCTGAGTCAAGAGGATCACCACAAGTTTGAGGCCAGCCTGAGCTATATAGTGAGTACAGGGCCACCTGAACTATATAGCGAGACCCTGTCTTTTAAAAAAAAACAAACAGAAGGGCCAGGGATTTAGCTCAGTGGCACCACACACCTGCCTTGCAAATGCCAGGTCCCTTGAGTTCAATCCCTGGTACCAAAACAAACAAACAGAGAAAGGTCTACTTTAAAAAAAAAAAAA
>NW_022900929.1:35401122-35486115 GCF_012274545.1 Fukomys damarensis | reverse complement strand
AAAAAAAAAAAAGCCAAAGCCAGGAGTCCAGATCAGCAGTAGAGCATTTACTGGGCATGCAGAAGGCCCTGGGATCAATCTCTGTTCCTACCAGGAAAAAACTTACTAACAATGAGTCAATGTGAATGCTGTACAAATATTTTAATAAAACAGCTATATTCTGTACAAGTGAAACTGAATGTGAGGGTTAGGTGGTGAGGAAGGGATCTGACACAGACTAGAAATGGGCTTCAGAGCTTGTTGCTCCTTTTAGGTATGCACTGCTTATTGTAGACAGCGCCACCGCCCTGTACAGAACAGACTACTCTGGGCGGGGAGAGCTTTCAGCCAGGCAGATGCACTTGGCCAGGTTTCTGCGGATGCTTCTGCGCCTTGCTGATGAGGTACGCTGCGGGGAAGGGCGGGGGTTACTTTGGCCACAAATTCCAGCAGCGTTCCTTGCTGAGGCCAGGCGTTAGTGCCTCAGAGCATCTACTACTTTAGAAAAGGGGAATCATGCTTTATGGAGAGGGTGGTTGCCTGGGAAAGTCTCTGCCCACAAGACCGGTGTGCTTTCCCCGTCAGTTTGGTGTGGCCGTGGTGATCACCAACCAGGTGGTAGCCCAGGTGGATGGAGCGGCCATGTTTGCTGCAGACCCTAAAAAACCTATTGGAGGAAATATCATCGCCCATGCTTCAACAACCAGGTGAGGAGATGGCATAGCGTGCTGTGCTTGGAGTGAGTGTCATATTAACTGTGATGCAGAAATGAGAATAAAACTTCTCCAGTTAAGCTCTATAAAGCAGCTGTTGGATAATTAGGAATTCTAGCAAAATCTAATTGTCCTGCTCCACTTGGTAGAAGTGTTTGCTTTTAGTTCTTAAAGGGATTAAACACCTTTCCTTGTGGAAGATGAGTATGAAAAGTTGATTCGCTTCTCCTTGACTATAAAAAATGTTCATTTCCATATGAGCAGTCCGGTGAGAAGAGCAGGGCAGAAATGGACTTCTCCAGGTTGGAAGTGCATTAAATACACTAAGCTCCCTAAAGTTCTCCTGGGAAATACATAAACTGATAAATGTGCTTGCCGATTTTTAAGAGTCAGCTAGCAGTCAGAAATAGAATGAATAACTTGATGTTGGTCTGTGTCTTTGGAACAGACTGTACCTGAGGAAAGGAAGAGGGGAAACCAGAATCTGCAAGATCTATGACTCTCCCTGTCTTCCTGAAGCTGAAGCTATGTTTGCCATCAATGCGGATGGAGTGGGAGATGCCAAAGACTGAGTTGGATTTTTTCCTTGTGGTAAACTTGTAATTGCTGCAGCCTGATGGAGAGGACAGCTCCCTGGAGTTCCTTACAGGCCTCTTCCTGTTGTGAATGCAGTACAGGGCTTCTGGGACAATAGCTATTGTAGCAGCTTTTCTGATGGTGTAAACAGGAACCCAGGGTAGTACTCACAAACTGATCTGTTTATTCCTTCTGGCATGTGTGGATCTCTGGAATCTGTGCTCTGGGACAACCTCAGTTCTGATGGTTGTCTGTTAGTCTTTGATCTCTGAGAGAACTAAAGCTGCTGGAGAGATCACTTCTGAATAATGATAAACTAAAACACCTGATATCTGTGCCCAGGGGAATGGGGAATAGGCCTCTTCACAGATTTCTTTCTCTCAGTAAAACTGCTGTCCATCAGAAGCAAGTTTTAAAGTTGTATACCTGAACTCTCCTATGAAAACTTTTTTGTTAAATCTTGCACAAAGCCTACAGGGCCTTTGTTCCTCCCTCATCTGCTCACTTGGCCATTGTAACTCTGGAATCTGAAGCATTGCAGAGGCTGAGTAAGCAGATTTGGTGAGGCTGCTAATAAAGTAGTTATTTGTAGCCAATATTCTCTCTGTAGGAGTCATTCTAGCATAAGCTAAACACTTCAAGGTAGAGTTACCATAATATCTTTGTCACTGGGTGGTGGTGATCAGTTTTCTATTGCTTTGAGACTTAGACTGGTCAGGTATTGTGGCTCATTCCTGTAATTCCAGCACTCCAGAGGCTGAGGCAGGAGGATCGCTGAGTTTGAGGCCAGAATGGACTGCATGGTGAGTTCAAGGCCAGCCTCTACTACGTAGTGGAACCATCTCCCCACTCCTTCCAAACAAAAAGTTTGAAAACTGAAAAGACCAACCTTCAGAGGTTGAGCTTGAATCCTTCATTGGAATGGAAAGTATTACATGACCAATCATAGATTTCCTGTGGCCTTTGATTTTTTGACATGGGATCTGTATTGCCTATTCTGGTCTTGAACTCCTAGATTCAGGAGATCCTCCTCTTAGTCTCCAATTGTTGGGATCATAGGCACATGCCATTGCCCCCAGATGTGGCCTTTGTTTTTATTGTATAAATCTTACCCTATTTCAGAAGTTTGAATACTTCTCTTCCTCCCCTTCATACTACTTGGGATGGATTTTAACCAGCTCTTTTAGGTTTCAAAGGCTGTTTCAGCTAGTGGTGGGAAGGTCTGCTGCTGCACATGTTGATTGCCATCCCCGTATGTGGGGAGACACAGATCAGTTTAATCCAGCTTTGTTTTAAAAGCAGTTCTCTTCCCTGGCTTGGGTGCGCACCTCAGTCCCAGCTACCTGCAGAGGCTGAGGCATCTTCACTAGCTAGGATTTCTAACCTAGACCTCGCCCAAGGTGTTGAGCAACCATCCAGAAATTATCTAGGCTTTGGGTACCAAAAATTATTTTACTCCAAGAATTGAATATATCTCAGGTCTTTTCATTTGCACAAAATAAACTTGGGTTGCTATAATAAAGCCACATGACAGATTCTGGAGTGAAGATTGGTTCTCATGTAAGGGCATCTCAGTCTTACAGTCCTGTAAGATACTAAAGTGACTGACCTAGATACTTACCTTACTCTTTCTGTAAGTGAATTTAGGCCTTGCACTATTAGTGCTAAAAATGAACTAAGAGGGACAGAGGCACTTTAGTTGCAAAAGGCCTTCTTTAGGCTAAAATTAACCTCTCTGCCTAAATTTTACATTCAACTAAATTTTCCACTAATAAGAGCATTAACCAAAGAGCTTATTTTATTCTTCAACGAAGTATTTTTTCTACTGTCTTCAGTTTCCTATGTAGGAAGAAACAATCACAGCTGTCAACAGGTGATAACTAAAACAGGATAACATTTTTGATCAAATTCATTTTATTTCAATCTTGTACCAAAATATATTCCAGGTAACTCTTCAGGCCATTATTTCACAGTATCAGACTATGACACTGCCACTCATTTCAAAAGCTGGCAGATTTCTGAGTCAGGTGGCCCAGCCCCTCCCTCCCTCAGTCCAGGAGTACAGGTTGAATCCACATGAGCAGTGATAAGGGCCCCTGGACCCCTCCTGTGTCCTGGTCAGCAGGGTGTGATCTTAGGACTGGACGCGTGTTGAATATGAATCCATGAAAAAGACGAGAATGACAGGTTCTGTGCTTTGTTCCAGTGGCTCTTTGAAACTCCACCTCACCAGCCCATACGTGATCCTAAGGCAAGTGCTGACTAAGTATCGACTTTCCAGTTTCCTTAAGGGGAAGAAGAAGAACAGAAGGCCCAGCTACAGATATGTCCCCAGTTTAGGTGACAGATTAATCAGCTGACGGGAAACAGACAAGATGCCGGGGAATGGTAGTGGGTGCCGGGGTGCTTCTTGCTTGGAATCCTGATCAAAGCAGGGTCTAAGGAATTGCAGAGCAGCAGCCCGCAAGTAGCCCTCAAGTCATGAAGGCCACTGAAATGTGATTATTCCCCTAAAACTACTTCCAGTTCTTCCAGGTCCTTCTGAAGAGCTGAATCCTGGGAAGAAAAAGAAAAAGCCCGTACTCAAAACCTGAGCTTACCTTTTTCCAAACCACAGCTCCTTTGTTTCCTCCTTGAGGTCTCCTATCTGCACTCTTTCTCACTTTCCCAGCAGCCTGGAGCTTATGAACTGTCTCCTCCCGGATGGAAGGCATGCAGAGACCCTACTTGAAGGGAAGTGAGGCCTTGGAGTTTAAAATGTGCTTTGTTGGAAAGGTTACGTGGTACTCGGTGGGATGGCCCTGTACTTTAAAAGTTCTTAAAAAGAATTACCTCATTGTTGACATCTGGCAGCTCCAGGGCCAGTTTCATCCACCGTCTGGCTTCAGAGTTTTTTCCTAATTCTCTGTAGCACTGGGAAGAGAGAGTGAAAGCCTGGGAAAAACAGCACTAGGGGACTAGTAGGGCACTGAGTGTGTGTGCTTTGAGTTTCCAGAAGGTGAGGCATGGACGCGGCAGTGGTGCAGCATTTGCCTGGCACATCCAAGGCAGTGGGTTTTTCCCCCACCACCACTGAGAACAAAGGATAGCGCCAGAAAAGGGATGTCTGTCAGTGCTGGGCTGCCTGAGTGAGACACGCACGCACACTCCTCAAACAACATCTGTGTTGAAATTGGTGAGTTTACCTTGGAAATGTACACCCTTCCAGCTTTGGAGAACCCTGGGTGCAGTTCTTCAGCCTGGAGAAGGGAGGAAGGCATTTCATTCAAAGCGCCCAAATTCAAGTCAGGCTGACCCTTAAGAATGATTTCCAGTCCCCAACCAGATGGATTCACTGAGTTCAGGAATCTATATTTGTGTAAATTCTCCCAGTTGATTTTCCCATAGAATACAAAATTCCCTCATATCAGAATCCTCCTTGTAGGGGTTCTAGTAATGAGAAACAAGGTTACCTTAGCGTCTGCTGTTGCCTCCCCTCCTCCCCTTCCCTGATACCTTTAGGAAGCTCTGGAGAGCATCCTGCACAGTGGCACTGGGAGGGCTTTCAAACAAGGCTGCGGCCGTTTTCTTTTCTAGCCAGCTCAAGTGAGAGACCTGCCACCAAAAGATTGGGATGTAAAAAGGTTTTAAAAGGAGTATCTTGCAGCATACTGATGAGTATTCTTAATTAAAAACAGTCAAACACTAATAAGACAAACATTCAGAGGAAAGAGGACCTGAGCCAGACCAGGCTAAAGAAGCTGATGACCCTGGTCAGTGTCATTGCACACTCAGGACCACTGTGTCAGACCCTGGAACACGGCTCACCTGATAGCACCACCTGCCAAGAAGAAAGTGAGCCCTAGGGTTTTCTGGCTGGAGAGCAATGGCTTTGTCCACGTGCTCCTGAGGGGAAGACAGAAGCCAAATCAGACCAGAGTTGCTCAGGGAAGAGTGGAAAGGCATGGAGGCTGTGGGAATGCCCTTCGAAGGGAGCAGGAAGAGCAGGGGATCTGGACTAGACTAGCGCAAGGGAGGAGGAGAAGCTGGTTCTCACCTTGAAGCTAAAGCCACTCTGGATACGCTTCTGGATGCCCTCATACTCAGCCAGCTGACCACAAAGCACTGCATACCTAAAGGGGAAGCAGCAGCAAGCTCAGGGACAAGAACTGGGTACTGTGACTGAGGAGCAGGTGCCTCAGCCGCAGTCCAGGTAGTTCCCACTTCCACCCTCAGTGAGAGCTGAAAGTGTATTTTCATATAATTCCTCAAAGATGTGCAGTCTCAGTTCCTAGTTAGCAAACATTTTCCAAAGTATTTTAGGTATAAAAACCTGCTCCCCCCACATACAGTAAAACGCCATTACATTTTAAAATATTTAGTGGAGGTTTCAGTTAATCTCCAAATTTCCCTTTCTTGTTAGAGTGCAGCCACATGTGCTATAAAAATTTGAAAACTGGGCTGGAGGCATAGCATGGTGGAGAGCTTACCTGGCATGAGTGCAGCCTTAGGTTCAGTGCCCAGTGGGGCCTGCATCAAACTGAAAGTGACCTCAGGACACTGTCTTACATGTAGACACTGTAAGAGGGTCTCCTTAGCTTTGAAACCACACAGGTGTATCACTGGGACTTGGGAAATCATCTTCAGCATGGCCAGGTTGAGATGGAACTTCTTGTGTTAACTTGAGAACCAACAGAAGAGGAAGGACCTATTTTAGCCCTTTCCTCCAGGGGAATCTGAGCCAGCGTGTTCTGTATTATCTTCCATAAGGTCTTTTGAGGGCCGGGCTATAGCTCAGAGATACAGCACATTGCCTAATACATTCAAGCTGGGTTCAAATGCCAGCAACTACCAAAATTTAAAAAAAAAAATACCCAAACCCCCACTAAACCTTAAAAATCAAGCTAGGCGTGGTGGTGCACACCTGTAATCCCAGCACTCAGGAGGCTGAGACAGGAGGATCACTGAGTCTGAGACCAGCCTGGGCTACATAGTGAGTTCCAGGTCTGTCTCAACTACATAGTGAGCCCTGTCTCAAAAAAACAAAAAACTTAAAAATCACTAAAAGCCTTACTGCCTCATCCTGTGTCAGCACTGTTCCTAGCAAAAGCTGACATTAACTAATAAATGTCTAGCCAGGCAAACCCATGTTGCCTTTTCATGTATTTGCTAAATATCTGTGGTCAGCTACCAGCACTTCCAGAGGCCTGTTTCCACATTTAATCCAGATAGGTTCCTCAAGAAGACCTAAGAAAGTCTGGGCCAGATTTCATCCTTAGGACCCAGGGAAGCAGTGATACCCTAGGAAGTTACCTGGCCTCTGAAGATACCTTTCAACAAAAGGTAGAGAAACAGCCTGAGGCAGACCGAGATGAGAGGAACATTTTCACTGAAACTGATGCTGGAATTAGGCCTTGGGATGTGAGTTGGTCCTAACCCGTGCTGAACTAGCAGAACTCTATCACAGATCATAAGAAGACCAGTGTCACGGTTTGAACTTCTTGCAGCAGCTGGGGGTGGAAACTAGGGCCTCACAAGGCAAGTGCTCCACCACGGAGCTACACCTGCAGCCCAGTAAGCTGATAAACTGAAAATGAGCTCACATCTAGTTTTTCTCATGCAAACCAAGCAAAGAAGCCAAGGCCCACACCAGCCAGGGATAGCAGCTTGGGGAAGGAAAAGCTCGTGCAGGATGAGGAGCTATGAGTTGTCCAGGTCTCCCCTGGGAGCCAAGAACCCTCAAGTTTATGGCTAGAATGACTTTTGACTTTTTTTTTTTTTTTTTTGGTACTGGGGATCAAACTCAGGCCCTTGCACTTTCGAGGCAGGCGGCAGCAGGCGGCAGAACCTCTGAGCCAAATCCCCAGCCCTAGAATGACTTTTTTTGGAGAGAAGATTTTGCTATGTAGCCCAGACTAGCCTTGAATTCCAAATGCTAGAATTACAGGTATGCACTACCACACCCAGCAAGTTAGGACTGTTCTTAACAAAATACTTCTCCCAACTTTTACCCACCTCCTTACCCCCAAAACATCATCAAATACCTTGGGTTCCTAGACAAGGGAGGGTAATGCATACAAACTAGAGCTCCCCCTCCTGGCTCCTCTGGCAAATGTCTCTGACTAAGCGAAAAGAAAGACCTCGGCTTTGGCCCTTCCTTACTGACTCCTCCCAGAGCCCTGTGGAGTGTCATTACCACCAGTGACAGTCAGCACTCTCATCCCCCTTCTCCAGAGCAGCTTCTGCTTCTTCCTTTCCTGAAAGACAAAGGTGAATGCAGAATTAACATGCACTTCCACACATGTTCACACCGAAAGGGCTCCAGAAAATGGTGACTAGCTCTCATCAACTCCCACCCAACTTGGACTTGTTTGGAAATGGTTTGTTTTAGTTTTGTACCAGGGATTGAACTCGGGACCTTACACTCCTTGCACTTGTGAGGCAGGTGGCGGAACCACTGAGCTAAATCCCTGGCCGTTTGGAAGTAGTTTGAATTTGCACAGAGTGGAAGGCAGTACACAACTTCTCGGGGATTACTCCTGCCTCACTTCGCTTCATCCATTTCTCGTCCAGACTGCCTTTTTACACCCCACCCCCTGGAACTGAAAGAAATATAAACTGGTATCACAAATGTTTAAGAGACCCAACAGCAACCAAATTGTAGGAATCACTAGAGTTGCATAGAACTTCAGCTGTATTTTACTGGGGAAGGGTTCAACCTTTGGTAAAATTCCTAAAGAAGACCCATGAAGGTTTACTGCAGCTCTAGGCCACAACTCCCCACAACTGTGTTGGGAAGCAGACCCAGAGACTTGTATATGCGGCCAGCACTACACCTGAGCGCACTTCCCGCTCTGACGAGAGCCGCACGGGCTAACGTCTGGAGGGGGATTTTGCTGGGTCTCACCAAGTTTCCTAGGCACTGACTTACAAGGAAATGGGAACACTTGTGAACTCCTGACAACGATTGCCTAGAGCAGGGGTGGCAAACCTATAGCACACATGTTATTTTTAAGACAAAAAATGTATGAGGTGTTTATTCTAAACTCAAACCTCAGTATTCAGGGGCCAGGGATTTAGCTCAGTGGTGCAGCCACCTGCCTCGCAAGTTCAAGGACCAGAGTTTGATCCCCTGTACCAAAAAACAAAAAACCTCAATATGCAGGCTTAATTTCAGAGTTGGCACCTTGCAGTAAATAAGTGGGTCTTGGGTTGCAGTTTGGGCACTTGGTCCCTCTAAAAGGCTCGCCATCACCACGCTAGAGTATCAGGGCGGCTACCGCCTATATACCTCCAGATGGGGACTGTCGTTATTTGTGCCGGCGGGGGTGGGGGCTGGAAAGGAATGTGGAGAAAATGGGACAGCTGTAAATAGGCTGAGGTTGTAAGGGGCAGGCTGGCTAATAAGGGACACTGCCTTTTAGGGTGTTTCTCTTTGCCCACTTCAAAGCAGTTTTGTGGTGGTCATGGTATTGGGATTGCCCAAATCCAGCCTTCTCACTGAGCTACATCCTGTGCCCTTTTAGAATTTTTTTCTTTGACTTTGAGATGAGTTCTCACCAACTCACTAAACTACCCAAGCTGGACTTGGACCTGCAGTCCTCTTGCCTCAGGCTCCCAGTGTTGGAATCAGGGATGTCCCACCACGCCCTGCTTTGTTTATTTTTTGAGGCAAGGTTTAGCTAGGCAACACAGGCTAAGCTTGAACTCTTGAACCTCCTGCCTTTGCCTCCCAATTACAGTGGTACTTGGGTTCACAAACTTACCTTGTTCTATGGTTTTGGAAAAGATAGCCATGTTAGTGTTTGTGTGGGAAAGATGGCTGTGGTCATGTTTGTCACCTGATGCAGAGTTTGCAAGCACAAACAATTTAGCCAAATGTTTGTTTTTTTGTTTTGTTTTTCTGAGACAGGATCTCATTGTATAGTTGACACTGACCTGGAACTCACTGTGTAGCCCAGGCTGGTCTCAGCAATCCTCCTGCCTCAGCCTCCCAAGTGCTGGGATTACAGGCGTGCACCACCACGACTGGCCTAGCCAAATGTTTCTGTTTATGAACCAAAACATTTGCAAACAAAAATGTTCTTGAACCCAGATATCACTGTCCTGGGATCACAGGTATAAATTATCACACAAATATAAGTACATTCTCACTAAGAACATAACAGCAAGAATTAGCCATTTCCTGCTGGGCTAGACAGAATGGTGTGGATCAGAAATTACCTGAGATCCACAGAATCCTTGTCTCCTGGTGGTCCAGCTTCTAAAGGTAGAATGAAATTAACTTATAACCCAATAAAAATTTTGTTTCTGCAGTCCTGGGGATTGACCCAGGAAGCACTGAACTTCTACAACATCCCCCACACACACGGTTTTGGGGGTTTTTTTTGTTTGTTTTTTTGAGACAGGGTCTCACTGTGTAGTGGAGACTGACCTGGAACTCACTATGTAGCCCAGCCTGGTCTTGAACTCACAGTGACCCTCCTGCCTCAGCCTCCTGAGTGCTGGGATTACAGGTGTGCGCCACCACGCCTGGCATAACCCTTCTTATTCTGTCCCCTTTTTTTGGTACCAGAGATCGAACTCAGGACCTTGTGAGACAGGTGGCTGCACCAGGAAGCTAAATCCCCGGCCCTTATTCTGTCCTTCTTGAGATAAGAGCTCACTAAGTTGCCTAGACTGGCCTCAAATATTCAGTCCTCCTGCCTCAGCCTCCCAGGTAGCTGGGGTTACAGGTGTGCAACACCACTGAGCAAGGATGATTCTTAAAGGCTATAATCTCAGATAAGACCTTCAAAGACTCCACAGTCATCTGACCTCCAACAGAATGGTCCAAAGGTGCTAGGCTCAAAAGCCTGACCAAACAAGGGCTAGCTGTGGACTCTGCCTTCAGGGTTCATGCTGCCTATCAGCACTAAGAAGCCTAAAGCAGGAAGGTCTTCAGTGTGCAAGGCCAGCCTGGACAATCTAGTGAGACCTTGTCTCAAAATAAGAAAGGTCTGGGAATGTAGCTCAGTGAGTGGTAGGTAGAATACTTGCCAAACATGTGTGAGCCCCTAGGTTTAATCCCTAGCACCACAAAAAATAAAATTTGCCCTTTTGGCTCTTTGTGTAGTACAACAGCTGACAAGTACCTGACAACCAGGTGTAGTGGCACACACTCGGAGGTTAAGGAGGGAGGATAGCCACATGTCCAAGGCTAGCCTTGACTTTTTATTGAGATTCTATCTCAAAACTAAACAAAAAGTCAGCTACATGGTGGCACAGGCCTATAATCCCAGTACTTTGGGATTGCAAATTAAAGTCCTGCCTGGGTAACTTTACAAAACACTGTCTCAATAAAAGTACTGAAAATGTAGCCAGTGCAAGTTTTAGGTTCAATTTTTAAAAAATACTTTTAAAGTACCATATAAAAGATAGCAAAAGGAACTAAAGTGACTGATCCATTTTCTAAGAAATACTGGTAAGATGCAGAATCACATGCTATGTTCAGTATATGAAATAAGGATTATAAAGACTCAAGGAACCAAAATTCCACTTAATGGCCTTAACAGACTGCTTTATAGGACACTCTGCTGATCTCCAAAATGGTGAAGTTGGCTTCAGAAAATTTTATCTAATTACTGAGAATATTCAGGACAAAAACTATCTCAAGTTCCATGTCATGGGTCTACCTGTGACAAAATGCACCACGGCCAAAGAGGCAGATCATAATTGAAGCTTAGGATGATAGCGAGACTACTGATGATTCTTTGCTTTGTCTGTTCTTTGTTGGTTTTAATAAAAAGGCAACTCTTAAATACCAAAGGCCTCTTGACACTTGAGGTTTTGGTTTTTTTCGGGGGTGGGGGGGATGCCAGGGTTCAAACTCAGGACCTTGCACTTGTGAGACAAGCATGGTGCCCCTGAGCTACATCCCCAGCCCAAGGTTTTTTGTTTTGATTGAAACAATGTCTCACTGTATAGCTGAGGTTGGTCTTGAACTCATATATACCCCAGGCTGGCCTTGAACTCACAATCCTCCTGCTTCAGCCTCCCCAGTGCTGGGATCACAGGTGTATGCTGCCACAATCCAGCTCCATAACCCTAGACACGCAGCAAATAACTCGAAAGAAATGGTTGATAAATTGACTCCAGCCAGCACTGGAAAATCTGTCTTCATAATATCTTTTCTAGAAATGTGAAAATGCTGGAGAAACAAGTCTGAATTGGGAAAGGTAGTTCTGGAAAAGCTACGGGGGATGAAAAGGTGAACTAAGCTGGTAAATATGAGATACTAGTCCAAGACTATGGAGTAGGTGGGGGGCAGTAATTAAACCCTTTTGTTAAAACTACCAGGGATTTTCTGAAGGTTAGTGTCAATAAGCACTCAACTCAGTGTCTCTCCATCAACAGAATTCTGTCAGTGTTAAGGGCAGTTAACCTTGAGATTCTGTCAGGTTCGTATTTTCAAAGACTCAGTAACATTTGTAAGGCTGAGGAAGGAGAGAAGTCCATTGGAGATAGTTACATTTAGATTATCAACTGGACCACACCCGGCAGTCCATGGATGGTCACTGACACAGGGCTGTGGTGAACAGGACATAGCAGTCTCTTAAGAGTCCCAGGACTCTGACCTCAGGCCCCATGAGGCAAAGCCCTGAGCCTGGGACGGTTAGATGCAGTCCCCGGCCCGGGCAGACAATCAGCCCACAGACTTGCTGAGTGGATGTGAGGCCTAATGTTAGCAGTGTCTTCTACAGGTGCTGCCCGTACACCCCGCTGACTGTTCTCAGAATGCCTGTCCCAGGGGCTCCATAACTGAGGAAGCTTTGTGGTTGCAGAGTGAAAACAAAGAATCATGCTAACACGACTCAGCGACTCCTTAAATAATCATGTACCTGGGTCACTCAGTCACCAGGATGTGAGGAGTAGCAGACTCTGCTGTATGGAGAGGTGGAAGCAGGGGTTCCCCGGGCCTCATGCATTTGGGACAGCTGCAGCTGTTCTTGGTGCCCTACCCGCCAGGAGCCTGGCAGCACTTACCATTTAACGCATATGACTTCTTCTCATTTATCTCCTCCGTGAGCTCGCACATGTCACTGTAGGCCCGGGCCAGGCGCCAAAGAAAGTCCTGCCGGCTTCCATACTGCAGACAGACATTCAAAGGAATGAGGGCCCTCTTCCTAAGCTGCAGAGAACGGAGCCCTGGCTTCCCCACAGCACAGGTCTGCACTTCCCAGCCGCCAGCCTGCAGGCAGCCTCCCCACATGCAACTGACTGATAACACAACCCCCAGCTGGTAGTTTGCACAATCAAAGGGTGAGGGCATTTTGGCCAAAAACTGCCAGGAGGGAAGTTCATTTCCAAGAAGATAAAACTGAGGCACCACTTTGCTGGCACATAGAGGAGAAAAAGAAATTACCCAAGAAAAGAATTCTAATGGGGGCCCGGGGATGTAGCTCAGTGGTTCCACGCCTGCCTTAAAAGTGCAAGGGCCTGAGTTTGATCCGCAGTACCAAAAAAAAAAAAAAAAAAAAAAAAAAATCTATTGGGGACATGGAAGTGGCCAGGATTTATACCTAACATAAATTCTGTCAGCCTAAAATGCAAACTGACTGGTTATGCATTTGTCATACGTGACACTACACTTGATCTTAGCCAAAAGGCCAAGTGATACGTCACGTGTGACAGAAGCTTCAAGTAGGGACAGGTTCTGCCTGAGGGGAAAGCACCTTTCCAGCGACCTCTCCTCACCCGCTGATGAGCACAGTGGAAGAGTGCGCTGCTCCTCCTCAGTGACAGGCAAGGCACTGTCCCCAGGGTCCACGCGGGACCCACAGAAGAGGTGCAACAGAGGAGATATACAGGACCGGCGGCAGTGCCCCCTGCCCTTCCCTCTTGCTTTCCAATCAGTAACCACTCGGGCCTTCCTTCATCTCAGAGGCTAGGAGATGCAGGAGGGAAGTGGGGCCTCACCGCCAGCTTGTTGTTGAGCAGCAACTGGAAGCCCTCCCGCTTGTTCTGCTCACTGCCCTCGTGTAGTTCATCAGCCTGGTGCAGGAGGGGCAGCATGCCCTCAGGGGCCGAGGAGCTGCCGTCCTCCAGGGCACCAGTCACTGGGTCCGAGGCTGCCTCCATCTCCAGATCCAGAGAGTCCCTCCTCCCCATCTTCACAGTCTCACAGCTCACTTCGTCTTCCCCATCCTCGCTGTCCTTGTCAGAGTCCCGCTCGTAGTCAGACTCAGCATTGGCTGTTGTGTAACTGGCAGAGAAAGGAAGTGACAGGATCAAGAAAGGGGATTATTCATCTTGAAGCCTCTAGATCAACCCTCCAGCCTCAAAGTGTACATGGTACTGCTGTGCAATGCCTCAAATAATCATTCTCCAAGCCAGGTGTGGTGGCGCACACCTGTAATCCCAGCACTCGGGAGGCTGAGGCAGGAGGATCACTGTGAGTTCGAGACCAGCCTGGGCTACATAGTGAGTTCCACATCAGTCTCAACTACACAGTGAGACCCTGTGTCGAAAAACCGAAAAACAAAACAAACAAAAATCATTCTCCAGCCTTGCAGGTAGGATCCAGTAAAAGCTTCTCATGAGCACTATGGTCTGGGGAAAGTGAATGGGGAGGTGAAGACTGTATAGCTGCGGGCTCTGTGCTATCAGGGCCAAAATGAAAACCCTTGCTCAACCACTACTAAATCTTGCAGAAAAGAAATAGGAAAAAACCTAGAAAAGTATCTAACAAAATGCTGTCAATAGGTAGGTGTGGTAGCACATGCCTGTAATCCTAACATTCTTGGAGGCTGAGGCACGAGGATCAAATTCAAACCTAGCCTAAGTGATTTAGGGTATGACCATATCTTTAAAAAAAATTTTTTTTTAAAGGACTGGGAAGATAGCTCCATACAAAGGCCCTGCCTAGGTCAATCCCTAGTACTGCAGGGGAAAAAAATGTCACCAGTAGACCTGCTAGATAGAAGGTAGTTTTTCTTCTATTTTTTAATATAAGGTTGCTTCAGCCAGCTTGATGGCACACACCTATAATCCCAACACTCAGGAGGCTGAGGCAGGATCACCAAGAGTTTGCGGCCAGCCTCGGCTGCACAGCCCCAAAAAACAACAGATTGTCTCAAAAAAAAAGACTGCTTCAGTGAGCATATACTCTTTTTATAACTTAGAAAGAAATGTTTAGGTCACAAAACATTTGGGCTGCAGATGTAGCTCAGTGGTAGACGGACTGCCTACAATGTTCTTGAGACCCTGAGTTCCATCCTAACACCAAAAACAGTAACCTTGAACGATACAGATGGGGCTGACCTGAGTTACAGTGGTCACCAGGCCAAGGGTTTGTTAATCATCTGTGCTTTGTCAGCCAGATGCCACCTGCAACTTGTCAAACTACCACGGGTACTGCCCTGTGACCACATTCTCCCTCATACACCAGAGAGCCTGTGGGAATGTGGGGTTCAGGGAAGCAGGGATACTTCCAAACTGGAAGAGGAGGGAAACCTTGCCAGGAAAGGCGTGTCAGGGCTGAGGTGCCCCTTGAGGAGGGACGCTGATAGGGAAATCTTTAATAGTGACAATTTAGGAAATGTCACAAGGTAAAAGAACTTCTGACCCTCATTCTGCTTAGTTCAGAATTAACCACAAAAGTTTGTAAGTGAAAAGAACCACTGTTAGTTTTGTTATCAAACAAGCTCCCTTCCCCCTGGCTAGAGTAGGTAATTGAATAAATCTTAAAGGTGACTTCCCTGACAAAGACCTGCATCCGGGTTGAAATTCAACTGCCTTGCTATCATGTTTTGGGTATCTGTGAAAATGCAGTGTAACCAACTGAGTAAGATCAAAGCTGTAAAACCCTATAAAAGAAGGAGCTGTAACCCAATGGGGCAGTCGTTCAGGGCACCGCCATTAGGTGTCATCGATCCCCATGGATGGAGTAAACTTTTCTATTTTCCTTCCATTCTGCTGCCTCTCTATGTGTCACTTGCTGGGGCAAGGTCCTCCTGGATCTCAGGCTCCACCAGCAGCTGATGGGGCACTTCCCCTAACTGCTAATTAGAGTACACAAGAACCAGGCAGGAGAGAAGGCAGGCCTTCCAGAGACCAGAATCAGACCCAGAGAGCCCCCAGACTGAAGACAAAGCACAAGAAAGACCTGAGGGTCTTTCTGGGGAAGAAACTTTATCTTCCTGAACAGAAAAAATAGCCCCCTATGTCTGATGCAAAACAGCTGAAAGAGATGAGGGGACAAAATCCACACAAAAGGGCCTACAGTCAGGATAAAGTTCTCAGCCAGGTACAGTGGCACCTCCTGTAACCTCTGGCACTGGGAAGGCCAAGACTGGATGATCACTGATAGTTCAAGACCTGATGGAAAAGGGCTTCTTCCTTGCTAGAAGGCCAGAGAGAACCAAGGGGGCAGGTTCCAGAAGGTACCAAGTGATTGGCAGGCCTGGTACCCCTGTCCAAGCATGCTGGCTGGCGGCTTCTTCACAGGGGAGCTTCCAGTGTCTCTAAAAAGGGGCCTAGGAACACGGACTACAGGAACTTATGTTACTTCAAAATCATACAGCCTCACCTTGCTTTGAGAGACATTATCCTAGTATCTTTCCCTTCTAGCAATCTGCAAGAAAAACTTTGGAAATTTAAGGAAGAAGGAAAAATGACATCAGATTTCACAACCAAACCTGGGTTGCGATGGTTGAGACCACACAGAATAGCCGACAGGGGCCAGGGATTTAGCTCAGTGGTTCTGCCACCTGCCTCACAAGTGCAAGGTCCCAAGTTCAATCCCCGGTATCAAAAAAAAAAAAAATTTTTTTTTTTCGCAGAATAGCCGACAAAAAGCCATGTCCCAGCAAAAAGGCTTGAACAGTAACCTGCCCAGGATGAGTGGACCGAAGCAAATGGGCCATGGTACCTGCAGTGGGGTGCTCCAGGCTCACCATCTCTCCTGTGAGGCTGAGGGCAGCCTGCTTCAGTCAGGAGCCTCAAAGGGAGAGCCAAACCAGCAGCTCACAGAGCCAAGGAGAAGCAGAGGTCAGGGGCGTTTAGCACCCCACAGACCAAGCTGGGAGAAGCCTTCTGAGGCAGGGTGGCTTCAGCAATAGTAGGACAACTGCACCTCACCAACCTGGAGCCCCATTGCTGGGCATGAGCCCATGAGTTTTTAGTGTCCGAGATTTCCCATGTGCCAGGGGGACTGAATTTTTACCCTCCTCACTTTCCCCTGCTGCACTAACCCAGCCCTTATGAAAATCCACCAGAAGATAGTATGATTTTTTGTTTTTTGGTGGTACTGGGCATTGAACCCAGAGTCTCCACACCAAGCTACATCCCCAGCCCTATTCTTTTTGATAGGGTCTCCATAAGTCACTACTGAATTTGTGATTCTCCTACCTCATCTTCCTATAGTCCTGAGATTACAGCCATGGCCCACCCAACTTGGCCTGACATGGCTCTTTTAAGATACCTGGAGGCTTTTGAGACCTCCAGGGACAAGCAGGGACCTTTGAAGAGACCCCGTAGGGCTGGAGATGTGATTCAGTGGTAGAGACTCACCTAGCATGCTTGAGGTCCTAGGCCTAATCCCTGCCCTGCAAAAAACCACCACCAAACACCCTCTGGACTTATGCACCCAAGGACACTATTCCCCAGAGTGGGCAAGAGACCACACCACCCTTCTCTAGTCCTTAAGGAGAACCCACAAGTTAAGAAATCAGGGCTTGCAGCCGGGTGAGGTGGCTCATGCCTGTAATCCCAGCACTCGGGAAGCTGAGGCAGGAGGATCACTGTGAGTTCGAGACCAGCCTGGGCTTCCAGGTCAGTCTCACTACATAGTGAGACCCTGTCTCAAAAAAACCAAAAACAAAAACAACAACAAAAGAAAAGAAATTGAGGACTCTGCTTTACATGCCTCTCCTCTTGGCAATTAAGTTTCAACTCCTAAACTCTACTGAGAGGCTGAGAGGAACAGGTACTGCCATTTGGAGAGGAGCTGACAGGCACCCTGCCTCTGCCAGTCCCCTGTGAGCACAAAGTTATTGATTTAGATGGGAAATACAACTTTCAGTAAAAAGAGTAGCCCATTACATCTCTTCTTCACCCCTCAGAGAAACTCCTCCCCAAGCCCCAGGTGCACAAAGCCACTTCAGTTTGTGACCAGCCCCCTGTGACCTAACTGGCACTTCCATGCCACTACCCGATGGCAGCTGGCTCAGCCAGAGTCTTGCATCACCACCAGCTGTCACATGCTACAGGACTGCTCATGATGCTAATTAAAGCCACCTGAATCCTTGCCCTATCGCAGGTGCTGACAGTCCGGCCCTGCTCCCATGGCCTTGGTGCTCCAAGCAGTGAAGTACTCACAGGTGTCCCTGGGTTAGCCATTTTGGCTCCCACTGACCCCAGACACTTGTACAATTGCTTTAAATCAAGGACCTAGAAATGCACATCTCATAGGCAGAGGTCTTGTTCTTTCCTCTTAAAAAATTCAAACCAGGGCCAGGGATTTAGCTCAGTGGTTCTACTGCCTACCTCACAAGCACAAGGACCAGAGTTTGATCCCTGGTACCACCCCCCACAAAAAAGTTCAAACCAATTCCTAACCCCAGAACCTGCTTCCCTGGGGTTGGCACAGACAAGTTTGTTAGGTCTCAGGGCCCAGCTACATATTCCTAGCTGGGCGTAGTGGCAGGTACCTAGAATCCCAGCACTCAGGAGACTGAGGCAGGAAATTCCAAGAGTTCAAGGCCAGTCTGGGCTCCATAGTGAGATCCTGTCTCAAAAACAAAACACCTACTTTGTCCCTTTACCATCTAGAAGTGTCAAATGTTAATTTCGTTATTGCACCCTTTTCTAACAGCTTATTTTTTTTACTCCTTCCTCTAACAAAGCCTGTGGAAGCATCTCTTGGCTCACAATTAGGTGAGAAATGGGCCACTTCTGCTGGCCCTTGAGAATACAGATGGTAAGATCAGACAACCTGGCAACAGTTGCCTTGAAGGAATGCCTGGAACACTGCATCAAGACTTCGTTGTTTGGAAGCTGGGGCATGGTGGCACGCACCTGTAACCCCAGCACTTGGGAGGCTGAGGCAGGAGGATCATTGTGAGTTTGAGACCAGCCTAGGCTACATAGTGAGTTCCAGGTCTGTCTCAACTACATAGTGAGACCCTGTCTCAAAAAACCAAAAAAAAAAAAAAAAAAAAAAAAAAAAAAAAAAAAAAGACTTCATTGTTTGGGCTGAGGGTGGGGCTCTGCAGCAGACCTGCACTTGAGTGATTAAGGCCCTGGGTTCAGTCCCCAGCACCGAAACATAAAAGATTTCACTTGCTTCAAGCGGCACCTGGGCAGTAATCAAATCCAGTATTAGTGACAATAGTATTAACTGGTAAAACAAGGGTTATTTTTAATTTTCTTTATTTGTTTTGGTGCCGGGGATTGAACTTGGGTCCTTGTGCTTGCAAGACAGGCAGTGGAACCACTGAGCTAAATCCCTGGCCCCATTAGTTTTAATTTTCTTAGAAAAGCAAATGAGAAGAGGCAAGAAAAAATATATTAGCACAAATAATAAGGCTGAAGTACAGAGTATAGAACACACTGTGCCTTGCCTGGGTGGAGCTGTAGCAGCTGTGCAAAGGTTATAGGCCACACCTTCTAAGAAAAGCCTTGGGTGTCCTGAGGACCCAGCCATTCCTTAGACTGCAGACCCCCAAGCTCCGGAGATCAGCGTCAAACAGGCTAAGTCTACGTCACAACCCTTGGTTGGACATCAGACTGTTAAAAAAGGATTACATGAGGAAATGCCTTTACAGTGCTTGCCTAGTATCTGTCAGAGGAAATAAAGAATAAAGGAGAGCTGGCAATATAAGGCGTTTCAGCTACTGAGGATCAGTCTACAGAGGCTCTACTTCATGGCCGGCTTTAACTCCTCATTTCCATGTGCATGGTAATAGCTAAGTCTGTCATTGAACTGGCATGAGCTTGGCTGCTCCCTTAACTCATCTTCTCCTTGAGGAGGAAGAACGGTCAGCAGAGGGAACCAAGGAAAGATCAGACTCGACCTCATATAGGCCACCTGGGTAATGAGACATGGCTGCAGATTGAGAGCATCACTGTCCTTGGGACCAGAGTTGCAAAATGGTGCCAGTGGTTTAAAATTAAAAGGCCCTAACCGGTGTATAGCACATGCCTATAATCCCAGCAACTTGGAAGGCTGGAGCAGCAGGTTCAGCTGAGTCCAGGCTGGGCAACTTGGCAAGACCCTGCCTCAAAATAAAAAATAAAAAGGGCTGGGGATGAGGCTCAGTGGCAGGGTATCCCTGGGTTCAATCTGAGTACTTGGAAAAAAATTTCAAAGGCCCTTAGCTTGACCAGAAAGTTATCCCACCTCACGGTAAGGCCTAAGGTCAGACCTGCTGCACCACTGAGGACTCACGACAGTTGCCTCCCACTACACAGATTTGGACAGTGTGGACAAGCTCGCTGTGAGAAGCGCTCCCAGGACTGGTAGTGGGCTTTGTGCTCTCAGCCACTCACAGAAAGGAGCAAAATCACAAAACAATGCTTACAAAGTCCTTGTGAGAACACTAAAAAATTCCCAAACTAGTAAAAGTGTATTATAGGGCCAAGGATTTAGCTCAGTGGTGCTGCTGCCTGCCTCATAAGTGCAAGGTCTCGAGTTCAATCCCCCCACAAAAGTATTATAATAATTATGTAAAAACCAAACTGACTCACAAAAATAACAGATACAAGTATAACCACTGGTAGCATTTCCATTTGTCTCAGTGACACAAGTTGCATGTGATTTCTCTTCCAGCTGTTTGTTCCCACTCTTACAGCAGCTGGGTTTAAATTTCCATTGACATGGAGGACTTTTCCAGAACTCTTTCACAATTGTCTCCAGGACAGAGGACTCACCCGCCTTCACTCTCAGCATCTGTGAGTGCAGCTCCAGATGAGGCGGTGAAGTAGACAGAGCTGGAGCCTGTGGAGTCGCTCCGTTCCCGGGCAAACAGAAACCGTCGCCGCCGAGCCACTCGCTGGCTGTCTTCCAAGTGTGATCTGGAAAGCAGAACCCATTCCAGAGGGACCGTTAGGCCTCATCCTGCCTGTCTTTTCCATTACTACTCTTCTTCCTTGTTCAAAAGCTACAAGCAGAGAAAGTCCTGGGTCTCTTCCCTCAGAAGAGCAAGAAAAGTGCTCCCCAGCCCAGCCCACATGGCAGAGTGGGCCGAACAAAGTAATTTCAACTACGAGGCAGCAAGGAACTTGTAAGGAGCCAGGTGTATCCACCTCCCTCCCCCATTAAGTCAGAAGCTAAAAATCTAGCTTCCTAGAGACAGAAAGCAGGGGCCAGAATAAACCACAGTTGAAAAAGCCGAGGAAATGGAAAAGTCAGAGGATGGAGGGCAAAGCAGAAGAGGGGCTGCATTACTCACCGGACCTCCCCAACAATCTCCCCGGCGAGCCCCTGCAGGCTGTTCCTCAGCTCCATCACCTCCTGCCGCAGGGCCACAAGACTGCTCGACACAAAGTCCAGGCGGTCTAACACCTTCTCCTGCCCTACCTGCGGAAGGCTGGGCAGCACTGAGGCATCTCCAGCCTCGCCAGGAATGGCCTGCAACACTGCAGGAAAGAAGGAAACAGGGACACCCATAGCTGAGAGTGAGGAAGGCCTCATACCTGGAGTCCCAAAACACTTGCTTCTCATTAGGGTTCAGTTTATGAAGAAAACCTTGAAGCTCGGGTAGCATGTGTTCACAACTAAGTCACAGTAACTAGTCCCAAGGAGCCACTCAGAAAAAAAACTAAGGTCCCAATCACTCAGCAAGGGCCCCCTGCTCTTCCACACCAGGGCTCGTCAGAATTGCTGTTCACAGCAGATAAAGTAAACTCCTTGCAAGGGTGTGGTACCTAGAAGACAGGACAACTGCTACAGTAAAAGAAAAACCTGCACCTGACCTCAGTGCCAAATGCAGGGAGTCATACCAACTACACAGCAAAACTAAAACTCAACTCACTTCACAAGTAATAAAGAAAAGGCCGCCTCTCTTGAGAACTCCATTTAGTATTCTCAAGAGGGTAGAGAGAAGGGCAAGTTATCAAGAAAGGGCACACTGGAAAAAACCCATCCAAACTTGTGGGGAAAACACCATACCAAGCCCCACCAACCCAATCCTGAGCTGAGATCTAGGTGAATAACAACAGTGTGATGCTAGTAGTGTTAGTCTTAAAGGAAACTAGACTGGAAAATGGAAAAACAGGAGAGAAAGCAGGAAGGCAGCACCCACAGGACAAGCAAGCACAGATCTCTTGTTAAAGGGAATCTAGGCCAGACTACAATATATATGCCACAGGATTCAAGAATGTAGAACAAGAGTGAGCCCTGGGAATGTGGCCCCTTTGTCCTAACCTCAGTACAAAGGCAGACAACTGCTAAGAAATTACAAAACAAATGAACAAAAGGAAAAGAGGGGAAGGTACATGTCCAGGCCGAGCCTTGCCACTTACACTGTGACAGGCTCAGGAATTTACACTCTTCCTGAATATTTCTTAAGAGGGATAAAAGGCTTGGATTAGTCTCCAAGTTCCCTTCAAATTCTCACAATTTGTGTAATTTAATACACAAATCTCAAGACTTAACTCCTACAAGGTTTTGTGTTTTGGGGCGGGTTGCCTTCTTTTTGGACTAATTACAGCCTTTCCCCAACTCTAGGCAAGTGGCTTTAATGCACACGCATTACTATGGTCAGAATCAAAAGTGAAAGCTGAACAGTCCAGGGGGAAAAAAAAAAAGAGTATAGAAAATGAAAATGGGGGGCCAGGGATTTAGCTCAGGTGTTCTGCCGCCTGCTTTGCAAGCACAAGGACCTGAGTTCGATCCCGAGTACCAAAAAAGAAAGAAAGAAAAGAAAAAAGAAAATGAAAATGAAAATGGTTTTTCTTTTCAGTAAATTTTCCAAGAGAGGCACCCCCTCCACTACCCTGTCCCGCAGGCTCTGCCCCAGGTTAATCAGTCAGCAGTGACCTCGGTCTCAGCCCATACCCTGGCGTCCCGGCTCTGAAGTCTGCTCGTAGTCCAAGAAACTGGGCAGGCTCTGGCTGCGGCCACGGCGTTGGGTCCGTTTCCATCGCTGACTGTAGAGAACGCACAGGAAACCAAGGCCGGCGGCGGTGCCCAGCAGCAGCCCCAGCCCGGCGCGGGCGCCGCTCAGAGCCCCCAGGCTAGACATGATGCACCTGTGGCCGGGGAGCCGGGGAGACGCGTGAGCCCGGGAATCTCCCCTCGCCACACCTCGAGCTCCCACGAGTCGCGCCCCAAACCGGACTTTCAGATTCTGCCAGCCGCTGGCCCGTACCACCGCGCCTCTCCCCACGCCTGGACCCAGGCTCTGCTCCTACATACCCCTGACCTGAGCAGAGTCCGCTCCCGACCTTCCTCCACTCGGCCTCACCACGCTCAGACAACAGACTCGCCGTCCTGGCTGCAGATTCCTGTTCCCTCACGCCCGGACCCGAAGCTGCCCTGGCCCGGTAGCAAGTCAGCTCTGGCCCTTACCCGGCCGCGGGCCACCATGGCAGCAGAGCAGCCTCGGCCTCACTGTCAAGCACCGTGACGTCACGAACTGCGCCACCCGCCGGCTCACACGGGGGGGCGCGGGGAGATGACTTCACGGGCCCCGCCTCCGGCCGCGACGGGAGGGGTAGGGCCGCCTGAGGGCGGAGTCAACGAAGGTGTCTGCCAATGTTCGGCCGCCGGGGTTCCGTTTCCTCCAGGCACACCGACAGACCCTGCTGCGTTCAACGTGCTCACCATCGCTCCCGCTTTCCCTCGCTTCCTCTTCTCTTCACAACAGTTCTGAGTTTCCTAACACTGGCTCAGCTCAGACTTCCTCCATTTCGGCGTAAATGAATAGCGTCAGGATCTTTCACACAAACCAT
Source organism: Fukomys damarensis (assembly GCF_012274545.1). Taxonomy (NCBI): domain Eukaryota; kingdom Metazoa; phylum Chordata; class Mammalia; order Rodentia; family Bathyergidae; genus Fukomys; species Fukomys damarensis. Next base: position 35,462,932 of record NW_022900929.1, on the reverse strand, counting down.
TCACTGAGCTCAGCTAGCAGCGCCTTCGGCACATCCATGAGAACGGGTGCATGGTTATCTACGAGAGCTCCCTGCAGCTGGGTCCCGCCGCTGACAGTTCGGTCCGCAGGGCTGGGGTGTAGCTCGGGTTGGGGCGCCTTCCTTCTGTGTGCGGAGCTGGGTTCCACCCCAGCAGCCTTCCCCTAATCACCCCTCCAATTGTAGATAACAGAACCAGAGTCGTTCAGCCGGGCCTGGATGCGAACCCTTGTAATCCTTGCTACTTGTAAGGCTGAGACAGGAGGATGGAATATCACAAGCCAGCATAGGCAACTTAGCAAACTTTGTCTCAAAGTAAAATGAAAACAGTTGGCAGTGTAGCTCAGTGGTAGAGCACCTTCCTAGCACGAAAGAAGCCCTGGGGTTCAGTCTTGAAAACTGGACAAAGAAAGTGTCAGACGTGGTAGCACACACCTATAATCCTAGCACTCCAGAGGCTGATGGAGGAGATTGGTTGCGAATTTGAGGCCAGTCTGGGTTCATAGTTCAAGGCCAGCCTGAACTACATCGTGAGACCCTGTCTCAAAAAGAAAAGAAAAAAGATTTAGTTTATCATCACTTAATATCCCATATATAGAGGCTGAGGCAGGAGGATTGCTCTGAGTTCGAGACCAGCCTGGGCTTCATAGTGAGTTCCAGGTCAGTCTCAACTACGAAATGAGACCCTGTCTCAAAAAACCAAAAAAAAAAAAAAAAAAAAAAAAAAAAAAAAAAAAAATCCCATAAATATGTTCAATATGTTGTTGTTTTGTTGAGTCAGTATCTTGCTCCGTTTCTCAGGCTGGCCTCAAACTTTCAATCTTCCTGCCTCATCCTCCTGAGTCGCTGGGATTACAGGCGGGCACCACCTTGTCCAGCTATGAAAAATGTTTTAATATGCTTTCCCCTTATTTTTCTCATTTTTTTGTAATAATCGTGCATCGCTTCTGCGATAAAACATAATCACTTTATTTTCAAGGAAACAAAACTCATTTCCTCTGGGAAACTTTCCCAGAGGAAGGCCTCCCACTCCACGGAATTCATCTCTGTCTTCACGCCGGAGGCTCTCTTACCACTGCGACATGGTGACTGCTTTCTAGTGTACCCCACTGAATGCTCTTCCTGTCAGGGGAGGTCCGCGCCGGGTTCCTAGCGCTGCGATGGGAAGCCATCTGTAAGCCAGGAGGGTGCTTGGACCGGAAACAAGCTGCGGTGGGACAGTTTCTGCAGGTGACCCGATGAGGCGAGCGCGCGGGCGGGCCAGGGGAGTGCATCTCCCCCGGATATTAAAGATGCTATCAGGCTCGCCCCAGCGTCCGCAGTGCGGGAGGCGGTTCCGGATGGGGCTATCTCACAGCGAGTCTCAGTTCTGCAAATTAATAAAGCCCAGGCCACCCGCCGAACGATGCCTGCCCTCCCTCCCCTCCACCCTCTCCACATGCCAGCCTGAGACATGAGCGGACCCCAGGTGCCCACCCTGCCCCTCACCCAGAACATCTGCCTCACCACCTGGGCTGTGCTAGAAAGAGGTGAGTCCAGCAGCTCCGGCCTGATGGCATTTCTTTTGCATCCATTTCAAAGGTTTGTGCATTTAAACAATTTTTTTAAATTTGTTCATTTTTAAAAAAATATTTGGTATTGAACCCAGTGCTTTGCACACAGTAGACAAGTGCTCTACCACCGAGTGACACCCCCAACCTCCTTTCAAATTTTGAGACAGTTTCACTATGTAGCCCAGACTGGCTTTGAACTTTTGATTCTCCTGCCTGAGCCTCCCATGTAGCTGGGATTACAGGGGTGCACTACCTCACCTAGTTAAAATTATTCTTATTAAATAATTTGTGGCCACAAAAGAATATTAATAACATATAAAGATGAAGAGTACATTTATAACCAGAAACGGTGGCACATGTCTGTCATCCCAGCACTCAGGAGGCTGAGACAGGAGGATCACCACTTGTGTTCAAGGCCAGCCTGAGCTACATAGTGAGTTAAAGGCCAATAAGATTCAGTATCAAAAAACAAAACAAAACAGTTATAAGCCCTTGTACCACTCACCTCCTGTTGTGAAAAAGAGATGATTCTGTCTCCTTTTTTTTCCGGTAACAGCTCCCTGAATATTGTATTTTCCTTGCTTTTCGTGTGTGTGTGTGTGTGTGTGTGTGTGTGTGTGTGTGTGTGTGTGTGTGTTGGGGATTGAATCCAAAGTCCTTTGAATTGTGCTACATCTACGACCTCTTTTCAATGTAATCGTATTTAATTTTGTTTGTTTATTGAGATAGTGTCTCACTGTATGGTTCAGGGTGGCCTTGAACTCACTATGTAGCACAGGCTGGTCTCTAACTCACAGAGATCCTCCTGCCTCAGCTTCCCAAGTGGTGGGATTACAGGCATGTGCCACCACACCTGGCTCTTTTACTACCGGAGATTGAATTTGGGACCTTGAGCTTGCAAGGCAGGTGGTAGCACCACTGAGCTAAATCCCCAGCCCCCCTTTTTATTTTTTTTTATTTTATTTAATTTTTTGAGACAGGGTCTCACTATATAGAGACTGACCTGGAACTCACTATGTAGTCCAGGCTGGTCTCAAACTCACAGCGATCCTCCTGCCTCAGCCTCCCAAGTGCTGGGATTACAGGCACGCGCCACCATGCCCTGCAGGCTTTTAAAAAATATATACCTTTTTAAAATTAATTAATTAATTAATTTATTTATTTATTTATTTATTGATACAGGAGATCTAACTTAGATCCTCACGCTTGCAAGGCAGGTGGCGGAACCACTGAGCTAAATCCCCGGCCCTCCCCCGCTTTTTTTAAACAGGGTCTCCCTAACTAGGATTATAGGAGTCCCTGCTTTGGTGGGGGGTACTAGGGATTGAAACTGGGACCTTACTTACACTTGCCAGGCAGGTGCTGTGTCACTGAGTTCCATCCCCAGTCCTTTTTTTTTTCTCTTTTTTGAGACAGGGTCTCACTATGTAGTCCAGGCTGGCCTCAAACTCCACAGCAATCCTCCTGCTTCAGCCTCTGGAGTGCTGACATTACAGGTGTGCACCACCATGCCCAGCTTTTTCTTTATAATTTGATCACATAGGTTTGGTTTGGTTTTTTTAATTAAAAGACACATAATCATTGAAACATCACCTAAAGGGCTTTTCAAAATGAAGTTGGGAAGCCACTGAGGGAACAGAACTAATGTGTAAAGCTGCTGCCCAGGAAGGTGAATCAGTCACCACCATCCTCTGGCTGCCTCTGGAATAATGACAGTGCCCAGAGACTGGAGACATGAATCTGGAGGTTATGGGACTCTTGTTTACAGACAGTTCTACTTGGCTTATCCTTTGTTTTCTCTATCTTCTACTGGCCACATAGACCACATGGAGTAGCTCTTGCATTCTTTTCCAACTTTGATAGAAGTTTCTCTACAAACAGTTTTAATTATTGCTACAGTTTGGATGAGGGTCCTGAAGGCCTATGTGTCACTGCCAGGGTGGCTCTCCTGGAGGTTATGAGTCCTTTAGGAGGCTGACAGGAGGTTCTCAGGTCCCTGGGAGCAAGACCCCGAAAAGCCCTGTGGAAGCCCTATTTCTCATCTCTGCTTGCTCCCTCCTAACAGACCAGTTTGCTCCTCACCCTCCTGCTTGATGCACTGCCCTTATGGCTGCCCAGTGCAAGGGCACCACCCAGTCTTGGATCAGAACCTCCATAACCATCAGCCCCAACAAGCCTTTCTCTATATAAGCTAACAGTAATGCAAAGCTGACTAATGCAATTAAGTTGTGATGACTTAAGAGCTTTTTGCTAATATAAGCTCCACTCGCCCTACCTCCTTCGGAACACTGAGCTATCCGATCCCATCTCCCAAATGATAATTCCCAAGATGTCCCCAAAGAAAGTTCTCTTACATTTACAGTTTCAAAAAGACAATTTCTAAATCTTTGACTGACAGTGTTTAAATATCCAAACAATGTTTTGTTGTTCTGAGACAGGATCTCACCATGTAGTCTCTGTGGTTCAGGATGGCCTTGAACTTACTAGGCAGCTCAGGCTGGCCTCGGACTTGCAGTGATCCTCCTGCTGTTAGTAGGGTTTGGGGTGCTTTGGGTCCCTTCTAGAGATTCTTTCCAGGTTCTTGTTGCCCTGTAGAAGGTATGGACAGGACAGGTGCAAAAGATAGCAATGTTTTACATTTATTACAGGTAGGAAAAGAAACAGGCTCTGCAGAGTGAGTGTGGGCTGAGTAAAGGTAGGAAAAGAAGCACACTCTGCAGTGAGACCAGACCGTGAAAAGACCTCACAGCAGCCATGGCCACTGTCTTGCATCCCCCACTCCTCAGGCTCACTGGATCTAGGAATCCTGTGGAAACCCCGCTTGATTTCCACCAGAAGATCTTGTCAGTACTTTTTGATTGGTTGTGGGTGCAGGGCTTGGGAACTCTTCTGCACCTGTGTCGTTTTTTTCTTTTTCTCTCTCTCTCTTTTTTTTTTTTTTTTTTGGTACTGGGGATTGAATGTAGGACTTTGTGCTCACAAGGCAGGCAGGGCACCACTGAGCTAAATCACCAGCCCTGCCCACATGTCTTTGTGCCTGGCAGGTCACACCCACTTCTCCAGCTGGGTACCTTATGCCTGATCTCCTACCTCACTTCTTCAACCTTCCCAGTGCTGAGACTGCTGGTATGTGCCGAATGGTTTGCTTTTTCACTCAAATGCTATAAACTTTCCATTGTATGAAGTCCTACCAATAATATTTTCCTTCTCCTTCTTTTTTCTTTTGGAGACAAGGTCTTGCTGTGTTGCCCAGCCAAGTCTCAAACTCCTAGGCTCCTCCTGCCTCAGCCTCCTGAGCAACTGAAACTACAGGGATGTACCACTATGCCTGGCTACCAAAAACTTTTAATCTAGTTTACTCTTCATGAATATAGGGGCTGTTTCCAGACTTTTGCCAATGACAGCTTTGCATGGTCCCTGAGAGTGGGTTTTCCTAGGGGTCAGCTTCAGCCCAGGGGATTCCTGTTGCTTGTATCAGTTACAGTGATTTGCAAACTCAACAGTGTTAGTCATTAGCATACACACACACACACACACACACACACACACACACACACACACACACAGAGTTTTTTGTTTTTAATTTGGTACCAGGGATGGAACTCATGACCTTGCAGACACAGCACCACTAAGCCAAATCCCTTGCCCATTTTTTTTAAATACAGGGGGGTTCCCAGTTTGATCTTGAACTCCTGAACTCAAGTGATCTTCTTGCCTTGGCCTTCTGAGTTGCTGACACTATAGGTGCAAACCTCCACCTGGCAATATTTACAAATAATTTTTTTAATGTTTTGGTGCTAAGACCTGAACCCACTCACACTTGCTAGTTGAGCCCTGTGCCACTGAGCTAAATTCCCAACACCAACGTTTACAAATTGTATTTATTTATTTATTTTTTTATTTTTTTGGGGGGGTTTCTGAGACAGGGTCTCACTATGTAGTGAGAATGACCTGGAACTTACTGTGTAGCCCAGGCTGGTCTCGAACTCACAGTGATCGTCCTGCCTCAGCCTCCGGAGTGCTGGGATTACAAGCATGTGCCACCATGCCCGGCTAACATTTACAAATTTTAAATCTTTTCTTTTTTGTTAATCTGTAAAGCAGTATTGTGTCATGGTTTTAAATGTAGCTGAGGGCCAGGTATTTAGCTCAGTGGTTCTGCCACCTGCCTTGAAAGCAAGCACAAGGTCCCAGATTCAATCCCCGGTACCAAATAAATAAATAAAAATAGAATGTGGCTGACTTCATTTCCAGGATTTCTAATGCCGCTAGGCCTCTCGTTAGGTGCTTACTGGTCACGTCCTCCTCCACACAGTGCCTTGCTGAGTCGCTTGTCCACTTGTCCATGGTTTTTCTGTTCCCTCACTGATTTGTATGAATTCTTTGTAGGTCAGGGGAAGGGATCTTTTGTCATTTTCACAAGTTCTTTGTTGAGCATGAATTAGCCTTCTCCCTCTGGCTACGTTGTTAGTCCAAGGTAGAGGCAGGGTGGGAACCCCAGAGGGCCCTTTAGGACAAGGACTCCTACTTCCTTTACCTTTCCCAAGTCCATCAGGGAGCTGGGAACCCTGTTGGCCTATGGATGCCCTGAAGAAAGTGTGAATGCTTCCAGGGCCTGAGAGGTGAGGTAATGAGGTGTTTGAGTGTTACTTTGCTTTTTAGGGAACCACTCCTCCTAAGGCAGACAAGGAATGTTGAGTGGTCAGATTTGCTGCACCCAGGTGCGGGTGGGGACGCTGGCCACGAACTCGCCACCCTGTCTTTGGCAGCTGGTGCGGGGGTAGCTGTTCACCTGCCCTCCTGCGCGTGCGCCTCCCACAGCGGGGGCGTGGTGGGGCGGGCGTGACTCCAGAAGTTACTGGAGAAACCAAAGTCCCCGCTGCTGTGCTAAGAATTGGTCCCTGGCAGACTGCATGTTGCCCAGGAGGGAATTTCAGCCTCAGCTTTCAGGGGTAGCCACAAGTTTCCTGCCTCGGCTTCCCAGCTGAAAGAATCTCTGGGAAAGGTGTTTCAGTAAGGGAATGTGGGGGTCTGCTAAAGATGTCGCAGCGTCCCGTCCAGGGGCAGGTGGCTGGTGCTTGGCCTGGAGCACCATTGCTCTCCGCTCTGCTGCAAGGGGACTGGCGGGGGCCAGCAGGACTTGGAGGTGCTACAGGAAGGGGATGCAGGGTCAGCACATGCACTCCAGGCCGCAGGACGAGGCCAGTACAGTCCCTGTGACACCGCTCCCCCACACCCAGTCCCTTGTCCGGAGACTGCTCCGCTGAGACGAGGGTGGCCCGGGGTCCAAGTCCGCGGCTTGGAGCGCAGTGGCAGGCGGAGCCTGCCAGCGTCACGGGGGCCCACGCCTGATTGGCCGGCTGTGGGGGCGAGCGGAGTAACGGAACAGGAGCCTTGGGTCGCAGCCACACGTCCAGGGTCCGAGTGCGGAGCCCAGAGCCGAGGGGGAGCCAGGAGGGACATACGCCATGCCCTACCTGCTTATCAGCACCCAGATCCGCATGGTGAGTACCCGACGCCCGCCACGAGCGCCCTGTGGGGAGAAGGCGCTCCGGGCAGTGCTGGGCCGGGTCTCAGGCGACGCCTCGTGCAGGGGCAACTGCGGGGCGGGAGGGGGGCGCGGAGCGGCCTGTCCCACATGCGGGAGCATTGCACTTGCTGCCCAATGCCCTCCTGGAGCCGCTCCGCCGGCACGGGCATTACCTGAGGAGGGAGGTGTGGAATGACTAGAAGCGGAGACGGCGCTGGACGCTCGGGGCCACGTCCCGGTAGTGCAGCCCCGGCAGCTCCCGGCAGCCCTTCCGAGGAGGGCTCGCCCCTGCCTGCTGGGGGGTGGGGGCACAACACCAGGCAGGAGCTCAGGTCGTGGCCTCTCCTCTGGAAAATGAAGGTCCTGGGTCACTAAGCCGGGTGGGGAGCAGGGTGCTCCAGCGGAGGGGACCCAGCTGCCCTGGGATGAAGGAAAGCGTGGGTAGGTGGGTTCATGGCTGGGGCGGTCTCGGGACCAGTAATCTGTACCTGTGCAGTTGCTAAAATGTGGGTTCCTGGACTCCTTCCCAGCACTCTCTCTCAATTTGGAAATGTCTTCCTCTAATTATTCTTTTTAAAAATTATAGCTTACATATATTACAGATGCCAAAGAATTTACTTGCTGAAAGTGTACAATTCAATTTTTTTTCATATTCAGAGTTATGCAAACATAATCAATTCTCGAACATCTCCAACCCCTCCAAAGGAGGTCGCTCATTTCCCCATTCTGCAGTGATCCTGACCTACGTGCTGACCTCCATGGTATCATGTCTGGCCTCTCTCCCTTCGGCGTTTTCAGGCTCCATCCACATTGCAGCACTGACTGGTGCCCATTCTTTTACTTTAGTCACTTAAGCTACACATTCTATTTATCCAGTCATCAAATCACAAACTTTTGTTTCCACCTTTTGGCCATTACAAATAATGCTGCTAATTAATGTGTGTACAAGTGTTTTGTTTTTTACTTAAATTCACTTGCTTTCACACAAGCTTTTGTGTGAATGTGTGTTCAAGTCTCTCATTCTCCTGGTGCACTTGATTCCCACAGACATGGATGGGGGAAGCTGGCGTGAAGGTGAGAAGAGTCAGGCAGTGCCCAGCTCTGCGTGGGGGAGTCAGGGAGGATGACACTGCTAGGCTGATCACTGATGGGCCCCACCCCTTCCCAGCTTGGTCTTGGCCTCCAAGGCTCCTTAGCTCTGCCTCAGCCCTTACCTGCAGTTTGCCCAGGGCCGGAAGGCAGTGAGATGTGATCTAATTCTCGCTCTGGAAACCCAGCAGGCAGCCACCCCGGCTTACCTTGCAGGAGGTGGGCCCCACCATGGTGGGTGATGAGCACTCGGATCCGGAGCTGATGCAGCATCTGGGGGCCTCGAAGAGAAGTGTCCTGGGGAACAACTTGTAAGTAGGGGCGTCCCTCAGCACCTTTCCTGCCTGCTCTGTACATCACCCAGCCTGAGCCCACTCGGCCATCCCCATGGGAGGATTCAGCTCCCCAGGTCTGGGCCTCCTAAGCAGGTTGTTGTTTATCCTGCCCTCTCAGCTCTAAGCTGGACCCCTTCGAGCAGACAGGCAGAGAAAGCTTTCTGTCTTGAGCCACTGAGGAAGCTGTGGGTGCACTGAAACAGCAGGGTTCTTGAGTCCTGCTTCCAGTTCTGCTGCTGACAGGGGACTCGGCCACTCCCATGGCCCGCCTTCACTGTCTCCACATCGACACTGAAACTAAGACCCCTGCTTCCTTTTCTGCCCGCACCCTTCCTACTTAGTAGTGGGGAGCCCTGGCCTCACATTCTGGAATCTGGAGAAGGGTTGCCAGAGTGAATTTCAGTTCAAAGATCCACTCCTAGCCCCTTGGGTCAGGGCTGAAGGCCAGCGGCAGTCCCAACCATTGGCCCTGAGGAATTCCCTGCTTTCCTGCTTCACAGCCCTGTAGCACCAATTAAACTTGAGAGAAGGGAAGCCAAGCATTCTCCGTGCCAGGGAGGGGTCAGCCTTGTGGTTCCAGGACTGCAGGACAGCGGGATAGCCAGAGGGGCCCAGGTGCCAGGATGAGGAGAGCTTGCTGCTTCTCCTGAACAGGGGATGGAGGAGTGTCGAAGGCTGTTCCAGACTAACACTGGGCTACACTGTGACACTGTGAAAGCCACCCAGCCCCTGTGCTCTCAGGTGTAAATGGCAATAAGGGTAACTTTGTTAGGCTGGATGAGGAAAAAAATGAACTAACACATGTGCAGTGCTTGACAGAGGGGCTGTGAATGTGCCCTCAGCCCGTCATCCAGGGAGCGCCTAGCAAACGCCACTCGATGGAGCTCCTGACCAGGCTGACCCAGCAGATCACAGCTGTGCAGGGCTTCTCTGTTTCCTCATGCATGTTGCCCACCCCCTGGTCTCTTTGCAGCTGGGAATACTATGTCAACGACCCTCCTCGCATAGTCCTGGATAAGCTGGAACACAGGGGCTTCCGCGTGTTGAGCATGACAGGGGTGGGCCAGACCCTGGTGTGGTGCCTGCACAAGGAGTGACCTTCTCACACTGACTTGCGAATGGACGCCTGTTCTTTGGAGCCCCAGACCTGCCTGCCTGCCTGCTCTCTTCCCAAATTGTCACCTTCCTCAGCCAAGCACGGATGGGCAGGGTTCGCCTGGCCTCAGTCGGGGGAAGGGGGGAGGCCCCCGGCCCAGGTGTTACATCGTTGCCCAGCTGCAGGCCGCCCACCTGGAACAAACAGTCCAGTGAAGGACAGCCCAGGGGGGCCGGGAGGGTGCTGTGTGCTGTCCACGCCAATAAAGGACTCTGATGAGTGGTTGCTCCTCTGCTGTGCCTGGCAGTGACTCATGACTCAAATTCCTGGGGGTCTGCCCCACCCAGAGAGGAAGCCAGGTTCCTACACCTAGGCATGGGATAGTGGTCGACTCTCTTTTAAAAAGAAGTTTATCGGGCTGGGGATTTAGCTCAGCAGTTCGGTGGCCTGCCTCAAGTGCAAGGACCCGAGTTCAATCCCCAGTACCAAAACAAACAAACAAACAAACAAACAAAAAAACAACAAAAAGAAGTTTATTGGAACTGGTTAAGAAAAAGGCTGTGAGGGGGAGAGTGGGAGCCTGAGGCTATGCAGGTTGCCCCTCGTCCTCTTGCTGCATCTGGGCAATCAGCTGTTGGCGCTCAGCCACCTGGCGCATGCGCATCATGACGAGGCTCTCATAGTCCCTCTCTGACAGCACTGAGCCCTGGGGACAGAGGGACAGGGAGGTATCAGAAGCAGCTAGGCACAGGCCCATAGGCTCCAGACTCAGGATGGGGCCTAGGTAGAGTTTCAGTCCCAGAGTCATGGAGGGAAGAAGACGGAGGAAAGGAAGGACCCAGGAACACCTGTCTGGAGTCCCAGCTCATCTGTTGGGAGCCAGCGGGCCTTGCTCCCCAGGCTGGGTCTCCTCTGCCGGCTGCCAGGACTCCTCTCCCAGGACTGTCACACCTAGTCAGCTCTGTTCATCTCTCCGGCAAATCACTTCCCCATGTCTGGCCAGGCCGTCTCCTTCCCTTCCCTCTCAGCCCATTACCTGACACTCCTTTCCTTGCCCCAGTGAAGTAGCTCAGCGGGCACAGACCAGAGCACTACCCACTACCCACTCCCCACTACCCAGCGTCCTGAGCTCTGAGGGTCTGGTCCGAGGACATGGGATGGAGCCCTGCATGCTACACAGCGTCAAACAGCTCACTCTAGACAGCAAGAGAGCAAACAGGAGGCCAACTCGCCCCTACACAGACACAGCAGCTCCCAGAGGGCAGGGCTCATGGTTTCTTTTATGATCTTGCCAGCACAGTGTGGGTTGAAGGCGAGCTATATTTTAACAATCAAAAGAATAATAAACAAGCAGCTCAATGGGCCAGTGGGGTGGTGCAGCAGCTCTGCAGCGGAGCACTGTGCTGCCAACCCCGCACCCTGATGAGGTCTGCGGTGTGACTTAGATCCCATCCTCTCTCCTGCAAGACCACTGTGTGGTCCGCTGGCTTCGAGGAGAGATGTGTAGCACACCTGAGGTACTGTCTGGTGTGGAACTGTGCACTCTGTGGGACAGGCCAGGAAGAAAGTGGGGTGGTCAGTGACCCGGGGATAAGAGGGGAGTGGCCGGAGTTAAGCTGCCAGGCCCTGGCCTACTTGTTCAGAGCAGGGGCACAGAGAAACAGGAAGTGCTACTCAGCCATCCCCATCCTATCCCCTCCCACAGCTGTAGCTGCCCTCTCCTGGCCAGACCTCTAGGGCACCAACAGTTCATAGCAGCACCACTTAGCCCAGCCCCTCCGAAGAAGAGGGTACACAAGGAGGCCCAGCTGCAGAGGGGGAGGATGACAGCACAGTGAGGAGGAAGGAGAAGAAAACTGAGCAGCCAGACTGGCTGGCAGGCCACAGGGAGGCGAGGGCAGTGCTTCCTTCCCCGAGTTACTGCTGCTTTGCCAAGAAAACCTGGAGTCACCCTGGAATGGCCTGGCCCCACCCTGGGAGGAGCCGAGCCCTTTACAGGCTGCTTCCCGTTAACACACCCTCTGCCCCCTTCCCCTATTCTTGCAGGCTCTGCTAATGAAGGCCTGTCACCAGGCCCCAGAACTGAGTCACCTGCCCAGGACAGGTCTCTCTCCCTCCTGGGCTCCTCCCAGACACACTGGCTGGGGCTGGGGTGCCCGGGCTGTGGTAAGACAGGAAGCAGCATGGTGACACACATGGCAGGCTGCCCCCAGACCAGTCTCATGAGGAATCTGAAGCTCCCCGTCGCCCTGGGGTGTTGGTCACAGCTGCCCAGCTTCTGCCTGCAGATGCTGCAATTACCTCAGAGCATGAAACCTGGCTTCCCACCTGACTGAGTCAGCTGAAAACAAAACACTGCCACAGACTGGCACAAACAGCCAAGCCACTAATCAGAGTCCCACAGCCACCGTCAGAGAAGGCACAGTTCTCCACTGACCGGGACACGGCAGTGCCCAGAGCGGCTAAAGAGGAGAGCTGGGTGCATCTGCCTCTGCCTGCGGAAGGAGCCGTGAGAGGATCTCCCTCTGCCACCCAGCTGCCCTTGCCCCAGCTACGTAAGTGCTCCACTCCCGCTGGGGTTTTTTCCACTGCCCTATCAGGTAACCAGGCCACTCCTGTCCCTGTGGGGCCTCTTGCTGCCAGGACTCCCAGCTCTTTGCTCTCCTGGACAAACTGCTCCTTCCTGGGCCTCGTGTCACCATCCAAGATGCTGGCCAGAGGACTGTGCTGAGCAGAAACCCAGGCCTGCACTTCGAGTGCACTCAATCTGTCCCTGACCCTTGGCATTCACTGCCCAGCAGGGACCTGATGGTCACTAGCTGCTGCTGAGTGCCTGACTGAGGTGCCAGGCTGACTGCTGGCTCCCTTGGGTCCCATGGAGACCTGGCGGAAAGGCTCCTTCCGCAATGCCTCCTTCCTCAAGCGGCTGACCCTGGGGCGGCCACGGCAACTCCGGCGACAGGGCAGTGTACTGAGCCAGGCTAGCACTGCCGGTGGTGACCACGAGGAATACAGCAACCGAGAGGTTATCCGGGAACTGCGAGGGAGGCCAGATGGACGGCGTCTGCCCTTGTGGGGAGATGAGCAGCCCCGGGCCACCCTGCTGGCCCCACCCAAGCCCCCACGCCTCTACCGAGAGAGCTGCAGCTGCCCCAACATTCTGGAGCCCCCGGCCACCTACGCCACTGCCTACTCAGCCACCCTGCCCTCGGCGCTCTCCCTGGCGGGCACCCTTCACCAGTCCTCAGAGGAAGACCTTACGGACACTCCCCCCTTCCGGCGGACACCTGCTCCGGACCTCAGTGACCCCTTCTTCTCCTTCAAGGTGGACCTGGGGATTTCGCTTCTTGAGGAGGTTCTACAGATGCTGAGGGAGCAGTTCCCCAGTGAGCCCAGCTTCTGAGGGGTGAGCAGGGCAGAGCTGGGGTGACAGAGGAGCTGGAGCCTGGTGACCCAAGGGAGGAGGGCACAGTTGTGCAACACGGAAAAGGCAAGGATAGGAATCCAGGGTTCTTCCTCCCTTCTGGATCCTGAGCAGTTGTCCAAGTTACCCAGAATGAAAGGACAGAGACCAGTGGGAATGCTGGGGGTCATTTTCTGGCAGGAGCCCTGAAGGAAGCTGCTGAAGCCAGGAAGGGGAGACCACACCCGGTAACCACAGAGGCCAGCAGAGTGACAGGATGGCATAGGGGCGAGTCAGGGCAAGGACACTGACTGGGCAGAATAGACAGTGCCCTGTGCCAGCCTCCTCTGCAGCCACTGTCAGCACAGAGGTCACGGGACACATCTGGGCCAAAGTGGTTCAACCAGGCTGAAGGGCAAAGTGGGGAGGCCTGAGAAGAGCAGGGAAATATGCTTGCCTCTGTCCAATCTGGTGGGCACTTGCTACAGATGGCTATTTAATACACTGAAATAAAACCACAAAGTCAGATGATTCAAATGTTCAGTTACTCCTGGTGAATGCTACCACACTGGGAAGCACAGCAAGAACAGACATCCCCGGACAGTCCACTGGACAGCACTGGCTAGACACTGGCCTGCAGCCATCACGCATAGGGTGGCAGGGAAGAGAAAAGTGTCAGAGGCTGCAGGAGCAAGAACAGGCTAGCAGAGAAGAGAGGTAGGCAGAGACACAGAGAAAGACACAAGAGGAAGACCAAATGAATCATTAATAGGAAAGAGGACATAACAGCCTGTCCCCACAGTTGCCTGGAACAATCCCTGGTCCCAAGAAAGCAGCTCTTGAGGGTATCAGCCAGACACACCAACGTGGCTTACAAAGAGGTGCTTTGGGGATTCCCAGAACTATTAGCAATGGCAGTCTTTAGGAAATGCTGCAGAAACAGAGGCAGATTTCTTTGCTGGGAGATAGGGGGACTGATTGAAGTGGCATATCTGGTCTCCCGAATCTTCTGCCAAGCCTGGGGAGCTCTGCCTTGCCCAAACCCCTGGCAGTGCAAGTGCCAGCTTGGCCAAGCCCACTGGGTCCAGGCTACCAGTTGTGCTATGGCTTCACCCTGTAGCCTGGCCAGAAGACCTGAAGCCAGAGCTCAGCAGCACTTAGCGAGACCACGGAGGTCACACCAGGCCTCTCCAAGTATAGCGTGACAGAGAGGGACAGAAGTTCTGATACACGCTGCTTCCTCAACCCAAATCTTTGGCCTCCTTTCCTTCTCTTGTGTGGAGGTGCTGAGCTGTAATGTCCCTTTGTGCATACAGAGATAATAAAGTTCTTTCCAACACAACCTGTGGAGTGTTTCTTGGGGCTGTGACGTGCTGGGACTTGAAGGGAGGGGAATGGGGTTTACTTTAAACCGAGTGGGACTCAGCACACTTCATATTTCCCCTCTGTCCTGGGTGTGGGACATACTAACAAGACAGCTTCTGGTCCCTGAGGCAGGTGGAGAGATGGATGGTGAGCAGAGCTCCTGCTAACCCAATGTGGGACTGTGGCTTACTGCACAGGCACCCAGAGTATTTCAGAGACAGAAGGACCAGGCTGCTGGCTCTTGCCCCCAAAGCAGTCTGACCAAGAGCCCTGCAACCCTAGCCTTGGCATCTGTGCCAGAAAACACCAGGGCCTTGGGAAGCAGAGTGAATACAAGCCTTGCTGGAGCCTCGAGGACTGGCAGCCAGCATTGAGCCAACAGTAGCCAGAAAATGCAAACCTCTCCAAGTGTGGGGCACTGAACGTGGCAGGCAGTGCCCAGGGCCAGCAAGGGACTGGTGTTATTTCTAGAGGGGCCAGTGTTATTACACAGTCAGTTCCTGCCTGGGGAGCCAGAGACACACCTGGGAAACTGAAGAAGTGGAGAAGGAAATGGCTGCCTTAGGTAGCTGTCTGTCACCTGCAGCACTAGGTTGTCTAAGCTCCAAATGCGTCACACCACAGCCAAGCAGCCTTCAGGCTCTCTGGGTGAGGGTGCGCCCTAGCAGGAGATGGATGTGGAGGGAAAGTTTGAGCTAAGATCACTGTGTTGGGCTGGGAGTGTAGCCCAGTGGTGCAGCATGGACGAATAGCATGGGTAAAGCTCTAAGCTTGATCCACAGCACCAAAATAAACAAATAATAATAATAATAATGTGTAGGGTAGGGTCCCTCTGGCCCTCAGAAAGGAAAAGGGATCAACAGGGAATCAGAGCCCTCTTTCTCAGGCTGGTGGGCCTGCCAATCTCACTCTCCTCCTCCTACTGACCTGGACGTGGGAGTAAAGGCCCCTGAGGGACACGCACGGGAAGAGGTCCTGGACCCTAAGCTGGCCCAGCTGGGTGAAGCCAGGCTCCTTACCTTTGACAGTTCCGGGTGGCTGGGGCCTGCCATGCCCTGGGGCTGTCCCTCCAACCAGGAAATCTTCAGAGGGTTATCCACCAGGCCCACTTCATTCTGGACAGCCAGCTCCTGTCAAACGGAGCATCCAGTCCTGGTGCCATGCATGCAAATCAGCTGTAAGGGCACCTCTGTAGTCCACAGAGAGGACAGAACCAGCATCCTAGTCCTCCCAGCAGGGCTGGCCAACACTAGCAACCTGAGAATGGTGGGGGCTGTGCTGGCTTCGGCAGCATATGTACCGACCACGTGGGCCAAAGCTTTAGATGTAGAACTTAGGAAGTGTGTCAGAATAACTCCCAGACAGCTCAACAAAGAAAAGTTAACTCCCTCGAGACTGAGACCACGACAACTTGGAGCCTTGTGCACTCTATTTTCAGCCCAAACAACCAAGCCTGGGAGCCATTCAAGCTTCTGCTCGGTAGCAATCGGCACTAGAGAGAACTGTCTAGTTTTGGTTTTACAACTACCTGCCAGATCTGCTGTCTTTCACACTGCGGACTTGCCTCTCTTATGGGTGCTGGGAGGTGTTTTTTATTTGCTCCCGCTAGGGCTCAAAACCCAGAGAGGGGTAGGCTGGAGCGTATGGAGCTAGACACCGTGCAGGGAAAAGTCACAGCATTCTCCCAGCACTCCAGGGGAAGGCACTTGAGGGAAGCCTTCACTCTGAGCTGGCGCAGAGATCCCTGGGAGTGTGGTCACCAACCCTGAGGGCCACAAAATTGAGTCCCTGCCCTAGGATGATTCCCAAGCCCTTCGAAAAACTCACCGCAGCTTTGACAGTCGAAAACTCCACCACGGCAGTGCCTGCCTTTTTACTGGAGAGCACCAGGTTGAGAACCTCACCATACTGTGGAGATAAGGAGGTCCCAGTAAGCGTGGCTGGCCTGTTGTCCGGGACCAGCTTGTGCCACAGACCAGCCAAGGCTGCCCTGAGGCCCACTGCTACATTTTCAGACTGGAAATAACCTTATTACCAGGACCAGAGAAGATCAGAGGTGGGAAAGAAAGGTTTAATTTCAGTAATGCAGGACTGAAAAGGAGAGATGAGAAAAGGCCTGGGACCCAGGCTGCTACAATGGCACAGCTGCCTCCACGGGATGGCGTGAAGTGGGTGGGCTCTTGTGTCCAACACTACTCCTCTCTTCCAACACATTCAGGCCAGCCTGTTGCTTCTGAGGTAAAGGCCAGACCTGGGCAGTGAAGGGGAGAGCTGGCTGGAGAGGGCACATGGCAATGCAAGTGACAGGAGGACTGTGCCTTGGGAGAACTTTCTAGGCTGTCCCATGGTCCGTGAGACAGTACAAAGGAACAGCAGGTAGAGATGTTAGGGGAAGAGTCCTGGGATTTGGCTGAGATGACAGGACAGAGAGGGCGAGAACAGGCTGACCTTCTGTAAAAGCCGCAGGAGGACATCTCTGGAGTAGCCACCTTGGGACTCATCCTCCTTCTCGCACTTCCATTTTAGCTGAAAGACAGTGGCACCAAGCACTGAAATTTTGGGTCAGTAGTACCAGACCCTCATCTGAGCTCAGCAGTGTGAGAAGGGGTCCTCCTGGTCACCAAGCACCTGTAACTAGGGAGCACCACCGAAAATGAAAACTGAGAGGGAAGGCAGCCAGCTCCCCTCCATGATGCGTCCCTCCCTCGGTGCTTCCAGGGACGCACTGCCCTACAGCCACAAGGGCTAGGTCTACCATGGCCAGCTCTGGGAGGCAGCCTGGGCCCTGGCAGCTGGAGGATGTCAAGGACGCCATGGTGTTGATGGCCCACTCGGAGACCTAGTGCCTCCCAGAAGCCTGTCTGCTCTCACTGAGGGAGGTGCGGTGAGGCTCGCTGACCCTGTGCATGCTCACCTTTAGTTTGGGAGTTCCTTTGCCTTCGGTATTTCTCACCTTTCCTGGAAATATTGGCAAAAGAAGAAAGGGAAAAGGCCGGGGATTTAGCTCAGTGGTTCCACTGCCTGCTTCGCAAGCACAAATTCCCAAGTTCGATTCCCCGGTACCAAACAAACAAACAAAAAATCAAGAAAGGGAAAATATGAAGAAACCACAGTTCTCCCAAAGGAGATGTGGGCCAGAGTCAGAGGAGCAGATAAGTCACTTCTGACCTAGAGTCATACCTGTCCTGCCGTGGTGAGGGGCTGGAGAGGAAGGTAGATGCAATCCTGCCCCATCACCAGGGTGGCCAGCCCACCCACCTCCTAAAGGTCACCTATACTCTCCAAATGAAGGGCTGGAAAAGCTCCCAGGGCAGGAAGCAGACGACAGAATACATGATTCCACTGAAGCACAGTACCCTGGGCCTTTCCCCCGCTCACTGCACCAACGGAGAGCTACCTCTGGCTGGGAGGGACTCAGACCGAAACAGCCAGAGAGAGTGAAAGCACACAGGCCCCCAAAAACTGGTAAGAAGAAGGGACCAGCGCAGTGTGCTAGAGGGAGGATCATGGGGTGTCTGCAGGGTTCTGGAAGCCACTCAATGGAGAAGTTGCTGCGGCCACTGTGAGAGGGGTGGGGCTGCTTGGGGGACAGGAGAGCATGGTGCTCTCACCTCTTAGCCTCTGCTCGCGGTCCTGGCGTATCTGCTCCCGGATCAGCCTCTGCTGCTCCTCCAGCTGCCGGGAACCCTCTTCTCGTAGGCGTGCAATCTGTAGAGCAAGGGACAGAGGGGTGATGATTCTGTGCTGATCCAACTCCAGGTTGGCTCACCTTGCAAAGGTCCCTGGGAAGCTCCACTTGCGAGCGAGTGCTCAGCAACCTGCAGATGGGACAGATCACCTTGCTCCCACAGAAGAAGGGGAAAAAGCAAGCCCTCCCCACCACACACCTCTCCTTCCTGCTGCCGCCACAGATGGCACTCAGGCAGGCGTGCTGGGTGCTCACCTCCTGCTCCAGCGTCCTGGTGCTCCGGCTGTCCTCCTCCTCCTCACTCCCCTGGGCCTGTGCCTGCCGCTCCCGGGCCTCCAGGTCTAGGCACAAAGGTTGTGTGACCCACTTGCTGGTTTGTGCAGTCTGCACAGCCTCAGCTCAACCCAGCTCTGGCTGCTTCCCCACTGTCTCCACCGGCACAAAGCCATACCATACAGTAACTGCTGCCCTTCACGCCCTGCCATATGCCTCCAAGTTACTTTCCTGAAAGGTCAGTGCCCAGAAAGGGATGGGCTCCAGCCAGGGGGCCAGCGGTCTGGAAGTTAAAACAGCTCACACTGACCAAGCTGGTTCTTTCCACACGCACAGGGACGGTGTGGGTGGGTGCCCTCTGTCAGCAGCCCAGGGCTGTGTGTCATGGATGCTGTGGGTGGAGCACTGGCCTCTGCCCCTGTGGTTTGGCACCACGGCCTGAGCTGGGCCTTGTCTCGGCTGGATTCATGTAGCACCACTGAGCTCAAGTTCCCACTGTCTCTCCTGCCGCTCATCCCCAGCTCACCATTACCAAGCCATACTGTGGACCCAGCACAGAAGCTCCCCTAAGGCGGCAGGGTCGGGGGAGCATCACCCCGGGTCTGCATCCCTGCTTGCCTCCCCAGGAAACCATCCAGTGGCCCTGTGCCAGGCCAGCTGCTGCGACAAACAGTTCTCTAGGGCCTGGGACTCACTGCTTTGCTTTCTGCATATTTTATTCACCTTTTTTTTTGCTGTACCAGAGATTGAACCCAGTGCCTTGCACAAACCAGGCAAGTGCTATGTCAGCTCACAGCCCACTCTCCTTTTCTGGATAGAGAAATGGCTACATTGGAATGGTGCAGGCACTTATCAAAATACGTGTATATTGAATGTTAGGAAGGGGAGAATATGGAGTACAGTTTGTTTGTACCAACCTTATCAGGTGGAAGCAAATGTTTTAAGATTGATTTATAGTCATAGTGGCCCTACATAATTTTTAAAAATCACTGACCCTTACTTGAAATGGGTGGATGTTGTGTTATGCAAAGAATACCTCAAAATAGGGGCCAGGGATGTAGCTCAGCAGTGAAGCACCTGCCTGACAAGCACAAGGCCTTGAGTACAACTGCCGGTATCAAAAAAATTGTGTGTGTGTGTGTGTGTGTGTGTGTGTGTGTGTGTGTGCGCGTGTATGCATGCGCGCACGTGTGTATATAAAACACCTCAAAATAAAGCTGTTAAAAGAGAAAGCCCTTGCCAGGCATAGTAATGCATGCCTATCATCCTAGCACTCAGGAGGCTTGGGCAGGAGGATCGCTATGAATTTGAGGCAAGTCTGGGTTAAATAGTGAGACCCTATTTTTAAAAAAAGGAAACAAGCACGCCGGGGATTTAGCTCAGTGGTTCCACCACCTCCCTCGCAAGCTCAAGGTCCCAAGTTCAATCCCTGGTACCAAAATAAAAAGGAATCAAGCAAACAGAAAATGAAAGCCTGCTGGACATGGTGTCACATGCATGTAATTCCAGCACTCTTGGAGGCTGAGGCAGGAGGACTGCAAGGCTAGGGGTGCAGCTCAGTGTGAAGGCTCTGGGTTCAATCCCTGGTACCACAAGGGGGAAAAAAAAAGAAGAAAGAGAAAAGAAAGCTGGGCATGATGGTGTACGCCTGTAACTCTTGCAGTCAGGAGGCTGAGGCAGAAGAATCACAAGTTCAAGGCTAGCCTGGGCTATATAGTGAGTTCAAGGTCAGACAGAAAAACAGAGGCAGAGACAGAGAGAGACTGAGAGATTGAGAGGTGAGGGAAGCAAGCAGGCCTGGACTTCTTGGAATCCTGCAAAGGGGCTGTCAGAGCACTAAGTCTGGGCAAGGATGATTCTGGAAAGAATGACAGAAATCTGGCCTGGCACAGGGAATAAGAACACCAATTCTGATCATTCCATATGAGTCAAAATCCCAGCCCCAGCAAGTTTCTAAACTTTAACAGTAAATCTAGTAGTTGCTATTATTCCTTAGAATGTTTTGCTCAGAGCCTTGACTAAGAGGCTCTGAATGGCTGGAAGTGACGGTCCAGGAAGAAGGTGAGGGAGGGAAGCCACAGGCCACTTGGGGCTATGAAGTCACCTACCAAGCTTCACTCTTTTCCTTTTCTCATCAAGTTTCTGGGTCCTCGCTGCTGCCTGCTTCTTGGCTTTCCTGACTTTGTCATACGCGGCCTGGAAGCACAAAGGAACACAGCAGTAGTCAGCCAAAGAAAAAGACACAGCCCCAGCAGTCTCTTGGCCCCTGACTTCCAGCCCAGAGCCACCCAGGAAGCAGGCTAGAGAGTGGGTCTCCAAGGCCTGGACAGCAAGGACTAAGGCCAGAGGATGCAGGCTGAAGGCAGCAGTGGTCTCTGTCCCCAGAGGACAGTCACCTAAAGGAGGAGGCGCTCACCCTGGCTGCAGCATCGGTCAGCACTTCCAAGGCCTGAGACAGCTGGTGGAAGAGTTCAGCTAGGCCGTAAAAAAGAAAGGAGAAAAATAAAGTTAGATATGGTGATGACGTTTTCCCTCAAAAAAGCATTCCAAAGCAGCCACAGGTGGGCGGAAAGGCTGACAATGGCAGCTGCCAGACCAGCAAGGAAGGGCAAGCGTGTCAGCCACTGACTGGGCATCTCCAGCACGTGAGCCCTGGGCCCCACTGGCGGGAGCAGGCCTTGTGCACCTCCCTCCATGGCTCACACATGGAGCTCAGAGCGGAGACACCACAGCGGGAGAGCGGGTCTTTCTTCTCATCCCCTACAGAACCTCACCTGCTCGGGGATTATCTGGATTTTTGTCTGGGTGGCAGGAGAGGGCCTTCTGCCTGTATGCCTTCTTCACCTGGAAGAGTCAGAAGACACTGTCATTCATCCCACTCCAGGGATGAACAGGAAAACCTTGCAAAGGTGACAAGGGAAATCCAATGTCCACCGGAAAGAGTGGCTGCTGACCCCCTCTTCCAAGTCATCATGCAGATTTGCAGGGGAGGAGGCAAGGGCCATGGAGCCAGCCAGCCTCTGACACCCAGCAGGGAAGCTGGACCTGCTTCCTGCAAATACTCAGCCTCATCAATGCTGTCAAACAGCTCCTGGCAGGGGCCAGAGCACAGTATCCTGGTCTCTCTACAGTCACCTGCAAGCAGCTATGCTTTATAATTTTTTCTTTTTTTTTTTTTTTTTTTTTTTGGCAATGAAGGAACCCGGGGCCAATGCAAATCCCAGGCCCCTTTTTTAGTTTTTATTTTGAGACAGAGTCTTGGTAAATTTCCCAGCTGGGGCTTGAACTTGTGATCCTCCTGCCTCAGCCTCTCAGAAAGCTGGGATTACAGTTCTGAGCCACCATATCCAGCTCTCTATTCTGTCTTGGTGAGTATGAAAACTGGGGAAAACTTTCTGGTGGAAAATTTTGCCATCCAATTTTAAAATATACTTTCCCATATGTTGTATGCTTGGAATCCCAGCTACTCAGGAGGCTCCAGTAGGAGGATCACAAATTCAAGGCCAGCCTGGGCAACCTAGCAAGACCACGTTTCAAAATGAAACTTAAAAAGGATCGAGGACTCTATCAGCGGTAGAGTGCCTGCCCAACATGTGCAAGGCCCTGGATTCAATCCCCAGTAACATAAACACACACACACACAAACAAACACACACACACACACAAATTTTCTTTTGACTCAGCCCTAGAAATTTGCACTTAAAATATATACCGAAGTAGGGCTGGGGATTTAGCTCAGTGGTTCCAGTGACTGCCCTGCAAATGCAAGGACACAAGTTTAAGCCCCACTACCAGAAAAAAAACCAAACATATAGATAGATAGATAGATAGATAGATAGATAGATAGATAGATAAGATATACTAAATACACAAGCATGCTCACTCCAATGTTGTTTTCTTGTTTGGTACCGGGGATCAAACTCGGGTCCTTGTGCTTGTGAAGCAGGCGGGGGAACCACGGAGCTAAATTCCTGTCCCTCTCCAATGCTGTTTATACGAGGCACCCACTGAGATCTCCATCAACAAAAACCCATTAGCTGGGAATTTAGCTCAGTGGTCAGCTTCCTGCCTTGCAAGCAGAAGGTCCTGAGTTCAATCCCAGGTATCAAAAAACAAAAACAAAAACCCATTAAAAACATGATACACCAAAGTCTGTGAACTGACTCCAGAAAATCTTTAGGATTATGTGAATTTTTTTTTAAAAGCAAAACTCAAAACTGTATTATAAGATCACTTTTGGGTTTAAAATAGAAAAACAAATGAAACATAATTTCAGATACTTGAGCATGAGCACAGTTTAATTTTTTTTCTCAAGGCAATCATAAGAAATTTAATGGTAACCTCCACTGGAAAGGATGAAGAGGGAGAGCAAGGAAGCATTTATTTCTTTCATACCTTCCTGTTACTTTTCAGATCTTAAAGAGAACTTCTTTTATTATCTTTTTTTTAAATTGTCAACAGGTTTTATCTGAAAAAGTTATGGTCCACTTTTAGTTTTCATTTTTGTATCTCTATATTGAAAAAACCCCTAATATAACTTAAATGAATAAAACAAAAACAGTTACCTTTCATGTACGACCTACCTAGCTAGTGTAATCTGCCTCTGCTTCCTGAGGCCTCTGCCCCACATTTCTGTTCAGACCCCGGGGAGGAATAGCTGGGCACATGGACTTTCTATGTCTCTCAGATGGAAGCAGTGCATAGTTATACGCCCAAATATGCAAAGGAAGCATCTTCAGAGGCAGGCAGCCAGCATCTGCTCAAGGAGGGCCTGCTCACCACCTCCAGAGCCCAGTGGACCAGGGACCTTGCGGGAGTGCTGCCACCTACAGGCCACAGCCAACCCTGCACCTTCACCTGCCGGGACAACTTATGCCCAGTTTGGCTGACTGAGCTCAAGATGACCCGAAAGGCACAGGACAGATATGCCATACCCTGGTGCCCCCCTGGGCACACCTGGCCTGCCAGCTCACCTTCCAGCTCTGTTTTCACTGTTAAGAGTAATAATACGGAGAGATGACAGCTTCTAAACAGTTCACATTTGCAATGTCATCTTTATTCGCATCATTTGTCTTTTATCCTTCTGCTCTCTCTTTTTTTTTTTTTATCAAACAATATTAGGGATTAGACTCTGGGTTCCATATTGAACTATATCCCCAACACCTTCTAAAATTTTGGGACAATAAATAAGTAAATAAAATGTGTGGACAAAAAATAAATAAAATAAAATTTTGGGACGAGCTATTATTGCTCAGGCTGAGCTCAAATTTGTGATTCTCTTGTCTCAGCCTCCTAGAGTGCTAGGAGTGTGTGGCCAAGACCAACTTCACTTTTACTGAGGACTGAATTTCCCTTCTCACATAGCTACATCCCCAACCCCTTTTATTTTTACATTTTTTTGAGACAGGGTCTTACTGTGTAGTTCAGATTGGCCTTGAACTCACTTTGTAGCCCAGGCTGACCTTGAATTCATGGAGATCCTCCTACCTCAGCTTCTGGAGTACTAGGATTATAGGTATGCGTTACCACAACTGGCTCCTTATTTCTTTATTTTCAGACAGGGTCTTACTAAGTAACCCAGGCTATGATTCAACTTGTAATCCTCCTGCTTCAGCCTTAAATCAAACTTTTATTAAACGTTTCTTAAATTTTAACACTTTTTACTTACTTTTTTCAGTAAGTATAACAATACAAAAATATAGAAAGTTTTAAAAAGTGGATATTCCTTTTCACATCTCCCCTTCCCTCTTCAAGGTTCCAAGTTTCACTGGATAGCATGTGTCTTTCCACCCCTCCCTTTCGATCGGCCCAACACATAGAAGTCACTCTGTACACTTACAGGAGGCAGCTTCCTGGTCTCTCCCCCCAGCTCTCTTGAAGCCCCTGTGCCCTATCTCTGAGATGGGTGAGGGGAGGGGCCATCATCTGGGAGGCCTTCTCTCTGGGTCTATGGCCGCTACCTATAGGGCTGCCCTGAGAACGAACCTTCCTAGGCACTAGGATTACAAGGCATGCTCTACTGATACAGGCTGGTTTTGCGGGAAATTTTGTTCTTTGTATCACAGGGCTCTTTTACAGGTTCATGTATCCTTTTTGTAAATCTGAGAGAGACACTAGAAAGGAGAGAGAAGACTGAGAAAGGAAGGGGGCTGGGGGGCTGGGTGGTAGCCCCTCCTTTGCTTTTCTATTGTTTTTTGTTTTTTCTTGGTACCTAGGATCGAACTGAAGTCCTTGCCAGTGCTTGCGCTTGCGAAGCAGGCAGCAGAACCACTGAGCTAAATCCCTGGCCCACTTTTCTATTGTTTTTGAGAGTGTGCTTTAGGAATTTTATCCTAAAGGAATAATATTAAATGTTATTTTGTGTTTTATAATTCACTGTGGATGTTCTGTATCAGAAAATTGGCTTTCACTTAAGGAAACAAAATATGTTCCAACTGAAAAAAAAGAAATAATTATATAACAATAGGAAATTAATTCACATATATTAATTTGCCCCCTTATCAATTGTCTTTCCAGAATGTGTTCCTTTGACAAATGGGTTTAACAGTCTCATAGAGACTTTGAGGCAACCAGCAGAGCCATACCTAGGGAATCCTATTCCAACCTGGGTGAACCCCAACCCACCTCCAGCCTTCAGCCTCTCACACTCCCAATGTTTACAACCAAACACAACTATCTCAATCAGCTTTATGTATTCAGCACCCCTATTCACTTAAGGCCTCACCTACATCTCAGTTTCCAAGCCATCTTTAAAAAGATAAGAGACTGGACATTTTATATTCAATTTCCTCAAAAAAAAAAAAACAAAAACATAAAACAAAAAACCCAAACCAACAACCTGCCAATTTTATGTATTGGCTAGACATTAACAGGGAGAAAGGTGATGTCTAGAGAGCCAGGCCAGCCAGTATTCATTCCAGGGAGGGACATCCAAGGGTAGAAGTTCTCCAAAATCCCCTCAGTGCAGCCCTGAATCTACCCCACTCCTGTGTCCATTGATGAAGCATCTAGATATTCAGGGGCTGAACAGAGCCTGGGGACACAAATAATCAGGAGTGTTCCCTGGCACAGAAGAGGAAGGACACTGCTTGGCAAAGAAGATCCCAGGGAAACAATTACAATACCACATGTGAGAAGCCAGAAGAGTGGTCTATAAGAATGGAAACACAAAGCCCAGGGATTTAGCTCAGTGGTTCTGCCACCTGCCTCATAAGCGCAAGGACCCAATTCTATCCCCGGAACCAAACACACACACACACACACACACACACACACACACACACACACACACAAAGAATAGAAAAACACAAGCTGGACATGGGGACACACACCTGTAATCCCAACACACACACACACACACACACACACACACACACACACACAAAGAATGGAAAAACACAAGCTGGGCATGGTGGCACACACCTGTAATCCCAGCACTCAGGAGGCTGAAGCAGAAGGATCACTTCAAATTGGAGGCCAGCCTGGACTAGGTAGTGATTTCATGGCCAGCCTGAGTTGCATAGTGAGACCCTGTCTCAAAAAACAAAACAAGAATGGAAACATAGAAAAGAGAGCCTAATTTAACTCTGAATGCTTCCAGAGGAGGCAATATTTGAGCTGGGTCTTGGGTCTTAAAAAGTTATTAGTTCTCCAGGCAGACAGCTAGTTAGGTATTCAAAACAGTGTGTAAAAGAACCTGGGCTTCTATTCAGGCCCCAGACCAGGTCAGAGGAAAAACAGAAAAGTTTGTTTTTATGAGGAAAAGGTATTGGGAACAGAAATGGTGAGGAAAAGACAGATGTGGTTGCAACAAAGCATGAAATAAAAGTAATGTTTTTTGGATGGAGAGATGCACCAAGTGATAAGAGAGCCATGCCGTGTTCACCCTCGGCCAACTCCATGCCTGTGGACTCCATTCCCTGGCTACATCTATCTGCCAGCTCCAAGCTGGCTCTACCTTTTCTTTTCCCTCAGCACAGGGCAGCAGAGGCACCAACCAACTGCCTGTCCTGACCTGGTCATGGATGAGGTCACTGCCTGGAAGAGAGGGTAAACCTCAAAGAAATAAAGGAGGAGCCAGCAGCACTGCTCCTGAGAAAAGCCCACAGTTTTTGCAAACTATGGAAATAGCCTGGGGCTTTACCCCAAAAGTGACTCCTTCCAGGCAGGCTAGAATGGGAGAACAATCCAGAGCAGCACCTGCTTGCCATAGGGCCAGAGTGTTTAATCAGACACCATTCTAGGAGCGGTGGACTGATTAGGACTGAACCACAGAACAACACAGAACAACCTCACTCCAGGGTTTCCAGTGTTACCCTACCACAGTGACTGGTGAGCAGGTGAAGGCTAGGCATAGGCCCCTGAGAAGTTCACAGGGCCCCACCCTCTGTGAAGAGAGGCCAGGCTCAGCAAGGGTGCTTTCAGCAATGGCTGGTTCTGAAAGTGCTGGCATTAAATAAATGCAGCAGTCTGCTTGAACCCCCACCCCACTGCCCACCTCCCATAAAGACCAGTGGTCTGATGCTTTGCCTGGTTACCATTGTGAGCAAGGACATGCACAGCTTGGGCAGCTGCCACAGGCAGAGGGGCTCTTGGAATGTGGCGGGTATCTCACAAATCCACAGGCTATAGATTAGGCAGAGAAAACTGCACTTGCTCCATTCCAAGCCTGCAGATCCTGGAAAAAATCACTCATTCAAAAATAATGAGAAACACTGAGAAATTTTTTTTTTTTGGCCTTTGCCTTTATTGGTTTTTTGGTGTCTGGGGTTTATTTTCTTTCTTTCTTTCTTTTTTTTTCCCTTTCTATCAATTTTGTTTTCCTTCATAATAGGATCCTTTATTTCACTTTTCTCTCCTCCTCATCTTCCTTTGCTTAATTTTTCAAACATTACTTTTTTCATGCTCCCATTCCCGACACCTATCTTTACTAATATAAACATTAAGCTTTATTAATCTTTAGGTAGTTAACTCTATGCTATTACTGTAGAGGGTTTTTCTATTGTTAGTGGAAGTATAGCTGTTACATTTAGTGCATATTTACTCTGTGTCAATATTTGATTTGATTTGTCTTACTGCTTATCATAGTAGATCTCCATATGGTTAAAAGTGGTGACACACCCCTGTAATTTCGGTACTTGGTTTTGTTTTATGTTTTCTTGGTTTTTTGAGACAAGGTCTTGCTACACAGCCCAGGCTGGCCTTGAACTCACTGTGTAGGCTAGGCTGGCCTCAAATTTGAGGCAATACTCCTCCCATAAAGACCAGTGGTCTGATATTTTCCAATAACAATTATAAACATATATGCACTGAAAACCAGAACATGCAACTTCATAAAAACAAACACTGCTGGACATAAAAGATCAGATGACCATCAACACAACTGCAGTTGGGGATTGTGATACCCCACTGTCACAAATAGATCAGCTAGACAAAAAAAAACAAGTATCATAGTTCACCCGAACCTCTGAACAAATGAATTTAATAGATATTCACAGAGTGTTCAATAAGAGAATACACATTTTTCTCAGCAGCACATGGAACTTTCTCAAAAATAGATCACATGCTAGCCCATAAAGTCAAAGAGCAGATTCTGAAGTTTGACAGATGTATATTTTCAAATTCAGAATCTTCTACATACTAATAGCATAAACTTGGGCAAATTTCCCTTAGCTTTAGGTTCATTAACTCCACAATGAGAAAAATAAGCCCTCCCCTCAGGGCTGTTTATTTGTCCACGAGAAGAACCTGACAAAAACTAGGTATATTCAATATAAGTTCCCAAATTTCTCCTCCACCCACTCCTGCAAGGTGGGAAGGGAATGGAGGGAAAAAACACATCACCCAACATGATCCCAACATGACAGGAACCCCCAAAATGGGGCCTGGTCCACAGTGGGTGCAGTTCAGCCTAAGTGGAATTCTCTAGATGGATAGGGCTGGTTTCAAGTCTGAGGAACAGTCCTAAAATTCAATCCTTGGTTGGCCCCCAGGGCCTTAAAAATATTCTTAAAGAATAGATGGCATGGTAGCCTGTGATCTAGAGTGGTCACAAACCAAGCCTAGCTAGCTTCAGAATACAGGTCAAGTGTGCCTGTCTTGATTAACTAGTTACTCTACTTAGTTGCTAAGCCTGCCAGGGCAGGGTCCATTCCTTAGTTTCAGCCTCAAAGACCAACTGTGACTTCGATCCAGTTGGTCTGGAGGTCAGTGCTTTGTATTCCAAACTGGATTCCCAGCTTTGTCCAGCCCTCCCAACCACTGCCTGAAGAATGCCTCATCAGTCGAACACTCAACTCTCCTAAACAGGCCTTTGAAAACCCTTCTGGTCTCAGTATTATTTATGATACAATAACTCTCCCTTAGGAACGGCGAAAGACGTCGGATTCAGGGCAAAAAGGTGCAAGAAAACAATACTTTTCCTAATTATGACAAAGCAGGGAAGAGGATGTATCGAGGTAGAGTAAAAACAGGGCTGTGGAAACCCAGGAAGCCCAGCTGGCAGCTCCTCTATGAAGCTGCACTCTCATGTGTGAGGGTCATTGAAGGGGTTGAAGCAGCCACATCGTGCTGCCCAAGGCTCCTGAGTGGTCTTTAACACTTGCAGCCTTTCCTCTTCACCTGTAGGTTCTCCTAAATCCTCTTTAGTCTCTAGCACCTGGAAGAGATGCATTCCTGAGACTTCAAAAGAGGATCTGGGTGACAGTTCAGGGTTCCCCAACCCAAACACCCCTGTGGAGACCACGGTTTTCCAGAGATAAGGTTGTCCCCAAGGCACAGCCCCTCCCCCCATGATCTCAGATAAACTTAAACCTCAGCAGGACTTTAAACACTAATTTGCAGAAATCTCCTGATGCCTTTCTAAAACACTGCGGCCTAACATCTCTTTTTTTCCATCCTAGGACACTAGTTGAGTTTAAACTGTCCTTGATGACTCTGGACCATCATCCAAAACAGGGCTCATACAAACCAAGTGCCACTAAGAGCAGTTGGGCACTTGCTGACCTGAAACATCTGAGATTCTACCCTTTTAGTTTTCCTGGTAGTCTTCTAGTCAGCCTCTCCTAGAGGATGCCAGATGCTAGTACTGGAATGTGCTGTTTCTCTGTTTCTAGTGTTATCTGGACACATAGCTGGTTAAAAAGCTACCACAAATGACCGAATAGAGGTGTAGGGATCAACAGGGGTTCCCTTTACAAATACGGTAAATGTACGTAGGGGCAGGGAGTTTCACTCTCCTCTGGGCCCAGAACAGTGTAATGAATAGCACCTGGCACATAGAAGGCTCACAATTAATATCTGCTGAATGAAAGGGCAAACACTCTGCTCTCGAACAAAACGCAATGAGAAAGCCTCAACTCTGTCAATTCCTGGGGACCCGCTGAGCTGTCCTGACCACAGGAGATCTTACCACTTTCACAATTTCCCCTTCCACCTGCTAACATTTCTTGAAAACTCAAGTCTAGGAAAGGGAAGAACGTACTAAAGCAGACTGCCAGGGACAACCAAGGTGGGAGCTAAATGTTACCCCCAACAGCCACATCACACAGTGAGTAAAGAATTAGCAGTCACCCAGCCCTTCCCCAGAAACTCCATAACTGGTTCTACCACTTTCAGCAACCACAGCCCCAGAGAAGGGGGGGCCCCTGCAAGCTGGGTTTCCCCACTGGGCTTTGCCCCAGCTCACAGCAGGCCTCTGACAAGGCTCAGGCCTCCAGATTCACCTCTTGATGGGAAGGAACTCCTGACTCACCCCAAAAAGCAAGGAGCTAAGGGGCCCAATAAATAGAAAAGAGCCATCATTAACTTAAAAGAAAGGTGCCCTACAAAGAAGAAGAGATCATTATTTTTAAAAAGGCTGCTGTCCTTTCTTATAATAAAACTTGGAGCCAGGTAAGTAAGTGGTACAAGTAATTAGGACCAGTTCTCAAAAGCCAGGCTTATAGGTTAGACTCAAATAAGGACACATAGGGAGGCAGCGCTATGTGACAACGACTGAATAAACAAACCATCCAAAGTGAATCAGCCAGAAATCCATTAGTAAGCCTAGGGCCCCCCCCCGAAATGAGGACAGTAATCACAGCTGGGGCAGTCATTCCTCCCAAGTCTGAGAGAGGCAACCATCTCTTCATCCTCTCATTAGCAGAGGCACCAGAAGTTATGTATCTGCCTGGCGTCACATCAGTAAGGGAACCACAGAGCTCTGGAACTTATCTAGGAGCCCCCTCTGCCTGAAAGAGGCCACTTTCACTTCTTACAGCCCATGGCCCACAATGAGGCAGTACACTAAAGAAATGCCCAAGGGCCAGCAATTTAGCTCAGTGGTGCCACCTGCCTTGTAAGTGCAAGGTCCTGAGTTCAATTCCCAAATGTTCAGATACTGTTGAGACTGCAGGCTGCTCCCAAGGCTCAGCACAAGCACAAAAGCAGAATGCCACACACCACCCCACCCAGGCCAGTACCCTTGGTACAAGGGCTCCACAATATGAGCCTGCCAGTGGTACTGCAATGATTCTGGGAGAATCTGGACCCACGCCAGTGCTCCTCTCAAGCTGCCAATCATGGACTGTGGATGAGACTCAGGACAGGGACCTGTGCTGTCTGGAACAACTGGGAGTGGGCACTGGGCCCAGCCTGCTTCTCCCAAAGTGTGGTCTGTAAGCCACGGGGGATCTGGGTCCTCAGCCCACTTCCTGGGTCCCTCTGTAGCGTCCTGATCCCTCTGTTCTCCCTTCCTTTAGCCCGCAAGGCATTCCTTCCTGGCACTCAACTCTTACCCTGACCTCCTCTTCCTCTGTCCTCAAACCAGTGACCTACCTGGAATCCAGTTCACCGCCTTCCTCCTCCTTACGCCACCATTCTCTTGATTTCACTCCTCCTTCCCACCCACTCCCTAAGCACTTCAATTCTCAGGCTCAGACCCCAAAGCCCTTTCCCACCTTCTCTAGGTTTTAACCCCTCTATCTGCCACATGGCCTGGGTCTAGCAGGCCCTATTCTCTCTCCACTGCCTGCTGTCACCCTCAACCCATAGAGACTCAGATCTCCAGCTACAGACCGCTCTCTGCTCAGGCTCTGCCCCTTCCCTGGGAGGCTGAACACCCTCTCTTTGAGCCTGGTACTTCCCACACTCCCACATTTCATTCAATCCTCTTTTCCCCTTAATGCACTGGTTTCCTTTTTAAACAATTTATGTTAGGGCCGAGGATTTAGCTCAGTGGTTCTGCCGCCTGTATTGATCTCCGCTACCTCCCCCAAAATGTGAAAACAATTTGTGTTAGTAAAAAGAAGTGTGCTTTGCATGTCGTGGAGCACGCCTGTGATCCCAGCCCTCGGGAGGCGGAGGCAGGAGGATCCACATGAGTTTGAGGCCAGCCTGGGCTCCATAGTGAGACAGACCCTGTCTCAAAATTTTAAAACGTGTTGATTTAAAGAAAATAAAAGGATGGGACAGCAAAAATAGGGAGGAGTGAAATATATTTTGCAAATAGAAAAATTTTGAATGGTGCCATAGCTAAAATGGAAACTGCACTGCATAATTTTAACACAAACTATAACACAGTTCCTCAAGCTCTCCACTGTAGTTCATTCACCCGTGTCCAGCAGCTGGACTCACTGAGAGCCAAATCTCTACCTGTGTCTCTGATGAAGCAGGGAGGCTCTCTGGGGCCCACAGACCTTCACTGTTACCTTGATTGCTCCTGGAGTGTAGGTCATGGAAAGAACTCTGAAAGAGGAGTAGAAAATTCAGGTTTGGGCAGGGGTTTTGCATTTACTAGCCTTACACTGGGCAAATTAAACTCTTTGAGACTTGGTTTTCTCATCTATAAATTGGAGCTAATAGTCCTTGCCTACCTACAGTCTTGTTTTGAAGATCACATCAAATGAGATAATTTATGTGAAAGCACTTTGGTATCATATAAATGTGAGGTATAATCCTGAATGCTAATGAATAGCTTACAGCTTACAAACACAAGTGAATCACCCTTTTGACTTAACAGGTAGCTCAGTAACTTCAAAACTCCAGAGCTGCAGCCAGACAGAGTTAACCATCAGAGATACTGGGAGGACTAAGAGGCCCCGTGCTAAGAACTTCCCACCTCAGGCCAGGCCATGGTGAAAGAAAGATGTCTTTGAATGCAACCAGGCTCAGTGCTCAGCACCTTGAGGTCTCAGCACTTGGTCTGGAGAAAAGAGGCTTCAGAAGGGCTCTCTGGAGACAGGGACTACGTCAGGCACACCTCAAATCCAGAAGTGGTCCACAGAATATAGTTTAATCACCCTGTGACCCAGAGGCCCAGACACACTTCACTTTCCAGATTCATCTTCCGCAACATCCTCAACAAACTCTAGGTGATGCCCCCGTTCCTTGTCCTGAAAGGCACATTTACTGCTACATCTTCAACTCATGCTGCTCCGCTGAGCCTTGTGTGTGTGTGTGTGTGTGTGTGTGTGTGTGTGTGTGTGAGAAACAAGGTCTTGCCATTGCAGTTCAGGCTGGACTTGGACTCACGGTGATCCTCCTGCCTCAGCCACCTAAGTGCTGAGGTTACAGGGTGCAACATCACACCCGGCTCTGGCAACGGCATTGATGTGTCATATTCAGATATGAAAATATGTAGTTCAAATAAATATATTAGCTAGCATACAGATACAAATAGTCTTTTCCTTGAAGTAATTTACATGCCATAATATAGCCTCCCTCCCTTAAAATGTCAATGCTAAATCTCCTTGGTAGTTTCCCGAAAAACAGACTTAAAATTTGAGTCTTAAAAGAGTTGAACAGCCAGGCCTGGTGGCGTGCTGGTGATCCCAGCACTTAAAGGCAGGCGGATCACAAGTTTAAGGTCAGCCTAGGAAACTTAGCAAGATCCTGTCTCAAAATTAAAAGAACATTGAGGGTTGAGGATATAGTACTTCCTGGGTTCAATTCCCAGTACAGAGGGAGAGAGAAGAAACAACAAACAAAAACTGAGGTGGGCCAGGGCACGGTTGTGCATGCCTATAATGTCAGTACTCAGGAGGAGGATCACAGCAAGTTTGAGGCCATCCTGGGCTACATAGTGAGTTCAAGCCTGGCCTGAACCATATAGTGAGACTCTGTTCCAAAAAATAAAAATAAAAAAATAAAGAAAGAGGGCCGGGGATTCAGCTCAATGGTGCTGTACCTGCCTGCTTTGCAAACACAAGGTCCTGAGTTAGATGTCTCATAATGAAGAAAGGAAGGAAGGAGGGAGGGAGGGAGAAGAGGAAGGAAGGAGGGAAGAAAGAAAGGAAGGAAAAGAAAGACGATCAATATGTTTTTTTAAATATGTGTTTTTAAATAATTTGGCTTGACCAAGTAATAGCTATCAAGATAAAGGGAGCTACATATCCTTCCAACAGGCTTTAAAAGAAGGTCTAGTCTGCTATGGATGGAAGATAAAGATGAATGTGGGCTGGATATATCACTCTGGGCTCTAGTCTGGGCCCACAGCTCACTCACTGGATAGCCTGAGACACATTCTATAACCTCTCTGGACCAATGATCACAGTAAATGACCCTGAAAATCCTTCTAACTCTGCTGTGATGTCTTATTTTCTCCCTCACAGTCTTGCATAAAAACACCTCAGGGAAACCTGCCCTGGTTCTGCCAATCATCTGAATCATGTCTTCTTTATCTTACACCATTTTTCTTTGTATACTTTCATCAAAGCTCTTACATTTTGCCTCAGAGTTCACTGTAACTATGCCATGCACGCTGTCAGAAAGCAGATGCAATAGCTTATTCAGCATTCAAGTTCCACCATGCCCACAGTACCTTGACTACAGTGACAGACTCTGTCGATATGTTGGTGTGACCAAAACAGTGAACTGTGGTGACCCTCCATTTTGTTCCACTTGACTCCCCTATCTCCTGCCTCAAATGAGAACTACTCCTGTGTTGTTAGATGAATCAGCACTGATCTGTCCAGACTAGAATGAGTAAGAAGGGTAAGGGTAGAAAGAAAACTCGGGCACAAACTAAGGGTGATTTTTACTTGACTTTAAAGCTTACAATAACAATGACAAGGAAAAGAACTGTCCTGCAGGGAGCACTCACTCTGTGCCAGGGTCTGCACTAGTGTTCTGTGGAGATCAGACCTCACAAACAGTGAAATCAAGGAAGGACTGTCATTCTCATTGTGCAGATGGGAAACCAAGGCACAAAGAAGTTAAATATTTGCTCAGGGTCACCAGCCAGGCAAGTCATAGAGCCAACAGACACATAGTTTGACTACAAAATTCTCTCTCTCTCTCTCTCTCCCTCCCTCTCTCTCTCTCTCTCTCTGGTGGCATTGGAAATTGGACCCAGGGCCTTCACACTGAGCTACATTCCCAGCCCTTTTTTATTTTATTTTGAGAGAAGATCTTGCTAACTCACAAACCTGCCCTGGCTGGGCTCAAACCTGAAATCCTCCTTGCCTCGGTGGGATTACAGGTGTGCATCACCACCCCTAACTCAAAGTCTACCTTCTTAACTATAACTGCTGGTGAGTACAAAAGCGACTATCAAGGCAAAATTCTCAGCACTGTCCAATGCTCTACATTATGATTTCCATCCATTTTCAACACAATGTAGATGCAACAAGCAACAATTCTTGGCCTCACTGAAGATTAGATATCAACAGGAGGCTGAGGCAGGAGGACTACCATGAGTCTGAGGCCAGCCTTGGCTACACAGTAAGTTCAAGGCCAACCTGAATTACAAAACCAAGACCCCATTAAAAAAAAAAAAAAGATTAGATATCAAAACTGCTACTTTCTGCCAGGTGTGGGTGGTGCATGCCTGTAATCCCAGCACTCAAGAGACTGAGGCAGGAGGATAGCTGTGAGTTCGAGACTAGCCTGTGCTACATAGTGAATTCCAGGTCAGTCTCAACTACAAAGTAAGACCCTGCCTCAAAAAACAAAAAACAAACAAAGAAACAAAAAAAACTGTTACTTTCTGCATCAAATACACTTTGATTCTGTAGTAAACCACCTTCCAATTAGAAATGGTAAACTTCTAAGGAAATTAACTATGCTAGCCTCTACTAAGGGTCCAAAGGGGCGGCGAGGGAGGAGGGGGAGAGGGAGAGAGAGCTCTTCTCTTTACATGGACATCCTAGCACCAGGCACAGAGACTAGTACCCAGTAAGTATTTAATAAAAATGTCTAGGGGGCCGGGGATTTAGCTCAGTGGTTCTGCTGCCTGCCTCACAAACTCAAGGTTCCAAGTTCGATACCTGGTACCAAAACAAAAAAAAAAAAGAAAAGAAAAGAAAAAAAATCTGCTTTAGGGCTGGGGATTTAGCTCAGTGGTTCCACTGCCTTCCTTGCAAGTTCAAGGTCTCAAGTTCAATCCCGGTAGGGATAAATAAATAAATAAACAAGCAAACAAATAAATAAAGATGTCTGTGGGCGGGAGGCATAGCTCAGTGGAAGAGTGCATGCTCATCATGCCCGAGGTCCTTGTATTTGTCCCCAGCACCACACATACAAAAAAGTTTCTCAGGCCCAGGGACTTAGCTCAGTGGTGCAACCCCCTCACTCTCAAATACAAGGTCCTGAGTTCGATTGCCAGTACCAAAACAGAAAAAAGTTTCTTAGCTGGATGTAATGTCAGATGTCTATAATCTCAGCACCCTGTGAGGCTGAGGCAGGAGGGTAGCAAGTTCAAGTTCGGCCTAGGCAACTCTGCAACTAGCAAGATCCTGTTTCAAAATTTTAAAAACTAGCCAGGCATAGTGGTGCACAACTGTAATCTCAGCACTCAAGAGGCTGAGGCAGGACAACTGTCTTGAGTTTGAGGCCAGCCGGGGATACACAGTGAATTTGAGGACAGCCTGAAATACATAGTGAGACCCTGTGTCAGAAAAATCAACTAATCAATTATTCAATCAATATAAATAAATAAATTTTTTAAAAAAGAGCATAGAATGTAGATCAGTGTGAAAGCTCTGGGCTCAATCCCTAGTACCACAAAAAAAGCAGGTGGCAGGTGTGGTGGTGCATGTCTGTAATCTCAGCACTCAGGAAGCTGAGGTAGGAGGATTACCTTGAGTTTAAGGCCAGCCTGAGCTACATAGTGAGTTCAAGGTCAGTCTGAACTACAAAGCCAGACCCTATTTCAAATTTAAAATTTTTTTTTCTTCCTTATGGGAAATGTTTCTACCTCTCTCTGAAACACGCAAGGAGAGGGTGGGGATTTAGGTCAGTGGCACTGTGCCTGCCTTGCCAGCACAAGGTCCTGAGTTTGATCCCCAGTACAATAAATAAATACAAACAAGCACACAAGGAGAAAGGGGAAAGAAATGAAAAAGAACTAGAGAGAACAGTGTAGTTTCAGTTTAGAAAGGTTCAGGGTAAACTGGCCCTGGGTGAGGCACTGGGCACACAGCACATTGTTGTTGAGTCAGGGCTGTGCCCAGAGATGGGCCACCTCCTTCCTACCTGTGTGCCTGGAGGGTAGGGAATACAAATAAGTACAACTTCTTAGAAAGGCAAATTGCATTATGAGTTAAAAGTTTGTACACATATTTACTTTAGTCTAGTGATTTCACTTTGTCATAATATAGTACTGCCTGAGAAAATAATAATGCATAATCATTCAGCAAGGATTTACTGAACATTTATCAAGAGCTATGCATTGTTTTGGGTTAGGTTTTGTGTTTTGTTTTGTTTTGTTTTTGTACCGGGGATCAAACTCAGGACCTTGTGTTGTGAGGCAGCGGAACCGCTGAGCTAAATCCCTGGCCCCTGTCTCATTTTTGAGACAAGGTCTCACTGTGCAGTTCAGGCTGGCCTTGAGCTGCTAGCAATCCTCCTGTCTCAGATTCCCAAGTGCTGGGATTACTGTTCTAGATTCTAGCAGTAAACAAAATAGAGAAAGTCCCTTCCTCTTGGATTTTCTACATCTTAATGAAGGAAACTAATGGTAAGGAAATGGGTGTACAATACAATGTATAGTAAGTAATGATATCTACTACTTAGAAACACATAGCAAAATAAGGATGTGAGGGCAGCTAATTTAAATAGATGGCCAGAGAAATCCTCTCTCAGGGTGTATTATTTGAATGAAAATCTGAATAAGGTATGAGAATAAGATATACAAGTGCCCAAAGAAAAAATGTTCTAATGGAAGGATTATAAAATGTAAAAAGTCCCTAAACCAGGACTATGAGGTGAGACTGAAGAAAAATAGGAAGTTGACTTCACACCTATTAGGATAATTATTACCCAAAACACAGAAAATAACAAGTTTTGGCAAGAATGGGGAGAAACTGGATCCTTTGTAAATGATTGGTGGGAAGGTTAAATGGCACAGCTGCTGTGGAAGACAGTATGGCACATCCTCAAAAACATCATACATTGAGCCAGGGGTAGTGTTTTACGTGGGTAACTCCAGCACTCTGGGGTGCTGAGGCAGGAAGACTGCAATCTCAAGCCCAGCCTGTGAGACTAGACAACTTGGCAAGACTCTGCCTCAAAATATAAAAAAAGGGCTGCGATGTAGTTCATTGAAAAGGCCCTAGGTTCAAGCCCTAGTACTGAGGGGAAAAAATAAAATAGGGATGCAAATATATTGTACACCCACATCCATACTAGCATTATTCACAATTGCTGAAAGGCAAAACAACCCAAATGTCTACCAACAGATGAATACAAAAAATATGGTACCTATATAACAGCAGAGAAATTCTGACAGACACTACAACATGGCTAAACCCTGGAAACATGTTACTTGAAATAAGCCAGATATGAAGGAACAAATATAAAGAAGGCCCACAGAATTCATAGGGCTACCAGTAGCTGCCAGGGAGAGAGAATGGAGAAGTAGGCTTATTTGGTAGAGTTTCAGTTTGGAAAGAAGGACAATTTCTGGAGATGGATGGTAGTGATAGTCATGCCACAATCTAAATGAAAATCCTACTCAAAAAGGACTGAACATCTGGTGTGCTGGCACATGCCTGTAATCCTTGTACTTTAGGGAGGCTAAGGCAGGAAGATCACAAATTCAACCCCAGCTTGGGCAATTTAGTGAGACTCTGTCTCAAAATTTAAAAGGGCTTAGATATAGCTAAGTGTGAAGACCCTGGATTAAGAAAAATACAATTACATGCATGTGCCACTGTAATCCCTATACTTAATAAGGAGGCTAAGGGCAGGGGGATCATAAATTTGAGTTCCAACTGAGCAATTTAGCAAAACTGTAAATAAAAAATAGTCTGGTGTGGTGGCGCAAGCCTGTAATCCCAGCACTCAGGAAGCTGAGGCAGGAAGATCTCTGTGAGTTTGAGGCCAACCTGTGTTACATAGTGAGTTCAAGGCCAGCCTGAACTACAAAGTAAGATCCTGTCTCAAAAATAAATAAATAAAAATATAAAAGGAGGATTGAGGATATGGCTCAGTGATAGAATGCCCCTTAAAAAGGGACAGAATGATAAATTTTTGTTTTTGTTTGGAGAACTGGGGATTGAACCTAGAGCCTTCATATTGAGCTACATCTCCAGCCCTTTTTTCATTTTTTATATTGAGACGGGGTCTCACTAAGTTGCTAAATTTCCCAGGTTGGGTTTATGGTTTTATTTTTTTATTTTTTTATGGTACCAGGGATCGAACTTGGGATCTTGCACTTGCAAAGCAGGCAGCAGAACCACTGAGCTAAATCCATGGCCCCCAGGTTGGGTTTAAACTTGTGATTCTCTTGCCTCAGCTTTCTAGAGTGCTAGGATTACAGATGTGTGCTACCACATTTGGCTTGAAATGATAAATTTTGTGTTACACATGTATGTTTACAACAATTCAAACAACACACACATATACACAGAGGACTAATGTGGCTGGAGCACAATGACAAAAGGGGAGAAAAGCAAAGATGACAAGAGGGGCAAGGGTAGGAAATGTCTAAAACAGGTAATGAGGGCATCACAGCCAGTGGAATGACTGGCCATTTCATTCTTTTATTGTTTTGTTTTGTTTTTATACTGGGGATTGAACTCAAGCACCTTGTGCTTGTGAGGCAGGTGCTAGAACCACTGAGCTAAATCCCCAGCCCTCATTCTTTTTTTGAAGACAGGGTCTCACTATGTAATTCACTACGTAATTCAGGCTGGCTTTGAACTCAATTTTGCGGCTTAAGCTGGCCTCAAACTCACAGTAATCCTTCTACCTCAGCCTCCCAACTACTGAGATTACAGGTGTGTGACACCAGTGGGATTTCATTCTTAAACTGGTGAGAAGACAGTGTGGAGTTGTGACCAGAGGTAACAAAATCTGACTACTATTTTAGAAAGCTCACTCTGGCTGCTATGTAAAGGGGACCAAGGGACAAGACCATAAATAGAAAAAGGGTCAGAAGGTGACTGCAATCACCCAGGTAATTCCTGAAGTACTTCAGAATTTCTCTGGAGGTTTACCAATGGCATTAATCTCTGCCTTGGTGGACCGAGGTGCCCTGCCCTTGAGTGTGTAAGAATCTGGGGCTCACTTCTTCAGCTTCTAGCAAGAGACTGATCTGCCCGACAGCACTTCCACCTTAAAACCTAGGTCTGCAACCCAAGGGTGTCCCACAAGCAGCCCTGCCGGCCTGTTTCCAGCAGGGGTGCTGGGAGACAATGGGAATTGGTGATTCTTGAAATGGCCTCTAATGGTGTTCAGCCCACTTCTCAGTCTCCTGGGTTTGTGGTGATAAGAGGGGGAAACATTTGCTAGTTCCACAAACAGAAAGATAGAGCTGAACTTCTCCCCGAACTCCAAATGGGGTGAGCAAATTGTCCTATAAAGGGCCAGAGAATAAAAATGTTAGGGGTCATATATGCTCTCTGTCCCACATGCTTTGGTTTTTTACTTGTCTCGTTGATAGATCATATTGAGAAAGACAGAAGCAAGACCCTGACTCATTTTTCCCCTACTGGCCGGAGGGGGTGGGGCCTGGCCAGCAGCTGTCTGCCCCGTTGCTCCCCACCTGCACCCCAAAGCGCTGGGACTGTGCTTCATTGTCCTCCCTGGATATCACAACTCCATTCTCCATCATGAGTGCGGCCAGACAGGCAGCATGGTGCCCACACTGCTGCCTTTTTGAAAAAGGTAGAGGGCACCCTGGAGTAGCTAAAGTCAGGAAGGGAGGGATCTAGGCCTCTCATTTGCATACCCGCATTAACAGCAAGCTTTCAGCCTTGACCCTCACTGAAACAGGCCTGCAAGCTGCCACATCAGCAGCACTCCCTAGCAACTCCCTGGGCTGTAGTCTGGGGGGCTCCCTCCTATGTACTGGTCCCCCTGTGCTCTAGCACAGGCCCTGTTAAAATAAAGACTTGCTTCAGTGTTCCTGTAAGCCCGCTTGTGATTTATTCCTTGCATGTTGTGGGTTCAAAAGTCCTGTAAATCTACTTTTTATTCTGAGCAGTGTGAACAGACCAGTGCTTTCCAAAAAAGAATAATAAACATAGCTATTAACACCAAAGAGCTTCAGAGACCAGCAGTAAGAGACCAACTTCTGGTAGTCAACTTACAGTGTCTAGCACAAGCTGGCAATGGAAGGCAGTGGAAAAGACCAGCGTCCAGTGGGGTTAAGCTACGGTATCGGGCACAAGCTGGCATCAGATGACTGCTGGTAGGCTGATTGGCAACAATATTAATCTGTGTTTAATCACATGGCAATTGCTGGATCATAAGGTAACAACTTCTGTGTAGTCTTCGGAGGAACCACCCTACCATTTTAACAGCAGCTGCACTACCAGCAATACACAAGGGTTCCAATTTCTCCACATCCTTGACAATACTTGCTTCTGTTTTGTTTCGTTTTGTTTCTTAATAATAGCTAGCTATCCCAGTGGCCATGAAGTGTTATCTCATCCAGATTTTGATGTGCATTTACCTAATGACATTTGGTATACCTTCTCTGGAGAAGTGTTTAGTCAAGTTCTTCGTCCATTTTTTAATTGAGTTATTTTTGTTGTAGTTGTGGAGTTTGTTCACTGGTTATAGTTCTTTTAATACGTGAAAACCAACCCGAGTGGCTGGGCCATTAAAAATAAACGTCATGGACCATTTGACCCCTGAATGGGGTCAAAGTTTGCCTTTCTTTCATACTTGGGGAAAAATCAGGCCCTGAGATAGGCAGTGACGGT
Source organism: Fukomys damarensis (assembly GCF_012274545.1). NCBI lineage: Eukaryota > Metazoa > Chordata > Mammalia > Rodentia > Bathyergidae > Fukomys > Fukomys damarensis. The sequence goes on along the minus strand of NW_022900929.1, from coordinate 35,421,450 downwards.
GCTAGGTCTCCTGATCCTCGAGCCAAATTGTTGCTATGGTCTCTGTAGTTGCTCTTTCATTTCATTCAACAAATCTTATTGAGAGCCAGTTATCAGGTTAGGGGCTACTATACAAGCAAATGGCTCAGACCTGCTCCTAAGAGGTAGGAGTACAGAAAGGAATGAGGGATGAGCCAAATAATCACACAGCTGAATACATAACTGCAAAAATCAGTGCTAGAAAGGAGGAGAGCCAGCTGCTACATAAGAGAGTATAAGCTGTGCAAGAACTAAGGTAAGTGTGGTGACACATGCCTGCAATTCCAGCTACTTGGCTGAAGTAAGAATATTGCAAGCTTGAAGTCAGCCTAAGTAACCAAGAGACTGTCTCAAAATAAAAAACTAAAAAGGATTGGGATGTGTACAGCACTTGCCTAGCATGCACAAGGCCCCAGCACCACCACCAAAAGAAGAAGAAAGAAAAACAGAGGGAGGGAGGAAGAGAGAGAGAGAGAGAGAACAAGAATGTCAAGGCCTCTTGGAAAGTGTCATTTAAACTGAGTTCTGAAGGACAGAAGCAATCCACCAGGAGATGAAGAGCATTTCTGACATATGGAAAACCACGTAAGAAAGAATAAGAAATACTATTGAGTATTTCATTAAAAATGCAATAGGGCTATAGTCAGGCATGGTGGTGCACGCCTGTAATCCCAGCACTTGGGAGGCTGAGGCAGGAGGATCTCTGTGAGTTTGAGACCAGCCTGGGCTACATAGTTCCAGGTCAGTGTCAACTACATAGTGAGACCCTGTCTCAGAAAAACAACAGGGCCAGGGATGTAGCTCAGTGGTTCTGCCGCCTGCCTTGCAAGCCCAAGGACCTGAGTTCAAACCCCAGTACCAAAAACAAACAAACAAGAACAACAACAACAACAAAAAATCCAAAAGCAATAGGACTTTAAAGGAACACCAATATCATTTCATTCTCTGTGAGGAGAAAGGTTGAATTACATTAAATTAGAAGCAGAGAGACAAGTGGATTAGATTGGTGATAGAGGGAAAGAAGACAGTGAACAGATTTCAGAATTATTTGAGAGGAAGCTGGGTGTGGTGACACACACCTGTTAATTCCAGCACTCGGTAGGCTGAGGCAGGAGAACCACTGTGAGTTTTGAGACCAGTGGGCTCCATATTGAGTTCAAGTCCAGCCTAAACTAAAGATCCGGGAAGTACCAAGAATGACTCAGGTCCCTAGCCTGAGTGGATAGGGCTAGGGATGTAGCTCAGTGGCTGAGTGCTACTAGCACGTGCAAGGTCCTAAATTAGAACTCCAGAACTGAAGGAAAGAAAATCCTAGTTTAAATGGATGTACAGTGGTACCACTTACTGAAATGGTCTTAGAAATCCAAAAAAAAAAAAAGAGCAGATTTGGAGAGAGAAGTTCAAGATTTAATTTTGGATGACTTCGACCCTTATGAAACATCCAAGTGGAGAGATTAAATAGACAGATGAATATATAACTTTAGGATTCAGGAAAGTGGTAGGAATGAAAGTTAAATTTAGTGTTGATGCTCATCCCTGCCACTAAATTGTGTCGGGCAGGGTTAGGAAGACATGGTAGAAGAAATAGGGACCTGAGTTGGGCAACAGGACACCTAGGTTTTAGTTCTACTCAATTCTGTCACTAAACACCCTTTCTGACATTGTTTCACCATCAGCAATACAAAGAGGTAGGCCCACATCAGGGTTTGTCTGGGATTGAACCCAACGCTTTTGCTAATTAAGCTAATCTCTGGCCTATTTTTTATTTTTTACTTTGAGACAGTCTTGCTAAATTGCCTGAATTGCTCAGGCTAGACTTGAATTTGTGATCATCCTGTCTCGGCCTCCCAGAGTGCTTGAATTATAAGCATGGGCCACCCCATATCTTGCTGATTGGGACTATTTTTTAAAAAATATAATTTCCTCCCCTCCAAAATAAATATGAAAAAAATTATTATACACAATTTTAGGAGTTCACTCTGTTCTTGGTGACTGGTTTGCTTGTTGCACAAGGTATACCAAAACTAAAGTAAGAGCCAGGCGTGGTGGCGCATGCCTGTAATCCCAGTACTTAGGAGGCTGAGGCAAGAGGATTGCTGTGAGTTCGAGAACAGCCTGGGCTACATAGTGAGTCCCAGGTCAGTCTCAACTACATAGTGAGACCCTGTCTCAAAAAACTGAAAAAAAAAAAAAAAAAAAAAAAAAAACCCACAAAAAAACTAAATGTAAGAAAATTGTGGCAGAATCTGACATTATGCTCAAGGAAGGATGAGAGTTCCTTTGATAAGCTTCAGCTGGTATCAGGGACATTCTAGAGGAAGTTATCTGCCAACTGGAATTTACCAGCCAAATGTTAAAGCAGTGCCCAAATCCATGGATTTTAATTAAAATGGGGTGCTCAAAGGATTGAAGGGAGAACTAATTCATGTGTTCAACAAATACAGACTATTTCAATTAGAAGATAATAGCAATATAACTCTGCTGAGAGACTCCCAAGAATATTTAAGAGCAGATGGGTAGCTAATGTTGAACATATTCTGAAAATTGGATATTTAAATGACAGAGTTGATGTGCTTTTAGAAAAGTACATGGGACTCTTACATTGTTTGAGTAAAAGATGAATTATTGACGGTCATCAACTCTATTTTACAGAAGATTGTATAACAAGTGTTTGTGGAGAACAACTCTTTCCCTTAGGTACAATTGATACAAGAACTGTTCATGGCCGGGCGTGGTGGCACATTCCTATAATCCCAGCACTTGGGAGGCTGAGGCAGGCGGTTTGCTGTGAGTTCAAAACCAGCCTGGGATACATGGTGAATTCCAGGTGAGTCTCAACTACATAGTGAGACCCTGTCTCAAAAAAAAAAAAAAAAAAAAAAAAAAAAAAAAAAAAAATTTTAAAAAGACTTTTTCTTTTTTTAATTTGTTTATTTGTTTTGAGACAGAGTGTGGCTATGTAGTCCAGGCTGGCCTTGAACTTGTGGTGATCCTCCTGCCTCTGCCTCCTGAGTGCTAGGATTACAAGCATAGGCCACTGCGTCCAGTTTAAGACTCTTGTTTATAATGCATTCTTGGTGTTGGTGAAGTTTTCCTTTTTTTTGTTTGTTTTTTTGAGACAGGGTCTCACTATGTAGTTGAGACTGACCTGGAGCTCACTATGTAGCCCAGGCTGATCTCGAATGCACAGCAATCCTCCTGCCTCAGCCTCTCGAGTGAAGTTTTCTTTTTACTGTACTTAACTGAAGTATTTTCAGACATGTTGAATCTATCAACTGGAAACTCCTTTTTCCCCACCTCTCTCAATACACTCTTCACCATATTTTTTAACCAATTTATAAAAGACAACTCCTTACTTTCCAAAGTGAATTTTGTAGTTTAATATTATCATGCAGTTTTTTTTGTTTGTTTGTTTTGTTTTGTTTTGTTTTGTTTTTTGAGGCAGGGTCTCACTATGTAGTGAGACTGACCTGGAACTCACTATGTAGTCCAGGCTGGTCTCGAACTCACAGCAATCCTCCTGCCTCAGCCTCCCGAGTGCTGGGATTACAGGCGTGCGCCACCATGCCCAGCTATCATGCAGTTTTTGAGGAGTTGTTTTACAATAGGAAAGTATGAGAAATTTAAAATATTTTATGAAATGTTGCAATAATGTGGATGATTTTAAGTATTGCCATTTCTGTAATTTGGGTGGATTGTGCCAATGTTATCACAATCTCCTGATTTTGTATTATACTTGGTTATTTTGTTGGGGCAAAATCAGTATTCAACAGGAAAGACTGGCACTTAGTATTTGAAAACACTGTTGGTGTCCACATGTCACTCACCAGTCATTACAAAATGTTCTACTGTAGTACTGATAATAAACAGGAAATAAAAAACCTTAAAATAAAAAAGAACCCCTAGGTGGAAAACTATCACATCCTAAAGATATCTGCCCTCCTATGTTCACTGCAGCACTATTCACAATAGCCAAGATATGGAACCAACGACACGCACAATGGACTATTCAGACTTAAAAAGCAGGAGATTCCACACTATAGATAACATAGGTAAACCCTGAGGGCTCTGTGTTAAGTGAAATAAGCCAGACACTGAAAGAAAAATACTGCAGGATCTCACTTTTTTGTGGAATGGGGTGACTTATGTTACATAGCCAGACAACCAAAGTTTAGGAGGCTTCCAGGTATACACTTCAAACATTTCTTGGGCCCCTAGGTTCCCTAGAGTACATAACATCTATTAAACCAAGGAAAGTCTGGACATGTTAGTGCACACCAGTAGTCCCAGCACTCAGGAGGGGAGGCTGAAGCGGGAGGATTGCCATGAGTTTTGAGGCCAGCATGGGCTACATTCTGAGTTCAAGGTCAGCCTGAACTACACAAGCCCCGTGATCCTGTCCATCCTACTGTGCCCTTTGCTCTGAAAGCTCTCCCATCCCATAACCTGCCTTTGCCCAGGTCTCTTTTCAGTAATCACCTGTCCTCCTGTCCCCAGGGCACTCAGACAAAGGCATTCTTGTTAACACAGACCTGTTAGGTTTCCCTGGTAAACTGCAGGCTTTCCGTACCATGTCTCAGGAGAAAAATGCCAAAAAACAAAAAACAAAAACAAGGAAAGGGAGCAATTAATTCACTTTCAAATTCTCCCTACTTGTCCAGAGTAACTGCCTGGCACCTCTCTCTTCCTCCTTTCCCATTTTCCAATAAATTGTCTTCTTTTACTTTAAAAATACATAAATCAAAAAAGGGACACTAGCACCTACTAGGCCCTAAATTTTCCCTTACTTTTTGCCCAAAAGTATCCCTCGGCATGAAGTCAGCCAATGTACCCAAACTGAAAATGGAAATAAGCACTGGAAAGGAGAACTGGTTGACAAGAAAGAGAATAAGCAGTAACCCCTAGGGTCTTTCTCAAGATTGCCACCTACAGTTCAAGGTTTATTTCCTTGTACTTTTTGTTTCGTTTCAGACAAAATGAACTGTACACACGCTTAGTGTCCAGTACCTAATAAACATTATATAGATGTTCAGCATCATTAATACTTTAATATGAAAGACTTATGACACTTATAATAGGTGCATTTGGTACTTCATAGATAACACTTTTTTTTTTCTCTTTTTGGTACCGGGTTCTTGCACTTCCGAGGTAGGGGGCGGAACCACTGAGCTAAATCCTGGCCCGATAACACTTCTTTTTAGAGGTACTGGGATTTGAATCCAAGGCTACATTGCCTAGCCCATTTTTTGATTTTGAGATAGGGTCTCAATAAGTCCCTAAATTTCCCAGGCTGTCCTCAAATTTGCGATTCTCCTGCCTCGGGCTCCCAGAGTGCTGGGGATACAGGTGTGCATTGCCACCTGGCTCCCACAACTTCCACTTGAAAGCTCCCTCAGACCTTGAGCAGGACAGTCAAGAAGTACAGGGGCACTGATGGGCATTCATTTGCATCCCATAAATTATCAGCCTCCTCTGCCTATAATGTTACAACTATCACTATGAACCAGAGGGAAATAACAGAAACCTCATGTACAGCTTGATCCACACTTGCCATACCCTTCGGATCCTGTTTTTGGCCCACTAACTAGCGCATCCCGAGAGGACAACACCTGAGTATCTGGCCCTTGAAAAGGGTCAATAGGCTAGAGACAGCAGGGTCTCGCCAAACTGGGGATGAAGAGGTAGTGGAGCATCTACTCCTTCTTCGACTCCAGATTTTACGGGGTGTTAAATCAGCCTGCAAAAGAGACCAAAAAAGAAACGTCCTAGTCCCTAGTCATAGGAGGGCAGAAGTGGACTAGGAGTCTGGGGCTGCGCAGTCGCAAAGAAGAGGTCAGACTTCCCTCTCAGGCTCACCGTCGCCTGCCTCAAGCAGAGGCCACAGAGAGGGTACAGCCACCCCGCGCGAGAGCCTTCAGTGCCACTCTCCTCGTGAATCCTTCAGACTGTCCAGGAAGGATCTGAGCGCCCGCCTTCTGAGGTCATAGGGCCGCCCCACGTTCCCTGTCCAGAATCCAGCCAAACCTACAGAATTGGTGCCAGCAGCGAGGAAGGGCTGCTAGGCCGTCCTGGATCTGCCTTCCTCGCCACCGCTCTCACCTCTTTGTCCGCCGCCTGCTCCTCAATGCCTAGCAGCGCGTACAAGTCCAACTGTAAGAGCTCCTTGGTCACCGCCATGGTTCCAGCTGACTAGATTCGCACTACAACTCCCATGAGGCCAAGCGCGGGGGTTTCTGTTTCCTGGCTGGCCGCACGTCCCTAAGCCCCCTGGGAATCACTGAGTTCCGGTTCCGAACTGACTGACTGAGGGAGCGCGCAACGGCAAGTGAACTACGACTCCCAGCAGCCTCCGCTCCCTCCGCCTCCGAGCTCTGGGAAACAACCCCCCACCCGGGAAACACCCACCTCCCACCCCCCGCTTGCGCGCCTCTTCGGCTGAGGCCAAACGCCTGGAGTGGGTTAGGGTTAGGGTTAGGCAAGCAGGGCTAGTGGGTGAGGGTCTGAGAGGCCGAGGTGTGGCCCGCCCGACTTCTGCCACGCGGATCCGACTGCACTGGGCGATACGATGGAGAATAGGTGCTACGGCTGCGCCGTCAAGTTCACCCTCTTCAAGAAGGAGGCGAGTCTTCTCCCCAGGGCTGGAGGGCCAGGGAGGACGAGGAGCGACGGGAAAAGCGTGGGACTTGCAGGGCAAAGCCCGGGTTTTACGGCCTCTTTTCAGCAATATGGTTTTTATGAAGTCATTGAGCCTCAGTTTTCATTTCTGCAAAGTGAGGCTAAGGCTTCTTCTTTTTTTGCGGCCGATGTGAGGGTCCAGAGAGGTGCTGGAGGTGAAAGTACCCTATACATTGTTTTTGTTTTGCTTTGTGAGTCAGGAGTGGTGCCAGTGCGCTAAATACCCAGCTCTGTTTGGGGTTTGTTTGTTTGTTTTGTACAGGGGATCGAACTCGGGAACTTGTGTTTGAGAGGCAGGTGGCGGCATCACTGAGCTAAATCCCCGGCCCAAGTACCCTATACATTGTAAAGCATGCTGCTGTCATTTTCATAAATCTACGTCTTCCTCAGCCTATTCCTTCCCACAGCGGTCTTTAATACTCCATGACCCTGTCCGTCCTACTGTGCCCTTTGCTCTGAAGCCTCTCCCGTCCCACAGCCTGCCTTTTCCCTGTAAGCCACCTTTTCAGTAACCACCTGTCCTCCTGACCCAGCGGGGGCACTCAGGCAAAGGCTTTCTTGTTAACACAGATCTGTCAGGTTTCTCTGGTAAACCGCAGGCTTTCTGTCTCTCACTTGTGGCCAGAGCATCTCACCAGAAGATGATGGAACCAGATGGGAAAGAAGAATTAATGCCATGTAAGGAGACAGGACCAGGTAGCTCTTAGATGACAGGATTCTGGAGTAGGTTCAGGTGTGACCTTTGCTGTTTTACAGGATGACCTTTGTTGGAGCCAGGCATGTAACTTTTCGGGCCTCTGCTGAAATAGGGAAAATAATGGTGAACATCAGAATTAAATAAGACAGTGTGTGTAGATTATTGGGGCTAAGTCAAGTGATGAATGTTAAGTACTAAACTTAGTGCCTGGCTCACAGTAAGTGCTTAGTGGTAGCTATCAATCTCATCCCATTCTGAGCCAAGTTCTACCAGAGTAGGAAAGGCATGGATGGGCCCTGCACTCTCAAGATTCTCCTTTGTTGGTCTCTGTTGACGATGCCTGCCTGGAAAGCACAAGGACTCCGATCCCTGGTATCAAAACAAAAAAACAAACAAAACAAAAAACAAAATGATTCTCCTTTGTTGAAGAATCCATAGTCTGAAGCACAAGGCTTTGCTGGTGGCAGGCATTAAAGATGTTAGGAAGCATGGCAATTTTGCAGAAAGATTTGTGACTTGGATAAGATACTGGAAACCAAGGAACTGCTTTACTCTCTGTCCAGTCTCTCCCTAGACCTTAGGGCCCCACTCTTCTTCCTCTTCCCAGCAACTGAAGAATTGTGAAGACACAATTCAGTATCTTCTTTCTGTATGTACTTGAAAGTCCTAGGGAGGAGCCTAAGGGCAGGGTGAGAGGTGGATCCTCCTGCTTCATGTGTTTTGTAGTACGGCTGTAAGAATTGTGGCCGGGCCTTCTGTTCTGGTTGCCTTAGCTTCAGTGCAATGATCCCCCGAACTGGCAACACCCAACAGAAAGTCTGCAAGCAATGCCACGAGGTCCTGACCAGGTGAGAGGCTGGCATGGGTGAAGGGTCAGCTAAGCACGGCAGTGGACTTCTGGCCATCAGAGGTCAGCCCAGGTAGTGTTTGGGGAGGGGGGCCCTGACTGATGGGATAGCAGGCTTTCTAATGCCAGATTGCTTCTCTATAGAGGGTCTTCTCCTGCCAATGCCTCCAAGTGGTCACCACCTCAGAACTATAAGAAGTAAGTACTGAAGATAAAAAGAAAAATGGGCATGGAGAAAGGACACCGGAGCTATGGGTAGAACTCTTCTAGTCTAGATCAAATGAATGCAGAGTCAGAATACCCACCTTAGGTGGACATGGTAGCACATGCCTATAATCCCAGTACTCGAGGCTGAGGCAGGAGGATTGCCATGAGTTCAAGGCCAGCATGAGCTATGCAGTGAGACTCTGTCTTTAAAAAAAAAAAAATACCTACCTCACAGGCTGTTGACTGCCCATTTGTGCTCACAGCTCAGCAGCCCTCTCCCTAAAGAAGGCACTTGGTAGATCTCAGCCTCTCAACCAAACCCTGGGCCTGGCCAGCAGGGTTGGGTTGCAGAGTAACATGAGCAAGGGCCATGGAGGATTGCCCACTGGAGGCCTCCCTAGACATCCAGAAATGATTTGATGGGAAACTGAATAGATGCCTTTAGTCCTACTTTCTGCCTTCAAGAGCCTGTATCTTATATCCTTCCAGGCGTATAGCAGCCCTGGAAGCCAAGCAGAAGCCCAGCCCTCTCCAGAGCCAAGGGCTGACCCAGCAAGACCAAGTCATCGCTGAGCGCCTAGCACGGCTCCGCCAGGAGAATAAGTCCAGTGAGTAGGAGCAAGCAGGATGTCCAGAAAGACAGTTGGGGGCTTCTGGAACTGGGATTGCTCTGGTCCTTACAAGGATCTTCCCCTGCCAATTGTAGAGACAGTGCCCTCACAGGCAGAGATAGAGGCACGGCTGGCTGCACTGAAGGATGAATCCCAGGGTCCCATCCCTTCCACCCAGGAGATGGAGACTCGGCTTGCAGCATTGCAGGGCAGAGCTCCACCTTCTCAGACCCCTCAGCCGGTGAGTGCTATGGTTTGGGAGGGAAGAGATTCCTAGGGCAGGGACCTTGCAGAAGCCCAGATATGTGTTTGGTCATGTACTTTGCAGAAGTTGGTAAAGCCTTCCACCCCTACCTCCTGAACCTCAGGTCTGCTGCCAGGCCAAGTAACAAGCAGCAGGATTGACTAGGTCAAAAAAGAGCAGATGTTCAGTTCTACTGGGGTCTCCCAGACTGACTTGACTATGGGCCTTGAATTAGTCTCCTTTCCCTGGACTTTGAGAACTTCTTACATTCACTCCTGACCCAGACTGCTTCTAGGCCTTGTAGTGTAGCTTTCCCCTCCCCTCATTCCTCACTGAGGTTCTCTCCTCTGGGCAGGCACATCAGACACCAGACACCAGAACACAGGCTCAGCAGTCACAGGATCTGCTAACACAGCTGGCAGCTGAGGCAGCTATTGATGAAAGCTGGAAACAAGGAGACACAGGTAACCCCTCTACTTGGCTCCTCCAGGGACATAGCCTTCTTTTCCCAGATGAGAGATGCTCTGCTGTCCACCCTTTGGGGAGATGAATATAAGTCAGAGTGATCAAGGGCCAGGGATTTAGCTCAGTAGTGCTGCACCTGCCTGATAAGCACAAGGTTCTGAGTTCAATCCCCAGTACCAAAAGAATAAATAAATAAAAATAAATCAGAGCAGTCAGTATCATAAGGGCTACCATTTATTGAATACTCCAAAGAAAACCACTGTAGGCCTAGTAGTTAAATACATGGACTTTGGAACCAGACAATGTATCCCTGTTCTATCACATGCTAGCTATGTGACTATGGGCAAGTCATTTTCCTCATGTATAAAAAGGATGTATATGTTATTGCCTACCTCTTGGCTAAAGGGAGGAAGAATTGAGATCATCCAGTAAGCAGTTAGCCCATAGTGAGTGCTCAGACAGTATTCTCTGCAGTGATGGTGATGGTGATGGTGATAAGGATGAAGGCTATTGTAGCTTTCCCTGATAGACCATGCTGTGTTTCCCAGATGCAGCATATACTTTATCTCGGCTCTCTCTCCCTTTTTTTCTTTAGCCTGAGCTTGCTCTGTACCAGCTTCTCTCTCACTTTTTTTTGTTGTTTTTTGGTAACTGGGATCAAACTTGGGTCTTTGTGCTTGCAAAGCAGTCACTAGAACCACTGAGCTAAATCCCTGGCCCTCTCACTTTTCACTTTTCACTTTTACTTTCTCAAATAAACTCTGCCACTGCTTAAAAAAAAGAAGAAGAAGGAAGAAGAGGCTGTTGAAAATTAAGTTCAATTTAGTGCTGGGTGTTTAGCTCAGTGGCACTGTGCCTGCCCCAAAAGCGCAAGGTCCTGAGTTTGATCCCTGGTACAAAAAAGAAAAAAAAAATTCAATTTAAAGTTCAGTTACTTAAAATAAATAAATACATAAAGTTCAGTTGCTTAGTGGTGCCAGCCACATTTCAAGTGTTCAATACCCATGAGAGCTCCTGGCTGCCGTGTTGGACAGCACACATAGAACACAATCATAGACAATCCCGTTGGACAGTGCTATTTGGAGGCTTTAGAGCAGTTGTTATCAACCAAGGATGATTATTCTCTCTGGACTCTTTCATAAATGTCAAAGACTTTCTGGTCATCACAACTCAGGGGAGAGAGTCAGCATCTGGAGGGTAGAAGCCAGGGATGCTGCTAACATCCTGCAATGCCTAGGTCAGCTCCCTCCAACAGAGTTATACCACTCCAATGTGTCAGTAGAACTAAGACTGAGAAACCATGCCTTACACAATCTCACTGAAAATCAATAATCTTGTGTTATATGTTATCATCCTTATTTATAGGTAAGGAAACAATTTGACCAAGGTCACACAACTCTTGTTTTTTTGGTACCAGGGATTGAACTTGGGCCCTTGCGCTTGTGAGGCAGGTGGCAGAACCACTGAGCGAAATCCCCAGCCCATGGTCACACAACTCTTAAGCAGCAGGGGTGGGCTTTGAATCCAAACCTCTCTGGTTTCAGGTCTCTTGCTCTGAAATGTAGGCTCAAGGTGACCATAGGTGAGCCACACCCACTCTATAAAATTCTTCCTGCCCAGTGATATACAAGACCTTGGCCTCATTCAGGCCCTCTCTGTGCTGCTTCAGGGAAAGACTAATTCCAGCTCTGAAAGGCAGAGACTGGCTACACTTTGGCTTCCTCATATCTTGATCTTTCAGGGTGGTGAGTCTCAAACCTGTATCCGGTAGGAATGTATGAGAAAGATACCATTTGGAAAAATAGAGGAAATACTAATTTTTTTATTTATAAGTCATAGGTGCTAATACTAAGCAAAAAGCTGATGGTGTATGAAAAGTAGGCTAAGTGTTTTCTGGGGAGAGATCTTAGAGTGCCTCTGCCTCCCTAATGCATTACTCTTTCCAGGTGTGGCCTCTCTCCAGAATGACCTCAACCAGGGTACTGAAGGGAGCCAGCACACTAAGTCCCTGGGGCAGGCCATCTGGTCCCTGGAAGAAGAGAAGAGCAGGCTTCTGGCTGAGGCAGCAGTTGAGCTACGGGAGGAGAACACCAGGCAGGAGCGGATCCTGGCCCTTGCCAAGCGACTGGCTGTGTTGCGGGGACAGGACCCTGACAGAGGTAAAGACTAGAGTGAACCACTCACTCATGCCCATTGGTCAAGGCCTGCCTCTCTGCCAGGACAAGCTGTCCCTGCTAAGGCTGAGTCAGGGGCCAGGGATCCCTGTGCCCAGAGCCCTGAGGAATGGACTAGGGCACTCACTGATAGTAAGCTGATGGCACATGTGCCCCAGCAAGCTGTTTGTATCATTGAAAGCTCTAAAAGATTCGCCATCCCTGGACTAGGGCAAAGCAAGTGGATGAAGAACCAGCGGCAGCCCTCAAAGGGCAGGAGGACTTTCAATCAATCCCTTGAGGTGCTAAGGCCTCTTTTCCTGTTCTCATTCCTCGGGGTTGCTTCAGTGAGGGCCCATCCTTGCAGGGTGGAGCAGGGAGAAACAAGGTCTGGTCAGGCTGACTAATGAGGCTTCTCAGCTCTGGAACAAGAACCCTGGGAAACAGACCAGTTCTGGAAGAGAGGAGGACTGCCACTCAAGTGAAATCTCTCACCCTCGCTCCTCCTTCCCCTGTTCCCATCTCTCCCTTATTCAAGTGAGCCTCCAGGACTACCACCTCCCAGCCAGTGATGAGGACGAGGATGAAGAGACTGCCATCCAGAGAGTCATGCAGCAGGTGGGCCGGGTTTTTGCACCCAACTACCTGTGTCCTGCCTGTCTCGTACTTCGCCACTTGCCTGGCCCCTTTCCCCTGGCCCCATTCTGGGGCTCTGTAGCCAATCACTGCACCTCATATCTAGGTGGAGTCCTCCATCCCTGTGAGCAGGTCCTTCTCCCTGGTCTTTTGAGATGAGTATCAGCAGCCTCAGGCAAGAGGTAATGGAAGAAGAGTTGAGAAGCTGAGGCTGCAGAGTACAGAACTACAGAAGAGGAGCATCATCTAGCTCCAGAGCAGGAAATGATACCTTTCCCCCTACCCACAGCTCACTGAGGAAACTGCCTTGGATGAGGCAAGTGGCTTTAACATCCCTGTGGAGCCAGCACCCCGACACTGGGCCCAACCCTGGAAGGCACAGCCTGAGGTGAGAAAAGCCCCAGACACACATCCCCAGGCTGCCTACAGCCTTCCTCCCTGCCCAGCTGACTGTTCCCATCGGATACCTTACTTCCCCCATTCCTTCCAGTCCCTGAAGGTCCAGCCTGTGGCTCCTAGGCCTGAGGCTGAGGAAGAGGAGCTCCCCTGGTGCTGCATCTGCAATGAGGATGCCACCCTACGCTGTGCCGGCTGTGACGGAGACCTCTACTGTGCCCGGTGCTTCCGGTGGGTACAGGTAGAATTTTCTGTGGGAGGACCCAGGGCCCGCCCTGGATCCCTGACCTTTAGCTCTTTGCTTCACAGAGAGGGCCACGATGCCTTTGAACTTAAAGAGCACCAGACATCTGCCTATCGTTCCCCACATGCTGGCCGAGAGCACTGAGAAAACCCCAGTTCTCCTGGGCAGACAGCCCTGTAGGCAGCCTGCAGGCTGGCACCCCCAGCCCTAGGCCATCCAGTGACACAGCAGCTCAGGCTCTACTGATGATGGGTGTGCCCCTGCTGAGCCTTGGTGTCCCTGGAAGGAGGAAGAGTTTCATGTGAGACGATTGGAGGAGCCTGAGAGAAGGACAAATAGAGGCCCTTCTCCAGGAATCCTGGACTGAAAGTGAGAGGCCTGATAGAAAAGACCAAATTGAATCTAAAGATGAGCCCTGTAGCCAGGCTTCAGGGCCCAGGGCCTTCCCTGGTGTGTAGTGGATCTAATAAAGTATGCTGATTCTTTGGGCTCAGTGTCTGTCTTTGTTGGTGGTGCTAGGGATGGAATCCAGGTCTTCCCTCTTCTAAACACGTGTCCCACTGAAACCACCGCCCCCCCCAGCATCTCTTACCTCTAGAATCCTGTGGGTCCTGAGCCTGGGCCCTGTGAGAGGTGACAAGAACAATGTAGGCTATGAGCATAGTCCTATGGATGAGGGAAAAGTGTGGCATCCTGTAAGTTTCTGCCAGCCGGAACAGCCCCACCCATCCTGGTGGCTTTAGGAGCTAAGCATGAATATTCATTCAAGTGAACTGTCTTCCTGCTATGAACAGCCCAGCTTAGCCTCCAGAGATTCCATATTGGATTTCTCACCTCTCTAGTACCCAAATTGCATGTAGGAACAATTTTGCAGACATGCCTGCTTCCTGCCTTATTCAAGGGATCCCTACCTTCCAGGGCTCCTGCCATTCAGACCTAGTATGTGTCTTCCAATAACTTCCTCTGACCTAACTTGTACCCTGTACACTCCTCAGCAAGGTCTCCATATTTCCTTCCTGCTCTTGACTGGAACCAACTCAAGAAAGAGACCTTAACCTGAGGCCTCCTGTATCAACTGAGGAGAAAGGATTAGCCTGGGATGGCCTCAGATCCAGCTAGGTATTTACCTCTTGGGATTCACTAGTCTTGGCCACTTGAGCCTCTTTGCTGGTGATGCCATGATGATGTGTCTTAGCCAGGTATCCTTGGCCTCTGAGCTTTACTAAATTGTGATTTTTTTTTTTTTTTTTTTTGGTACTGGAGATTGAACTCAGGTCCTTGCGCTTGTGAGGCAGGCAGTGGCACCACTGAGCTAAATCCCTGGCCCACTAAGTTGTGATCTTTTCAAAAACAGCTGTGACCTTCACCTTTGAATTCTCAAGACCTATTGGCATAGATGAGTGGGGAAGTTGTGGGTACAGCCTTAGGATGTTGTTCTTAGGGTTTCACTTCACGCTCTCCCGATCCTCAGCACAGACATAGCCCACACTCCATTTAGCTGGGTCTCTTTAAGTTTTTATCCATATGGCTGCCAAGGAAAGCACTGGGTAACAACAGGTAGGACTAGCTCAGCCCAGCCCAGAGAACACAGCCGTGACTGCACGTACACACAAGGTACACAAGTGTCCTTCATCTTCCTTTATTCTTGTTTGGGTCCCAAAGAGCCGCTTCCTGCTCATCCAGGATCCGGGAGTTCACGACAGGCCTGGCAGTGTGGAGGCTGCCCAGGATGGTCTCTCGGGGCTTACTTCTGAGGCCGGCTGAGTCTCCGAAGTTTTTTGAGCTGACTAAGCAGCTCAGAGATAAAAGGCTGAGGGGTAAACGGGAGGGAGATCAAAGCATGGGGTCATGGCCATCTTCCACCCTGCCCTTCCTAATCTACCCCTGACCCTACCTCCCTAGAGCCAGAAAAGGGCAGAAGGAAGAAGGCTGAGCCTTCCTTTCCAATGCTCCTTTTCATCATCTTCATTAGCAGCCCTCCCCCAGGCCTGCTCTCGCCTCCAGACCAGCTGAACATCCCTTACCTCAGTGGGCCGGGGACAGTCTCGGAGAATGCCCTGGGAAGAAGAGAAGGGTAGAGCACTTTCCCACACATTCATTCCTCCATATAGGTTCTCCCCGCCCGCCCAAGGAGGCAAAGTCTGGGTTCTCGGCTTGCCCTGGGTCCAGGCCCAGCCACCAGCCCCTGGGACCAGCTTCCCATCCCACCTCCAAATGAGTCTTCTGCTCCTCAGTGGAAAGTTCCATGAGAGCCTCCAGGTCAATCTCCGGCTCAAAGGGGTCGGCTTGATCCTGTTTGGGAACAACATGGGTCACTGTCAGGGACTCACTCATCTCCAAACCCATCCCCTGTGATGTCCCATGGTCAGCCCTGCTCCTCACCTTACTCAGAGCATCCATTCATTACCATGCCACAAACATTTACCAAACACCCATATGTCACCTTAGGGTTCTTTAAAAAGTGTCTATTCTTGCCAGGTGTGGTGGTGCACGCCTGTAATCCCAGCACTTAGGAGGCTGAAGCAGGAGGATCAGCTCAAATTTGAAGCCAGCCTTCAAAAAGAAAGAAAGAAAAAGAAAAACAAAACAACAATAACAAAAAAGGGAAAAAATATCTTTTTCTTTTTCTTGAGACAGGGTCTTGCTATATCTTCCAGGCTGGGTTTGAACTCACTTCGTAGCCCAGACTGGCCTAAAACTTGTGGCAATCCTCCTGCCCCAACCTCCCAAGTACTGGGATTACAGGCATGCACCATCACTCCTGGCTAAAGCATAGCCTTCCAATATTGTTTGTTTTGTTTTGTTTAGTTTTTTGAGTCAGGATCTTGCTTTGTAGTTCAGGCTGGCCCTGAACTCACTGTGTAGCCCTGGCTAGCCTTGAACTCCAGGCAATCCTCCTGCCTCAACCTCCCAAGTGTTTTTTGTTTGTTTTGAGGTAGGGTCTCACTATGTAGTTCAGGCTGGCCTTGAATTCACTATGTAGCCCAGGTTGTCCTCGAATTCACAGTGATCCTCCTGCCTCAGCCTCCCCAGTACTGGGATTACAGAAGTGCAGCACCATACCCTGCCCTATTTTTCTTGTTGTTTTGTTTTTGTTTGTTTTTGCAGCACTTGAGATTAACCCAGAGAATGTCAAGTACAGCACGCTCTCTCCCTCCCTCCCTCCCCCATCATCCTGAGGATTAAACCAAGGTCCTCACATATGCTATGCAAGTGGTGGTTTACCCCTGAGCTATATCCCCAGCTTTTCTTTTTTCTTTTGAGACAAGGATTCCCTAAATTGTCCAGACTGGCCTCAAACTTTAATCCCCTGCTTCAGCCTCCCAAGTACTGGGATTACAGACATGAACCACTACATTTGAGAAAAACATCTTATGTTTTATATCAAAATTACATACATTGTATATAGGAATATAAATTGGTGCAGCTGATTTGGAAAGCAATAGGGCATTTCCTTAAAAAGTGAAATAAAGGGCTGGGGATTTAGCTCAGTGGTTCCGCCGCCTGCCTCCCAAGCACAAAGACCTGAGTTTGATCCCAAGTACCAAAAAAAAAAAAAAAAAGTGAAATAGCTGAGTGTGCAATCCCAGCACTTGGGATCTGAGGCAGAAGGATCACTGTGAGGAGAGCAGCCTGGGCTACATAGTGAGTTCCAGGTAAATCTCAACTACATAGTGAGACCCTGTCTCAAAAAACAAAACAAAAAAAGTGAAATAGAGTTATCATCTAAGCCAACAATGCCATGCCTGGGTCTATTCCCAAGAGACATGAAAATAAAAGTCTACACAAAAACATGTACATGAATGTTGATACCAGTATTATTCACAACAGGCAAAAAATAAAAACAACCTAAAATGTCCAGGAAATGAAATGATGTAATGGATATTGGGTAGCTAGGGCCAGGGATGTAGCTCAGTGTCACCGGTGCCTGCCTGGCCAGCACAAGGTCCTGAGTTCAATCCCTGGAAAAAACAAAAACAAAAGCAAAAAGCATATATATATATTATTTTTAAAATTTTTTGGTACCAGGGATCGAACTTAGGACCTTGCATTTTCAAGGCGGGTGGCAGCACCACTGAGCTAAATCCCCAGTCCTATACAGTATTATTTAGCAATAAGCAGGAATTAAGTATCAGTTCATGCTACAGCATGCATGAATGAGACACAAAAGGCCATATATTTTCAAGTAGTCAGTGAGAAATGGCCAGAATCTACAGAGACCAAATGGCAGACTGGGAGGCGTGACTGCTAACGTACATGATGGCAGGGGTATTGTTTGTTTTGCTTTTTTGAGACAGTCACGCCATGTAGTTTAGGCTGGTCTTGAACTCAAAGTGATTGTCCTGCCTCAACATCCTGAGTGCTGAAGTTATAGGTATGCACCGCCAGATGTGGCTGGTATTTCTTTTTGTGGGGACAAAATGTCTAGAATTAGACCATGATAATGCTTGACGATCCTGTAAGACACTGAAAACCACTGAATTATACACTTACAGTGGGTGAATTGTATGACACATAAACTGCCTAAAAGTCATAATCACTGAGAAAACTAAACAATACAGAATTATAAAAATGAAGTCAAGCATGGTGGCACATGTCTGTAATCCCAGGACCTAGAAGGCTAAAACTGAGAATTACTGCAAGTTTAAGGCCAGCCTGGGCTTCATAGTAAATTCAAGCATGACCCATATAGTGAGACTCTACTTCAAAACAAACAAAACAGCCAGGTGTGGTGGCGCACCCCTGTAATCCCAGCACTCAGGAGGCTGAGGGAGGAGGATCTCTGTGAGTTTGAGACCAGCCTGGGCTACATAGTGAGTTCCAGGTCAGTCTCAACTACATAGTGAGACCCTGTCTCAAAAAACAAAACAAAACAAAACAAAAATACATATATATGATTAGGGCTGTCTGTGGTCTCAATAGTCCTGTGATGCTGTGATGATTAAGGGCAAGATTACATCAGCTGAAGACATCCAGGGTCTTTGAGAACCAAGTAGTAACAACAAAGTAAAAATAGAGAGAGAACAGTTTTCACCTGAGAAGGGGCAAATTCTTTCTCAGTTTAACTCATCCCACCTACTGTTGTGAGAACATTCTGCTCACCTCATCATCGGAATCAACATAAATCCCTCATCCACCTCATCAGCATAAGATCTTCATCATCACAGGATTATCGCTACCCTCTGACTCGTCAGATACTCCCTATGAGCCAACCCAATAAATAGTGCCTCGCTCTGAGAGTCTTTGTCTT
Source organism: Fukomys damarensis (assembly GCF_012274545.1). Lineage (NCBI taxonomy): Eukaryota > Metazoa > Chordata > Mammalia > Rodentia > Bathyergidae > Fukomys > Fukomys damarensis. The sequence continues at coordinate 35,403,006 of NW_022900929.1, read as the reverse complement.
TGCCTGCTCTGTGGCACTGACCTCCTGCCCCTCTATACTTTGAAACTATGCCAGTCTCTCTTATCTATTTTTCTTTAGCCCTCTTTGTTCCCCTTTCTAGACAGTCAGAAGATTGATCGACCTCTGTTACTCTCAAACAAACAAACAAAAATGGCTGGGTGAAGACCCTGCGTAGCACATGCACACACACACAAAAAAAACCCTGAGTACTGTTGTGAAAATAATCGTGGAATCCTTGACAGAGTCTTGGGAACCCCCAGTGGTCACTAGATCACCTTTCAAGAACTGTTTTCCTAAATTGAGTGTTTCGGTGCATACCTATAATCCTAGCACTTAGGAGGCTGAGGCAGGAGGATCACAAAGAGTTGGAGGCCAGCCTAGACTACATAGTGAGACCCTGTCTAAAAGAAAATAAAAGGACTGCTATCATACCTATCTTATCTATTTTTATATATTGGCTTCTTCAGTTTTTTCTTACTAATTAAAAAAAATTTTTAAAGTTACTGAATTCAGATTAACCCTAGCATTCCACATAAGATGGAAATAAATGTTTGAGGGGGTAGGGTGGGAGCAGCTGGGAAAATAAGAGTATTTGTTTATATAGCTAGATCTAATGGTATTTTCTAGCATAGATTACCCCCTTTCTTCTTTTTTGGGGGTGTACCGGGGATTGAACTCAGGTCCTTGTGCTTGCGAGGCAGACACCAGAACCACTGAGCTAAATCCCCAGCCCCTACCTTTCTTCTTTCTTAATGCCTAGCAAGTTCTTCCCAAACTGACTTGGATAACACTGTTTGTTTGTTTGTTTGTTTGTTACCAAGGATTGAACTTGGGCCCTTGTGCTTGCTAGGCAGGTGTGGAACCACTGAGCTAAATCCCTGGCCCTGGATAACACTTTTTAATTGCTTTTACTTTTTTTTTTCCCCCTCTGTACTAGAGATTGAACCCAGGGCCTTTGATATGAGCTACATCCCCAGACACTGACTGATTCATTTTTTTTGAGACAGGGTTTCATTATGTAACCCAGGCTGGCTTCCAACTCACAAGACCCTCTTGCCTCAGCTTCCTGAGAGTTAAAATTGCAGGTGTGCATCACCACTGCTATTTTTTTATTGCCTACGTTGGGTTTGAAGTCACAATCCTCCTACCTCAGCTTCCCGTAGTGCTGGGATTACAGGCTTGTGTCCCTGCATGTGGCTCCATTTTTTCAGTGATTTGAAAATTTCACCTTTCCCCTTGCTTATTCAATCTTTTAGAACCTATGTAGGCAACAATTATGTTTTTAGTAGCTATGGTTTACCTGACTATAAACTTCAAAACTTCAGTGAGCAAAACAAAAACCCTGGCTTCAAAGATCCTACATATTACTAGGGCTGGGGATTTAGCTTGGTGGCACCACATGTGTCTCCCAAGCACAAGGTTGTGAGTTCAATCCCCAGTACCCGCCCCAAAATGGCAGCATATCACTGGCAGTCAGTGAGTTATATGAAATAGACACGATAAGTATTTAAATTATAACATTTGTTTAAAGGTAAGTACTATTTGGGGAACTTTTTGAGTGATGAAATGTTCCTTTCTTGTGAGGGTAGTAGTTACATATGGCAAAATGCATTTAAATGCGCACTTCAAAAGAGCACATTTTATTCTATATCAGTTACAGCTGAATAAAGTCAGTTTTGTCCATTTAAATAAAAAGTTGAAAGAAAAGAAACCTCACCTATCTTATCATTCCTCGGTGTAAGAGGAAACCAGTATTAACACTTCTGGTCCTTCCAGACCTTTTCAAAAATAAATAATGCCTGCTGGGGATTTAGCTCAGTGGTTCCTTTGCCTGCCTTGCAAGCACAAGGACCCGAGTTCGATTCTCAGTACCAAAAAAAAAAA
>NW_022900929.1:35376706-35401015 GCF_012274545.1 Fukomys damarensis | reverse complement strand
CAAATAATAAATAATAATAATAATAATGCCTAAGAGACCTTGTGCTTGGGAGACAGGTGGCAGAACCACTGAGCTAAATCCCCAGCCCTAAAGTTTACAGTTTTGAAGCCAGGCGGGGTAGCACACACCTGTAATCCAGCACTCAGGAGGCTGAGGCAGAAGGATCCCCACAAGTTTGAGGCCAACCTGGGCTACATAGTGAGTTCAAGGCCAGCCTGCACTACAAAGGGAGACCCTGTCTCTCAAAAAAAAAAAAAAAAAAAAAGTTTCTAGTTTCCTGCCAATGCAGAGGAGTGAAATGGCAGTTAAACACTCAGGGAGAAGTCTGATGGGGCTGGGGTAAGACAACATAACCAAGCCTGGGGTTCAGGAAAGCTTCCTGGAGGAAGTGATACAACCTGAGATCTGAAAGCTAAAATAAACCAGAGAGGGGCAATCCACTTCCCAGTTCCCCTTCTGTCTCTCTTAGACTGAAGCTATCTTTCTCTCAATAAATTTTTCCTGCTCTTCAAAAATAAAATAAAATAAACCAGACATGCTGTATGTGCTGAGTCAGGATGGAACGACAAGGACCAGGTTTATTTTTATATTTTAAGTAACTAGAACTCTGAACCATATTTTCAGACACTGAACAATAGTTAGCTTAGGACTGTGATCCAGAGAGAAAGGAAACAGAAGTAAGTTCTAGAACTGCCTCCAATTTCTTCCTGGAGGTAATTCCAGACCGCAGAGCAGAGAGGGAGATGCCACTAAAGAACAGCGGTCTTGCTAAATGGATGGGACAGAGATCAGGGCTGAGGCAGGGTGAGGTGGCTAGAAATTGCCAAAGTTCTAGAGAGGAAGGAGTTCTGCAGAAAGAGTTCTCCTGAATCCTTGTTGATCATGAAGGTGTACATTCACAGAGTAAAACTTCCTAAGGCCAAGTAGTATGAGGCATTGAAGTCAGTGCCTCAGACTCTACACTGTTCCCAGATGGTCCGGAGGACCAAGTTAAAACCAAAACAAGTGGACAACTGTTGTTAACCATGCAGGAACTCAGTAGACATAAGGGGTCATGCTTAGGGAGAGTAAATTACTCTCTAGACTAAAGTCTACTTGAAACTATCCCTGGCAGAAATCATAAACAAGCCTCACATGGATTAAACTCAACCACAGATAACTTCACTATCTACTAGAACAAAGCTCAACACTCATTAAAGGAAGATCATTGTAAAATCCTGCCACTCAACATAAAATTCACAATGTCTAATATCCACTCAAAAGTCACTAGCTAGGCTTCAAGTGTAGCTCAGCAGTAGAAAATTTGCCAAATCCCGATCACAAGGTCCTGCATCCAATCTCCAGCAGCATCAGAAAGAAAGAAAAGAAATTACTAGTCATGCCAAGAAGCAAGAGACCCTTAACTATGTGAAAAAACAGTCAACAAAAGCAGACTCAGAGACTACAGAAATAATGGAATTAGCAGATAAGAAAAATATGAGCACAGTAACAAGAAAAAGGAAGGACATAAGAACCAAATGGCATATCTGAATGTGAAAAATATATTTTAAATGAAAACTGCTGGATGGAACCCAAAGCTATTTAAGACTGCAGATAAAAAGATAAGGGAGGAAACATGGCAGGAGGAGGGTAGGATGGAGAACAGAATCAAAAAGAATTTTGGTGGCCTATGGAACAGTTATCAAGTGACCAAATGTACATGTATTGAAATCTCAAAAGGAAGGAAGAACATTAAGACACTACAAAGATTAGCATTCTGCCTCTAAAAAAAGTACAAGTCAGCCAGGTATGGTGGCGCACACCTGTAATCCCAGCACTTGGGAGGCTGAGGCAGGAGGTTCACTGTGAGTTCGAGACCAGCCTGGGCTACATAGTGAGTTCCAGGTCAGTCTCAACTACATAGTGAGACCCTGTCTCAAAAAAAAAAAAAAAAACACACACAAACAAATAAAAAAGTACAAGTCCTAGCCGGGCATGGTGGTACATAGCTATAATCCCAGAACTCTGGGAGCCTAAGGCAGAAGGATAAAATATTTAAGCTCAGCCTGGGCAACTCAGAGATTTAACATGACCCTGTCTCAAAAAAAAAGAAAAAAAAAAAAAAAGATCCAAGATCCTGTCTCAAAATTTAAAAAAATATATATTTTTTTAAATATGGTGCTAGAGATACAGCTCGGTGTGTGGCATATGAAACAACCGCTGCTGAGATGAACAAGTGGGGTGAGCTTGTGACTCTATATTACATTTGGTATTTCCTGCCAGATGCTGCCTGATTTGACCCCTTTTCTGACCTCTACCACACACACACACACACACACACCTTTTACTCCTAATCTCTAAGAGACCAGCAATGGAGTAAGGCTCAGATGAGCTAGCAAATGTTTTTTTCCACACATGCATTGACAAATTTTTTTTCCATTGATATGATTTTTTTAAGGTTGGAAGTATAATAGGTTAGTTTAAAAATGTCACCACATCAAATGGGCCGTGTCAAAATCCCAGCCTCCACCAGGAAAAGACTGTCAGGAAAGCTACAGGACAGGGATGGTTCAAAGCCCTAGCCCTACAACAGTGTCTCCTGCTGACCTGTGCTTTATATTCAGCCCTAGGGGAGTGACTGGTGGACTCTATCAGAGCTCTCAATAGAGTGTAGGAGCCAAACCCAGATTTCAGAGTACTGAATGGTGACAGGAAGGGAAACAGTGAGTAAAGCCTGTGAGTGTGGATAAGTCCTTTAAGGTGTCTGGCTATGATGAGACAACAAATGGGAGAGGGTAAGTAGATGGGGCATATTGCTGAGCAAGGGTCTCCTTGACATAGAAGAATGCAATGGTATTTAAGCTCTTGCCTAGAAGCCAAACCCAAACCCTACCTCTGGGCAGAAGGAGGTACAGAGCCCTGAATATATCCCTATAGCCCCTCCAATACCCCTATAATCATTCCCAGTGATGCCACCCAAGGTGGGCACGTGGGCCAGAGCCCTGGCGGGTGGTGTGGGGCTCCATGGAGACAGAAATAGATCGGGATAAGAGTAAGGCTGGACACTGTGCTGCCTTTACCTTTGCCCAAGATGTCCAGCCACGTGGGGCCTGGCCAAGCACTTGGCTACTTCCTGCTGAAAAGGCCAGGCATTGAGAGAGGAACTGTCACCGGGCACCTTTGGACAATCACCATGACAACCACAGGCCAGGCTTTTTATTCTAGTCATTGCCTGGGAGTGGTCCTCCCACACAGCCTGTTTTCCAGTGTTACGGGCTCATTACTATACAGTTTCCCGCTCCTCCACCTTCATCTTGCAAATCAAGGTTCATTGGTTACTGTCTTTCTCTGCCACCTGGCTGGATGTGCCCTGAAGTGTCTGAAATAGACTCCACATAGGTGCACAACGAATGGTCTGAAATAGAAACGGAGCCAGGGCGTTAGCTGTTTTTGCTAATAGGCAGATCAAATTACTACGAAATTGGAAGAAAACTGCCTGCGTTAGACGTCTACACACACAGGATTGAATACAGTACAGGTTCCTGTACACAAAAGTCTGTCTCACATCTGGACTGCAGACTAAGGGGGCAAGTTGGATGTTAGTTCAGTAATACCCTCTGGTGATGCATTAAAAAAACAAAACAAAAGGAAAAAAAGAAAAGGAGGGAAGGAAAAAGAAAGTATTAAATTTCATACACTGCCCTCAAAGGTGTTTTCTCAGTTTCAGATCCTTAGCTATTTTACTGAGTGGAAAGTCTTGCACTGTAAGGGTTTAAAAGAATAACATGAGCCGGGCATGGCGGCACACACCTGTAATTCTAGCACTTGGGAGACTGAGGCAAGAAGATCGTTGCCAGTTCAAGGCCAGACTGGGCTACACAGTGAGATCAAGGACAGCCTGGACTACACAGTAAGATCCTGTGTCAAAAAAACAAAACAAAGCAAATAATAATGTTACATTTCCATATGTCTCAGAAAATGCTTTTTATGGTAACTTTTCAGATGTCTACGAATAAACCCATGTTTTTAGACATTGATAAATTCTTTACTTCTGGGAATAGTGGTGCGCACCTGTAACCCCAGAACTGGGGAGGCTGAGGCAGGAGGATCATTGCGAATTTGAGGCCAGCCTGGGCTACATAGTGAGCTCAAGGCCAATCTGGACTATATAGCAAGACCCTATCTCAGAAAAACAAAACAGGGCTGGGGCTTTAGCTCAGTGGTGTTGCTGCCTGCCTCGCAGGAGTTCGATCCCTGGTACCAAAAAAAAAAAAAGAAAGAAAGAAAAAAAAAAAAGTATTTTCTTCATGTGCTATTTTATACATGAACACTTCAGATGTATTATTAGGTTTCTCTAGTCTCATCCTATTAGATGCATACCAACTAGTTAAATGTTCTACAATATTCTGCCTTTTGTGAATCACTACCTTTTTGTTTAAAAAGATGGCCTAAGCCGGGCAAGGTGGGTCACGCCTGTAAACCCAGCACTTGAGAGGCTGAGGCAGGAGGATTGATGTGAGTTCGAGACCAGCCTGGGCTACACAGTGAGTTCCAGGTCAGTCTCAAATACATAGTGAGACACTGTCTCAAAAAACTAAAAAAAAAAAGATTAAAAAGATGGCCTACCTGAGCATTTGTATAGGCATGTTCCTGTTTTGTGACAAAAGAAAAACTTTAAATTGTCTCAAATAGAAAAATAATGCAGTAGGCTGGGGACTTAGGTCAGTGGTTCTGCCGCCTGCCTTTCAAGCTAAAGGACCTGTGTTCAACCCCCAGTACCAAAGGGTGCGGTGGGGGGAGAAAGAAAAATAATGGCTATCAGAAGTACTATATGTTTTGTTTTAGTATGAATTATCACTGTGTTTATTATCGAGGAGGACATTTAGCATTCCATGTAATTAAAGAAAGTAATTAAAATTAAATAAAAAGAGCTGGGGAATCACTAGAAGTAGAGAAGGGCAGTGGAGGTGCCCTGCAAGGTCAGAGCGGATGGGGACAGGAAAGTCTGCCTTCTGGGCTCCCTTCTGTAGGCCTGTCCACTCCTCCACAAGCAGGCTCAGGATGCTGCAGGGAACATGGCCAAACCCAGACCCAGCGACACACGATCCAGTGAGTGAGTCCAAGAGTAGCTGGGCCCATTCATCACCCCACACACACCAGAGGACCACGGACTACCCTTATTCACAAGATAACAGGCCCTTGCTACCCAAAAGGAAAAGACAGATGGTGCACCCCTGTAATCCCTGCACTTGGGAGGCTGATGCAGGAGGATTGCCTCAAGTTCAAGGTCAGCCTGTGCTATGTAGGGAATTCCAGGTCAGTGAGACCCTGTCTCAAAAAAAAAAAGAAAGAAAGAAAGATCTTACCAAGCCAGGCATGGAGGCGTTCATCTGTAATCCCACTGACCTGGGGGACTGAGACAGGAGGATTGCAAGTTTGAGGCCAGACTAGGGAATTTAGCAATTTAGCAAGACCCTGTCTCAAAAGAAAAAAGGGCTGGGCACATAATTCAGTATGAAGGCCCTGGGTTCAATCTCCAGACCAAAATTACAACAACAACAACAACAACAACAACAACAGTAATAATATACCAAAAAGACATAAAAGGCATAAATAGCCCCATTTTGCAGATCGGGAAACAGTTTCAAGAACGTTGGAAGAGCTCCCCTCTACCACACACACACAGGCCCCGAGGCCTCTCCCGCTGTGGGCCCATCTCACATTCTCACATCAGCACTCAGCTCCCCTGCAGCTCCCTGGGCAGCTCCCGCCCCACACCCCCGTCTCTGTGCTGCCCACCTGGAAGAGCTCCTGGACCTGTGTGTCCACCCACTGCTCCATGTCCAGCCAGCGCTGCAGCTGCCCCCGGTCATACTTCACCGTCAGCCGGCTGGGCCTGCGGGACCTGGCCAGCCTGCAGGGGTCTGTGTGGGACCTGGCCTCCGAGTCTGTGGATGACGTCCTCCTCCTCCCCTGTGAAGCCCACTGGACCTTCTTGCTCGGGTTCTCCCCGTCTGGGTTGGGAGATGTGCAGGAAGCAGGGCTCGGTGATAGCATGGAAAGACCGGCCTGGGCAGTGAGCTAGGGAAATCAGCGGTCAGAGCAGGAGCATGGACGGCAATGAGGAGGGAGAGGCCCACAGGAAGGAGGGAGGTGGAGGAGGGCCAAGGATGCTGGGGAGGGGAGGGATCAAAGAGCAGCAAGGTGTTGGGAACTGCAGGCTCCTGCTCCTCCCTGCCGGAGAGTGGCACTCCAGAGCAGAGTCCCAGCCTTCCTGCAGCTGTGGGGTCCGCAGTGACAGAAACTGCAGCCAAGCAAAGGCCAGAGACTGCCAGACCCCGGAGGAGGAAGGAGGGCCTCTTGGACCCTGAAGGGTGCGGTGCTCCACAGTGGGCTCAGGGACAGGACCCAAGTCATGCATCTGGGAGCCCTCTGTGCGCCACCATCCTGGGCCTAAGAGCCGCTCTGGGTCCAGAGCAACTGTGCTCAGCTGGTCCCTAAGGAACAGGGTCTGGGCTGGTGAGGGTCCCTACTCAGCGTGCTCCTCTAGGGCAGTCTCCACAGTCCATGGAGTTGGAGGGTGGTTCCCTATGGACCACCAGGGTTAGTGCCCACTGGGTGTGTCAGAATGGGGCTGCTATCAGCCTGGCCTGTGTGCTACTGAAGTTTAAATTACTAAACCAGGTCCACTGTGCCTGAGCCCCAGGGGCAACAGCAGAGGGAGCCATGTTTATTGTCACATGACCTTCCCTTATTCGGCTCCTTTCAGACACAGGTGAAACACAACTCCAACATCAGCTCAAGGGTCAAGGATGAATAAATACTTTGCCAGGGATTTAGCTCAATGGTGCCACACCTGCCTTGCAAGCCCAAGATCCTGAGGTGGGATCACCAGTACCAACAAAACAAATAAACACTTCTTTTTTTTTTTTCTCTTTTTTTTAGTACTAGGGATCCCACTCAGGACCTTGCATTTGTGAGGCAGGTGCAGCGCCCCTGAGCTAAATCCCTGGCCCTAGGATGAATTAATACTTCTTGACATACTTGTATTCTAAAGGTGCTACAGTTGAACAGGTCGATAATAATCCAGGTTCCTGTGCACGAAGAGGAAAGAATTGCCAAGTCTACGCCCCGTAGTGAGTAATAAGCAGCTATTATTGAAGATCACAGGAAGTTGTGCCCAGGGCCAGTCTGTGCCAACAAAGGTATAACTCAGACCAGGAAAGGTGCCGGGCAACAGAAAAGCAACAGAAACAGGAAGAAGGGGGGTGGCGGAAATGCAGGCTTCCAGAATTGAAAGACCACACACCTCTGTTTTAGATGCCTCCCACTGACCCTCTAGGTGTGATTGACAGGGATGACTGACAGGGTGCTACCTATGTGGAGACAAAGGAATTCTTGCCCTGACTCATCTATGAATTCAAGGGAGCTGAACTTTTTCTCCAAAGATTTTTTTGTTGTTGTTGTTACTGGGGATCTAACTCGGGATCTTGCACTTGCAAGGCAGCTGGCTGCACCACTGAGCTAAATCCCCAGCCCTCCAAGGATTTCTTGATGAACTGCGGATATGGAAGCAGGTTCTGATCTTGAGCCATGGTATCACCAGTACTTTGATGGCTGTCAAACAAGAGAAGGAAAAAGCCAGGAGTGGTGGTATGTGCCTGTAATCTTAGCACTCAGGAGGCTGAGGCAGGAGGATCACTACAATTTCAAGGTCAGCCTGAAGGACACAGTGAGACCCCGTCTCAAAAAAGAGAAGAGGGCCTGGGGATTTAGCTCAGTGGTGCAGCCTGCCTCTCAAGCACAAGGTCCTGAGTTCAAGCCCCAGTACAAAAATGGAAAAAAAAAAAAAGATGAGGAAGAAAGAAATTTGACTACAAGATTAAGTGTGTAAGATCTAAATACAGTAAGTTCTTGGGGCCAGAGATGTAGGTCAGTGGCACTGCACCTGCCTGGCAAGACAAGATCAGAACCCAAAATGATCAGAAGCAAGAGGAAAAGCAGTGGTGATGTGGAGGGGACAGCTAGGATGTGCAAAGCAATATACAGTGAATATTTGTGTCAAATGTATACAAGACTCACTTTGTCAGACCTACAAATGAATCCAACTTACATTCTCCTGGAACTGAACTCATTCATAAATCAGGGACTTACTGTAACAATATTATGAGAAGCATTAATAAAGGCCATGTCCAGGGAAGTAACCAAGACCCCTAATTCCAGATATTTGGCCAGGACATCCACGATTCAGAGAGTTCTTCACAGCCAGGGATTTAGCTCAGTGGTTCCACCACCTGCCTCACAAGTGCAAGGTCCCGACTTCTATCCCCAGTAAAACAGAGAGCTCTTCACAAATCTTGGAAGCACAGTCAGCTAATTTCTGTGCTGCAACCTTCACTAAGTTCAACCTATTCACAGCCCTTTGGTTTTACTGTTAGGAGATCTAGTGCCCTGGGATGTTGTACAGCTACTGCTGCTAGTCAGTCTGTCTGGTCTTGAAGGGTGGCAATACTCTGGGCACACCTGTCTTTCAACAGGTGGCTGTTGAGGCTAGGAGAAAAATGTGATTAGCTTTAAGGTCTCATCTAAGCAGTCACTGTTTGTTGTCTTTATGAGAGGCAGCCTTTGAATAATCCAGGAGGATCCCCAAAGAAACAGAAAAAAAAAAAGATGTCATGTTATAACTTGGAGCAGGGACCTTAAGCAAACAAGACAATAACAAGATTAGTCACACAATTTACTTAGAGGGAACAAACCATTTTGCTTGTCTGGTTCAACAGAGTAGCTGGTGTTTTCTTTTCTGAAAGGAAACTTGAGATTTTCGACAGTTTCATAGGCATAGGATGTTGTTCATAGTCTCTCATTTTCATCTTCTGGTGTCTCAGGCTTGGGCTTTCTCCCGGAGAGGTGAATCCAACTATCTGTTTCCTGTACCTAAATAGTTTTATATAGTTGAGTGCACTACTACTGACTAACATATATGTTTATGATTGTCATCCCTTCCTCGTGGGTTGTTCCCTTTGCAAGGATGTAGGGACCTTCTTTGTCTCTCTCAGCCAGTCTTAGCTTGAAATCCACTCTGCAAAGAGAGTAGCTACTCCTGCTTTTGTCCAGGTTGCTGTCACACAGAGCATTGTTTTCCATCCTTTGACTTTCAGTCTATGAATTTTTCTTGAGTTTAATGTGTTTCTTATGTGCAGCATATTCTTTTTTTTTTTTTTTTGAGAAAGGGTCTCACTACATAGTTGAGTCTGACCTGAAACTCACTGTGTAGCCCAGGCTGGTCTTGAACTCTCAGCAATCCTCCTGCCTCAGCCTCCTGAGTGCTGGGATTACAGGCATGTGCCACAATGCCCAGCTTGTTATTTATTTATTTATTTAGAATTTTTTTTTTAATAACCAGGGATTGGACTCAGGTCCTTGTGCTTACTAGGCAGACAATGACTGCAGAACCAGTGAGCTAAATCCCTGGGCCATGTGCAGCATATTCTGCATCTTGCTTATTGAATCATTCTACCAGTCTGGTTTTTTTTGGGGGGGTTGTTTTTTTTTTGTTATTTTTGAGACAGGGTCTCACTATGTAGTTTGAGGCTGACCTGGAACTCACTGTGTAGCCCAGACTGGTCTCGAACTTACAGTGGTCCTCCTACCTCAGCCTCCCGAGTGCTGGATTACAGGTGTCACCACACCTGGTTTACCAGTCTGTTTCTTTCTTTCTTTTTTTTTAAATAATGTTTTCCCCTATACCACGGATTGAACTCAGGACTTTGTGCTTGCTAGGCAGATGTGGTACCACTGAGCTACATACCTGACCCTTTTAAAATACATTTTATTTTATACCATTCCCTCTTTTACCCCCTTCCCCTGCCTAGTACAAAAGCTTTGTTTCTATTTTTTCCTTCTATTTTTATTTTTTTCTTGTCCCTTTCTTCCTTTTTTCCTGCCTCCTTTCCTGTTCCCCTTCCCATTTGTTTTGGTTTTTGGTACCTGGGATTAAATTTGGGACCTTGCACTTGTGAGGCAGATGGTGGCACCACTGAGCTAAATCCCTGGCCCCCTCCCTCTCTCATTTGAATGCTTTCTTCCCATTTCCTGACATCCATTATACATTTCAGTCCTTATTCCCACTTTCAGTTCCTCACACCAGAGAAATGATGCGTTATTTAGACACGTGTCTGATTTATTTCACTTAGGGGTACGGTCTCAAGGTCCATCTTTAGCTCCAAATGTCTAAAGCTCCTGCTTCTTTATGGCTGAGTAGTACTCCATTGCATAAGAAAACCACGTCTCTATCCGTTTGTCAATTGATGGGCATTTGGGTTGTTTCCAAGATGTTCATATATCACTGTGGTGTGATGCTTTTAATTCTTTTGGGATGATACCAAGAAAAGGTATAGCTGGGTCAAAGGGAATCTCTAGTTTTAGTGTTTCTGAGAAATCTCCACACTAATTTTTTTTTAGTTTTTTAGCTTTTGTTTTTGTTTTGGTACTGGGGATCAAACTCAGGACCTTGAACTTGCCCTTTAGTTTTGTTGTTGTTGTTTGTTTTTGATACTGGGGATTGAACTTGCACTTGCAAGGCATGAGGCAAACCACTGAGCTAAATCCTCAGCCCCAGTCCTTTAGGTTTTAAAATGGAAAATTTTTATTAACATTTAAACTCTGCTCATACAAGGCCATGTGAAAATTCTTAGTTTGTACATTTCTATAATTTCTACATAGTTAAAATGGTGTATAATATAATTTAGCTTTTTATAATACATCATTTCAATACATTAGTTCTGTTAAACATAAGCACTTATTAAAAAAAAAAACATGGCTGGGGATTTAGCTCAGCGGTTTGGTGGCCTGCCTTCCAAGTGCAAAGACCCAAGTTCAATCCCGGGTACCAAAAAAAACCATAAGCACTTATTTTCAAACCCAATACTTGAACAGTTCCCTCTGTACATACGTTAGCAGGGCTAAGTAGCACACTTAGCCTTAATTACCATACATAGCTCCTCATTAAGAGGCATATGATCTGAGTATTAACTGGCAGTTGCTGAAGTTTGGTAGTTTTATGCAGAATTTTCTTTTTGCTTTGATCACAACACAAAACCTTTAAGGATACTGAAATCTGATGAGTCCAAAGACATTACCTATTGGATCATATTCATACATAACACTATAAAGCCTTTTTGTTTTGTTTTGTTTTTTGTTTGTTTGTTTGTTTTTGTTTTTTTTGAGACAGGGTCTCACTATGTAGTTGAGACTGAACTGGAACACACTATGTAGCCCAGGCTGGTCTCGAACTCAAAGTGATCCTCCTTCCTCAGCCTCCCCAGTGCTGGGATTACAGGCGTGCGCCACCACACCCGGCCTATAAAACCCTTTTGAAATCTGCACTAGTTACAGATCTTTCATATCAGGATAAGACTGCTCAGGAGGAGACATGAAGAAGACAGCTTTGAGTTTTCTATGCCAATAGGAGAAATGTTAAAATACATTGTTGCTTCTCACTAATGAAGGCAACTTGGGGAAATAACAGGATGTCTTTCCAGCTCATTCTTAGGTGACTTTAGGGAGGTGTGAGCATTGGCTTTAGCTCATGCTAGATGGTCACGGCGGTACTGATTTCATGTCCACGCTGATTTCCACAGTGGTTGCACCGGTCTATACTTGCACCAATGGAGAAGTTTCCTTTTTCCCCACAGCCCCGCCAGCATCTGTTATTGGTTGATTGCTATTCTTTTTCTTTTCTTTTTTTGTACCAGAGATTAAACTCAAGTCCTTGTACTTGCAAGGCAGGCGCCAGAACCACTGAGCCAAATCCCCGGCCCAGTTGATTTCTTGATAGCAGCCATTCTTTCTGGAGCGAGATGGAATCTCAGCATTGTTTCAATTTGTGTTTCATGAATGACCAGTGATGAACATTTTTTTCTTTTCTTTGATACTGGTGATAGAACTCAAGACTTTGCACTTTCGAGGCAGGTGCAGCGCCACTGAGCTAAATCGCCATATATTTATTTGCCATTTCTAATTCTTCATCTAACTCTTCATTTCAGATGCCTGGTTCTTCCTTTTGCCCTCTGCTTCCTGGCTGCCATGTGGTGAACAGCTTTCTTCTGCTAGACCCTTCTGTACCTTACTGCCTTGGAGCCAGCCAACCATGGACTAAAAGTGTACCTGTCTACCATTAACCTGTATCAAATATTATGTCCCAGAAATGAGGAAAGTGGCTAAGACAACAAGTTCTGAAGGTTTAGTAGGAGTTATGTAGGCACATGGGCCAACGGGAATGGCCCTGGTACATGGCAGAACAAGTGCAAAGTCCCTGTGGCAGAAGAGACAAGGTGAGTACAAGCTAATAGAAGAGGGTTGATAAGACTAGAACAGAGGACAAAGGGACGGGAAAAGGGAGCCACGGGACACCCAGGGACCCACATGGGGCCCTGTGAGCCACATTTATGATTCTGTCTCCATTGTAAAGGCTCTGGACAGCCACTGAAGAGAAGCAATGATGGTCAACAGGTTGACATGCTCAGATTTAAATTTTCCTCCTGCCCTGGAAGTTGTATGGAAAGAGGACCAGAGGGCATAGAAGGGCTGGGGAGAACAGTTAGGAGGGTGTTTCCGTAGAGCCTGGTGGGAAAGGTAGTGCTGCTGATGTCAAGATGAGGACAGATTAGAGAACTACTTAGGGAGTAATGTTTAACAGAACTTGATAATGGCCTGGGGACACAAAAACGTGCCAGCTTCCTGGATGTCTCCATGCGCCCTGTCTAAGATTCATGCTTGGAGTGACCCTGAGCCTGGTTCCTTATCTGGAACTGGGTGCCACTCATGACCCCGGAAGAGCCAGAGCTGTGGCTCACAGCGGGAGGCTGCTCCGTTACATTCTTCCACACATCCGGGCCCCAACCTCAAGTCACCTTCCTCAGTATTCTGCCCAAGATAAGGAAGCTTAACCCTGAGACACCCTGCAAGAAAAAGTGACCAGAGGGCTGGAGATTTAGCTCAGTGGCATCGCATCTGCCTTGCAAGTGCAAGGTCCTCAGTTCGATCTCTGGTACCAAAAAAACAAAACAAAACAAAACAAAAACCCTAAAAAAAGAAAAAGTGACCAGAGCCACAGGACTCAGCAGGGCAGTGAGACCAAGAGGGCACAGGCCTGCTTTATTCACCTGGCACAAGTCCAGTGGTGGTATCAAGTGGGCAGCAGACTGACTCTAGCAGAACTAGATTGTCTTTAAATATCTTTTCTTTCTTCTTTAAAAAGGTTTTTTTGTTGGCAGTAGTGGGGATTGAACTCAGGACCTTGTGATTGTAAGGCAGGTGTGGTGCCACTGAGCTAAATCCCCAGCCCCTAAAATGTTTTTTATTATAAAAGAATTACTTTCTTTTTGGTACCAGGATCAAACTCAGGACCTTGCCCTTGAGAGACAAGGAGCACTGAGCTAAGTCCCCTGCCCAAGAACATTTTTAAAATTTTTCTATCCCAGCACTTGGGAGACTGAGGCAGGAAGATTGCCATGAATTCAAGGCCAACCTGGGCTACATAGTGATTTCAAGACAAGCCTGAATTACAGAGCCAAGACTCTATCTCCAAAAAAAAAAAAGAAAGACTTTTCTAAAATTTCTAAAACATTAAAAAATTCCCCACAATGCCAGGTATGGTGGTGGTGCACCCTTATAGCCTCATCACTTGGGAGGCTGAGACAGGAGGATGCTGAGAGTTCAAGGCCAGTCTGGACTACATAATGGTCCAAGTTGGGCTGGGTGAGAGAAGGTTACAGCCTGTTTGTAGCCTAGAGTGATATCCACGACTCTGGCTGTGTTCTATTTGTTAGAAGCAAGAGACTAAATCCATCCCCAAGAGACTAGACCCATCTGTAAGGCGAGCGAACAGAAGGGCACGAATACCAGGAGGTGTGGCTCATCTGGAGATATTTAGAGTCTACCTCAATGGAAAATTATGGGGTGTGTGTGTGTGTGTGTGTGACTAGAGATTGAATTTAGGGCCTTGGCACTGAGCTACAGTCCCAAGCCCTTTTATTTTATTTTATTTTTTTATTTTTTATTTTTGGTACCGGGGATTGAACTCGGGTCCTTGCGCTTGCGAGGCAGGCCACCAAACCGCTGAGCTAAATCCCCGGTCCTCAAGCCCTTTTAAATTTTATATTTTGAGACAGGGTCTCATTAGTTGTTAAATTGCCCAGGGCTTCAGCCTGCGATTCTCTTACCTCAACTTCCCAGAGTGTTGGTATTACACATATGTACCACCATGTGCAGTTTAGGCACTTTTGACGTTAGAAGAATCCTTTTGAAATACCTGTAAGGGGGCTGGGGATGTAGCTCAGCGGTGCTGCGTCTGCCTGGCAAACATGAGGTCCTGAGTTCAATCCCCAGTACCAGAAGAAAAAAAAAAACCAAAACAGAAATACACCTAAAATACCCTGTAAGGGCTGTAGCAGTGTCCATTATTTTTTTTCTCTTTGAAAAATTAATTTTATTAGTACATTTTATGTATACAATATAATGACATTCATCATTGGAGATTTGTACCTCTACATAATGCAGTATCCTTTAAATAAAAGTTAAAGCAGGGCTGGTGGTGTGTGCCTATAATCCCAGTACTTTGGGGGTCTAAGGCAAGAGGATCACAAATTTGAGCCCATCTGGGCAATTTAGCCCATTTAGAGAGAACCTATCTCAGGGGCTGGGGCTTTAGCTCAGTGGTTCTGCTGCCTGCCTCTCAAAGCTCAAATTTGTGAAGCACAAAGACCTGACTTCAATCCCTGGTACAAAAGAAAAGAAAGAACCTGTCTTGAAAATAAATAAAAATAAATAAAATTTTAGTTGGGATCTTGTAAATAGCAGAGCAGTTCCCTCCCTGCAACCTATTGAATTAGCCCTTGACATAAAGGTTTGTAAAGATAAAAACAAATAAAAAGTAAGGATAATAAAACCAAAGTAAAGAAAAAGAAAAATAATAGAATTTTTTTTTTTGGTACCAGAAATCAAACTCAGGACCTCATGCTTGCCAGGCAGGCAGTGTGCCACTGAGCTACATTCCCAGCCCCTAGAATTTTTTTTTTTTTTTTTCTGTACCAGGGATAGAACTCAGGCCCTTGCACTTGCAAGGCAGGTGGCAGCACCACTGAGCTAAATCCCTGGCCCCTCTAGAATTTTTAAAAGGTGGAATAAGAATACAATTTTATTTATTTGTTTCTTTATTGGTATCAGGGATTGAACTCGGGACCTTGTACTTGCAAGGCAGGTGGTGGCACCACTGAGCTAAGTCTACCCCCGTGCCCCCAATAATACAATTTTTTAAAAATTCATTTATTTTTGGCACTGGTGATTGAACTCTGGACCTTGTGCTTGCAAGGTAGACAGCAGAACCATGGAGCTAAATCCCTGACCCCTAAGAATACAATTTTAAAGGGATGGGAATGAAGCTCATCACGAAAGCCCTGGTTTCAATCCCTAGTACTGTAACAAGTAAATAAACAGACAGATAAATGTTAAACTAATAACAGTGGCCTAATCATGAATAATATTCCATCCCTTTCCCATCATTCTTTATCAAAAATCCTTGTTTGTGCATTACCAAAAATATCTGGGCTTGGTGACATATCCTGTAATCCCAGCACTCTGGGAGGCTGAGACAGGAGGATCACAAATTCAAGCCCAGCCTGGGCAATTTATTGACTCAGCAAGACTCTATCTCAAAATTAAAAATGGGCTGAAGGGGCAACCCACTTTCCGGTCCCCCTTCTGACTTTCTTAGATAGAAGCTTTCTTTCCCTCAATAAATTTTTCCTACTCTTAACCTCCGTTGTTCGTTCCTACAATTCATTCTTCGATTTTAGAGAACACAAACTCGAGTTTCAGATATCTAGCAGGTTTGGGAGTTACAGTTCTTTCCCCTATATCATTTTGGAGGTCTTCCACTGAGATTACTGGTCAGGGTATTTAACTGAAGGCATGTCCCTCCTCTGTGGCTGCTGGATTTCAAGACAAAGCTTCCAGAATGTTTGGAGACCAAAATTGGAAAGGTAACTGGGCCATGAGGACAGCCAATATTTTGGCTCTGACCCCTCAAGGTCTATAAGATCCAGTATACAAAGGAAACTTTCCCACAGGATCCTACATCTTTGAGGCTGCCAAACTCCACGTGGTCATACAAATAGAGCCAATGACAAATGTGTGAGACTTCTTTTACTGGGATCCACCAGATCAACCTTGTAAACAGCTCATATCTGCTAAACTAAACAATATGACTTCTGTGTTGGATTCTGAAGTCCCCTGGACGTTCTCCTTATCCTCTTGTGGGCTATATTCATAGCAATCCTGCTGAGCTTATAATGTGGCCCATGAATTCTTGACTGTTTCTTTGGCTTTGTCTCTTCCAGACTTAAAAGCTATGCAGCTACCAAGATGGCATTGCCTGGTGCCTATCATAGGCCTTTAGATGGACCCTCAGTAGAGTAACTCTGACTGCTGATCACAACTACAACCCTCTTCAGCTGGAGGTAGCCAGAGCTGTCTTCACCCTTTGCCCCCTCACAGCAGTTAGGGGTACTTCTTCAGAGGGGGATTATTGTAGATAGGTAAGTTAATTAGATATCTTGTGGGCAGTTAGACAATGAGGGTGACAATGTCACCCTCAAGGAGCCAACATGGAGGACAATCAAGACACATTCACTGAAGGCCAGAATTGTATGTTTGTTTTGTTTTTGGTACCAGGGATCGAACTCAGGTCCTTGTGCTTGGAGGCAGGCAGTAGAACCACTGAGCCAAGTCCCCAGCCTGTGGCCAGAATTGTAAAAGGAGAAAAACTACTACACCTTTGTGCTTCCCTTGGGAATAAATAGCAGTGATTGATAATTCAAATAGGTATCAATCACCAGGTGGGTGGGGGGCCCAAGGTCTTAAACCAGCCTTTCCAGGAAATATCCCTGACCCCCACCCTTACTGAAAATCCTTGCTATGTGACTTGCTCTCCCATTTGATTCCCATTTAATCAATATTCACTGGGTGACTGTACTTGTCATCTTATTGGTTGGTCATGGTTTTGCCACACCTCATGCCCATCTTGTAATTTTACACTGAATCTTATAATTTCATCCCACTTTGTACCCGCCTCACCAGGTGGCTTTGCTGTATAAAACATCTTGGAGAAGTGGGGTGAGCAGGCCACCCATTTTCTGGCCCCCCTTCTGTCTCTCTTAGACAGAAGCTTTCTTTCCCTCAATAAAATTTTCCTACTCTTAAAAAAAAAAATGGGCTGAAGATGTAGCCCAGTGCAATGGTCCTGGGTTTAATCTCCCATACTGCAAAGCTAAATAAATACCCTAAGAAAAAAGGATCCCATATTCCCACCGTTCACCACTTGAGTGGGTGACCTGACAGTCTCTTCTTTCAGGTGTAGTTTTCTTCTTAAAAGCAGCATAAAATAGGTAGACAATGTGGGGTTTTGGGGGTGGGTGGGTGGGAGAATGAAACAACTTTAAAACCAAATCACTAGGCCTAAGCCTGGAGGTGCAAGCCTGTGATCCCAGCATTTGGGGGGCTGAGGCACCAGGATCACTGAGTTTAAGCCCAGCCTGGGCTACACAGTGAATTCAGGGCCAGCCTGGACTGCATAGCAAAACCCTGTCTCAAGGGGGAAAAAAAACCCAAAAAACAAATCACTAGGAAAACATTTCACTGCCTCAAGGCAGCCACCAGGAAGGCTATATTATCATTTCAAGGAGTAGTGAGTGGGTAAAAGGACAACAGGTCCTTATCCAAAAGGTAAAGTGTCAATCTGAGGCAGAAACACTGCACACTGTGAAGGCCCCAGGCAAAATCAGTGTTTAGTAACAGTGGGGCCCATCCCACCCGCTTGCTCTAAAACAGTCACAAGTTGCTTACTTTCTGAGCTTTCTGTTGCCAGGGGATTATCTCAGTAAGGTGCTTTTAATTCAGGGGGCTGAGGAAGCATTGCTAGATGCAGTCTTTTATTCCACTCTATTCTGTAGAAACCAGATTCTTTCCAGTTCAGTACTTCATGGCTCTCTTAACTCCCAGTGGTTCCCAGCCTGGCAAGTGCAAGGTCTTGAGTTCAAGCCCCAGTATGGGGGGGTAGGGAGTAGGAAAAATTTATTGAGAAAAGATAGCTTCTAAGAGAGACAAAAGGGAGACCAGAAAGTGGGTTGCCTGCCCACCCTGCTTTTCAAGGCTATTTTGTACAGTAAAGCCACGAGGTGAGGTGGATACAAAATGGGACAAAACTGTAAGATCCAAATGGAAAGTCACAAGGTGGGCATGAGATGGGACAAAACCATGACCAACCAATAAGATTACAAGCACAGTCACCCAGGTAATACTGATTAAATGGGGATCAAATGGGAAAATGTGTCATACAAGGAATTTCTGGAAAGGAAGCGGCTAGGGAGAATGATGTCTATTTAGAATATCAATCACTGGTATTCATCTCTGGGGGAAGTAGGTAAGTGTAGGACCTTTTCTCTTTTTATAATGCTAACCAGTGAGTGTGACAGCTGTTTTTCTCTGCTGAGGTCCCAGCTTTGTCTAACTGCCTTATAATAATTTCAAACTAGCATAACTATCTGCAATAGTTCTGCCATATGAAATTGAGGCTCTAAAACACTTTTTTATTCTATCTCTGACCCGAATTTACCACCAATGTTTTTCCATTTAACTTTCTAGGATCCAAACACAGAGAAACCAGGATCCAGAGTCAGGTCAGATATCTTAAACGTGCTGCAATCCTTAGTTTCTTCATTAAGTTTTACTTAAAAGACTAAAGGGCAGGCCAGGGATTTGGCCCAGTGGTTCCGCTGCCTGCCTGGCTAAGCACAAGGGCCAGAGTTTGATCCCCAGTGCCAAAGAAAGAAAAGATTAAAGGGCTGGGGATTTAGCTCAGTGGTTCTGTCACCCACACTGTCTTGCAAGCGGAAGGTCCCCAGTTTGATCCCCAGTACCATAAAAAATAAATAGAAGATGAAGACTGCCATGCTTTTTCTTTTATTTATTTATTTTTGGTACCGGGGATCAAACTTGGGACCTTGCGCTTTGCAAGGCCAGCACAGTGCCACTGAGCTAAATCCCTGGCCCTTCTTTTCTTTTATCCTTTTTACCCTCCATTCTTTTAAAATAGATTCCTGCCCTCAGCCCCTCTGGCAGTGACTTTTATTTCCCAGGAGACAGGGGGAGAGATCACCTCATCTTCTTGGCCGCAGCTGGAATCAGGTTCATGTGGTCACCCACACACCTGGCCACACAATTCCGTTTCACCCGAAACTCCTTTCCCTGTATCTATCGAATCTTTGGCTTTGGGATTGCAATGCGTGGTGCAAGGGCCAGAGAGTCCTGGAACTTTTCCAACTCGTTGATCACCAACACCTGGGCTTGAGCTAGAGGCGCGTGGCCGCGCTGGATGTGCTGGTGCACCTGCTGCATGGATGCCTGGTTGTCCTCAGAGCGGCTTGTGCTGTACCGGAACCTGAGGCCTTGCATCTCCCGGATGTCCTGTCTTTCACACTCTTCACCTTGGAGACCACCGCCTCAGCTCCACCTTGTTTAGGGCTGGCATCCACAAAGCCTCAGTGCACACTTTGTCCCCTTACAACATGCTTTTTTATTTTTTTTTTTTTTTGGTACCTGTGAGGGAATTCGGGACCTTGAACTTGCAAGGCACATAGCGGTACCACTGAGTGAAATCCTCAGCTTTACAATGCATTTTTTTTGTTTTTTTTTTAGTTCAGGCTGTCCTCAAACTCTTGGCAATTCTCCTGCTTCAGCCTCCTAAGCGCTGGGATTACAGGCATGCACCAGCATGTCTAGTGACAATGTGTTTTGTTTTGTTTTGTTTTTATGTCAGTGTAGCTTGGGTTAAAATCCTGTCACTTTTTTTTTTTTCAGGTAACATATATTGAACAGTCACAAGGTCAAATGCTTCAAATGCTTTGCCTGCATTAACTCACTTCATCTTCATAATAGTGAAGTCCCACTGCTTATACAAGAGACTAAGGCTCAGAGAGGATCAATGATTTGCCTAAAGCTGCAAAGAATAAGTTACAGATAAAAACATTAAACACAGGAGTATAGATCCAGAGCCCAGAGCCTGACCACATGCAGTCCAACCTTGTCTCTCACGTCTCTACGAGACCTCTCAGCACCCGTAGCACAGGGCAGACACTTCCCTGAGCACTAGTGGTTGGCTGTACCTGTCAACAACCTGGAAGGAAGAGTAGCTTTCATAGTCCATTTTCTGTTACTCTGGAGACCAAACTGACTCCATTTTGTGATCAGACCACCACCCAGTTACTGGAGAAACCCCAAAGTGCCCTTTTGACCCAGTTCTTGGGAAAACCCAGGACTGTTTCCCATAAGTGGTCACCAGATGTTCTTTTCTGTTAATCTTGCAGGAACTTGTGGTCAGGACAGAGAGGGACATCTGGCCCTGGCCAATAGAATAAAAACACTCCTGCATTTACAAAATGTTGACCAATCAAGTACTAATTCACTTAAAAAGCCGCTAGCTCTGCTTCTTTGCTGATAAAAAACCAGTTTGAAATCGGGTTTGGGGCTCTTGGTATGGAACCGTGGTGTTGGTGAGGTCTGAGAGTCCAGGCTTGAGCTTGCAATAAACTCCTCGTGTGAGTGCATCAGACTCAACTCCTTGGTGGTCTCTGGGGATATCGCGATCTGGGCACAACATTACTTAATGGAATACTTGAGACTAAGTTATTTACAAAGGAAAAAGGTTTATTTAGTTCATGGTTCCAAAGTTGGAAGTATAAAATTTGGCCAGGCATGGTGGTGCACGCCTGTAATTCCAGAACTCAGAAGGCTGAGGCAGGCGGATTGCCGGGAGTTCGAGGGCAATGTAGGCTACATAGTGAGTTCAAGGCCAGCCTAGACTACACAGCAAGACCTTGTACTAAAGGAAACGAACAACAAAGAAGTCCAAGATTTGACACCTGAATCGGGGGTGGGTCTCACACAGAGTCGTAACAATGGCCAAAAAGTGAAAGGGCAAGTGGAGGTGGGCACAGGAAGGGTGACACACCTGGCAACACTGGCTCTCATGACAACCAGGCTTAGTCCTTCTACAATCAATCTAGCCCAGGAGAAAGGCATTAATCCCTCTTAATGACCTAATCCCTCTCCAGGGCCCCGCCTCCCGACTCAGCCACCAGGGCCATGCCATGCCTATCCTTGTGCAAAAGGCAGAAAGGCTGTAAGTTCTGGCCCAGCCTGGGCAGTGTGGTGAGTTACAAGGTCTTGTTTCAAAATAAGCAGTAAAAAAAAAAAGGCTGGGGATGTAGCTCATAGAAAAAGCCCTGGGTTCAACCCCAGCCCCAAAGGGGAAAAAAATTCAACATGAGCCAAACCATCTTTAAACTGTAGGGGCAGACATCACACGCAGTGCTGCTCTCCACTGGAAAATAAATTTTTGTTTCAGATAAATTGAATTTGAGGAGAGAGTGGAACTTCTAGGGGAAGTCAGAATTTCAAGAATCATAAAGCCCTTGGGCCAGGGATTTGGATCAGTAGTTCTCAATGCCTGCCTCAAAAGCACAAGGGCCAGAGTTTGATCCCCTGTACCAAAAAAAAAAAAAAAAAAAAAAAAATCATAAAGCTGCAAAGAAGTTGGCATACTTGGTCTGCAATCCCCACAGCATTTAGCTGCTGCAGGGCCTGCAGGGCCATCTGTAGGGTTGGAATAAAAACTAGTGCCTACTTCTTTGTTCATTTGCTTATTTTGGGTGATGTGTGGGATGAGCTTGTGAACAGGGTTTGGCCATTCTCAGTACCTGATAAATATTGTTTGTCTTTTGAGACAGGATATTGTTATGTAGTTCATGCGGCCCTGAACTCACCATGTAGCTCAAGTAGACCCCAGACTTGTGGCAATCCTCCTGCCCCAGCCTCCTCTGTGCTGGGATTACAGGCGTGCACCACAATGCCTGGCAGTGTTTGATTTCCATTTTCCAATGCTAGGGCTTGAAGCCGCATCAACCTACGTTCCCAATTCTTTACTTATTTTTTTTATTTTGGGACCGGGACTAAGTCATCCAGACTAGGCTCAAACTTGTGATATTCTTGCCCTAGTGCTGGGATTACAAGTGTGTGCCACCTTGTGCAGCAAATGTAGGTTTTTGTAATGGTGTACACAAACAATGGTAAACGATGATAAACCTCTGATAATATAACAATTGTAGGCAGCTAAGTCAATTAGATACCTTGTAGGCAGTTGGACAGGGCTGGGAGGAGTCAATACAAAAGACAAACGAGATACATTCACTGATGATCAGCAGTATAAAAAAGGAAAAAGGAGGGCCTGGGATTTAGCTCTGAGGCACAGTGCCCACAAGCCTAGTTCGAGGTCCTGAGTTCTTCCCCATACCAAAAAAAAAAAAAAAAAAAAAAAAAAAAAAAAAAACAAAAAAAAAAAAAAAAGGAAAAAATACTACACTTACCTACTTCCCCTAGTGATAAATAGCAGTGATTGATATTTTAAATGGGCCTCAATCATTTCAAGTAGGGACTAAAATCTCCCTAACCTACTTCCTTTCTAGAAATTCCTTGTTCATTCTGTGTATGCTTATTACTGTGACTTGTCTTCCTATTTGATCCCCATTTAATCAATATTACCTGAGTGACCGTACTTGTAATATTTTATTGGTGAATCATGGTTTTGTCCCACCTCTTGTGAATTTCCATTAGATCTTATTAGCTGACTATAGGGTTGTCCCACTCTTGTACCCACCTTACCTCAAGACTACTCCATTAAAAGTGCCCTGGGAAATGGGGTCCTGGGCAAGCCTGGCAACTTCCTGGGTGTCTCCTCCTGTCCTTGCCAGGCAGGAGCTGTCGCTCCTTCAATAAATATTCCTTAGCTGGGCATGGTGGTGCATGCCTGTAATCCCAGCACTCAGGATACTGAGGCAGGAGAATCGCTGTGAGTTCGAGACCAGCCCGGGCTACATAGTGAGTTCCAGGTCAATCTCGACTACATAGAGAGGTCTTGTCTCAAAAAAAAAAATTTTTTTTTCTTTGTTCTTAATCTCCTTTGTTCCTTGATTTAGAAAACACAAACTCGTATTGCGGATATCTAGCAGGTTAAAAGTTCTATTTCCCTTGTTTGGATTATTTTCGCTTATTGGGATTACTAGGTGCCCTGTATCAAAGCCATCAGGTAATATTCTCCTGTATTAGGATTCTTGCAAAATCTCAAATCTTGGGATTCTATTGTAGGCTATGGGGGAAGGCAGGAATCAAATCACTATATAGCCTTGTCTTCCCAGTAACTGCACAATCATTTGCTTCTTTCCCACGTAGGATCGTGGCTACCACATGCCAGGGGCATTAACTAATGAAGGGTAGTCCTGTCCCACTTCGCCCTACACCCATAATGAGGGCAGCTGACAGCTGTTCCAGTTCACAAAGGAAGATGCTCCCAGTCTGCAAGGCTGACCCAGCTACTCTGGGTGGGAAATGGAGAAGAACGTTGCCATCGGGTCAGAGGTTAAGAGACAGCACGCGTGGAATCACTGTTCTGCAGGGAGACTAATCCTCTTGTGTAGAGAGAGGCTCCTAAGTTTTTCGCTTTAGAAGGGCAGTGAGCTTGGTTTCAAGGATCCCACGGTTTTGTACAGGGCACTGACTCGGTTACTTCCGCGAGCTGGAAACTCCAAGCCTCCCAGGAGGACGCTTGAGTGGGAGGGTGGTCAGCCCCGGGGCAGGAGCGGGCCCTTCCTGGGGAGAGAAACCTGGTCGCCAGAAGTGGGGCAACTCTGCAGGGAGCGGTAGGAGGCACATATGACGAGGGAAGGCCTCAAACAAAAGGGAACTTCTGTGGGTGGCGGGAAGTCTAGAGAAGGGGTCTCTGGTAGAAAGAGGGCCGTCGGGGTTGGCACTGACAGTAACACTGAGGCAATGTCCCTCACAGCGGTAGCCCCTCAGCTTCTGGGTTTGTTTTGACCCCAGGAAATGGAAAGGATGTCCCGGGTATGGCTAACGATAGCAAGGTCGCTTGCATCACCCTGACCCCATGTCCCCTCCGTCCCCCTCCCAAGCGCTGCAGGCCTGGGTCTGGAAAAGATGTCTCCAACAGGAAGGGGAAACTGGAGGCTGCGGTTTTAGAGCGCCCTACCCGCAAGACTTCGCACCAGTCCCGCCCCGTCCCCGCCTTCGGGGTTCTGGATGCCTTTCTGGGGAACAGGGGCCCTGGGGAGACGGGATCCCTAGGGGGCGCGTGGAGCTGCCTCGAGGGGGAGTGATGGGGCCTGGCGCTCCGGGCCTCCGGGCGCTCGAACCCGCAGGTGCTGC
>NW_022900929.1:35354555-35376009 GCF_012274545.1 Fukomys damarensis | reverse complement strand
CCGTGTGGCTCCTGTGCGCCCTCGGGCTCTGGGGCGCAGAGGCCGGATTGCCGCCCGCGCCCCCTGAGCTGCCCACCGGAGACTCCTGCCTGGCCGGCTTTACCAGCGGGGTCCCTAACTTCGTGCTGGATACCGAGGCCTCGGTCAGCAACGGGGCTACCTTCCTGGGCTCCCCCGAGGTGCAGCGGGGCTGGAACTGCGTACGCGCCTGCTGCACCACCCAGAACTGCAACCTGGCGCTGGTGGAGCTGCAGCCCGACCGCGGGGAGGACGCCATCTCCGCCTGCTTCCTCATGAACTGCCTGTACGAGCAGAACTTTGTGTGCAAGTTTGCTCGCAGGGACGGCTTCATCAACTACCTCACGCAGGAAGTTTACCGTTCCTACAGAGATCTGCAGAAACAGGGCTTTGGAGGTATGGAAGAGGGTGTCATCAGGGATGGAACGGGAGCCTCTCGGAAAGAGGGCTAGTTTGGGGGTCTTTGAGAGAGGGGAGCGTCAGAGAGGAGTTAGGAGCCAGTTGTGGTGGCAAATGCCTGTAATCCCAGTATTGTTGGAAGCTGAGGCAAGAGGATTGAAAATATGAACGCAGACTGGGCAACTTGTGATTTAGCCAAAGAGACCCTGTCTCAAAATAAAAAAGGGCTGGGGGATGTAGCTTGGTGTGATGGCCTTGGATTCAATACCTTGTGCTGCGTGGGCAAGCACACACACACACACATACACACACAAAGTGAGGGTGGAAAGTCCACTTCCATCCTGACTCTTCTGAAGTAGGCAGTATAAACAGTAAACAAGAGAGGGATGTAATGAGGGAGGGGCACATCTGTGAGACTCTGGCCCCTGATTCAGGATGTGCCCTTGTGTTGGGCTGGTGCTCACTGGGAGGCCTAGCTCTGGGCTGCTGTATGGGAGAAAGGAAGCATCTCCCCAGATTCCACCTCTGGCCCTGATAGGCTGAGTCAGACCATGAGTTGTCGCGATGCAGCAGACTGGTGATCAGAAAGGCGCTAGCCGTACACTTTGTAGGCATCTTGAGGCTTGGGCAGGTGGGCCTGGCTAGTCTCTTCCACTCTGTGGACTAAGGCCTGCTGAGTGTTCTTCTGTTGTGGGAACAGATTGTTTGGGAAAAACAGCCAGATGGTAGAGACTGAAGAACAAGTCTAGTCTGAGGTTGACCCAAGATGGGCAATGGCATTGTGGGGACAGTAGCCAGAGGCTGGGGGGGGGGTTTGTGTGTGTGTGTGAAGGAAGGCTGCTGTGTGAGTCAGCCTGCTGGTATGTGTACCTGGTAGGGGAGGGATGTCACCTGTCCAGGCAGGTGTGTGTGCTAATGCACATGAGCCAGACCAGGGCTCTCCCTACTCAGCAGGGTCTGGTAACTGAGGAGTCTGCTCTCCTGTTTACTTTCAGGCACAAGGGGAAGTGGGGGCTAGGGCTCCTCCCCATTCCTCCTAGCATCAGCAGGCAGCTGGGGCCAAGGCCAGAGTAGGTCACAGCCAGTAACCTCTGCTAGCCTCATACAGTTCACTGACTATAACACGCATCCTGCCAGGCCTCAGGTCAATAGTCTCTGAAAAGGGTACTGTTAGTAGTCATCTGCTTTTTTTCTTTTTTGGTACCAGGAATCAAACTCAGGACCTTGTACTTGCAAGGCAAGTGGCAGAACCACTGAGCTAAATCCCCAGCCCTTTGCTTCCCCCCCGTTGACACCAGGAATCGAACTTAGAACCTTGTGCTTATGAGAAGGCAAGCACAGCGCCACTGAGCTAATTTCGTGGCCTTAATCTGCTTTTTAGATTAGGAAAGAGATCTTTCATTTAAATAATTTGCCCAGGATAACACTGCTCTCAATGGTAAGCCTAGGATTCACCACACTTGAGGATAGGGGCTCCAAAAGCCCTGTGATCTCTTTCACAGGAGATCACCTTTCCAGGAGACACCTAATCCATGACAAGCAGATATCAGAAACTAAGACTGGGGAGTCCAAGGGATCAGACTGGCTGGGGCAGTTTGAGGTGGCTTAGTTTGGAAAGTGGAGAAGGGACTTTCCTCTCTAGCCTTTTCCTGGGACATTATGTCTCCCAGGATAATAATCCTCTCTGCTCTTTAGCCTTCCAGTAGCTCTCCTGGGTCTCTGAGGAGGGGAAGTGGGGTTGAAGTCTAGGCTGGGCCATGGAGCCCCACTAGGCCTGGGCTGGAGCCTATTCCACAAGGAAGCCGCAGATAAGTAGGTGGTGATGACACCAAGTGACAGTGACTGCTATTGGGTGTCCTTCCTGTGCTGACAGAGGTCCCATAGGAGACCTGAAGGGACAGAGCCTGAAACTGGATTGTGGTCTGGGAGCTAAGCTGGATAGGGGCCACTTGCCTCATTTGGAAACCACCAGGACTGGCTTTTGGCACAGGACAGGTGGCTTTGGGGACATCTGAGGAGTTCGGTGGGGCTTAGCCCGAGCCCCAGGCCATTCTAGGCCCTTGTGGTGCTCCAGGCCTGTGGGAAGTGGAGGAACCTGTGAGAGTCTGAGGCTCCACTGTCAGCTGGTAAGGCAGAGGCTGGGGATGAAAGCAGTCCAGGTAGTGTATGGTCCTTTGATCCTTGTGTTGGGGAGAGAAGTCCTCCTCAGGGTACTTGGCTTTGTTTCATCTTCTCAGCCTGTGGCTGGGCCACACTGGTTCAGATGCCTGGAACAGGCCTAGTTGCTGGTCCCTTTTGTCCCCTCCCACTCTTTCCAGAGTGCAAAGATGTCCTGAGGCCTGGCAGCTGAGAAGTTTTATTGCTATTCTAGCCCTTTGCTCTTTGGGGAGTGGCAGAGCAGGGCAACTGCTCCCTGGTCCTGGGGCATGAGGCTTGATGAGGACAGAGCTGAGGAGAAGGGACATTCCTGATTGAGCCCCAGGTGTGTCACTGCCTGCCCTTCCACCTGGGGGCAGAGGTGAGGGTGAGATGTTCCTCTGTCTCGTCTCCTTTCCCTCCTTGAGCTGGTTTTCTACACAAAGTACAAGGAAGGAAGAACCTTCCCTCCCAGCTTCTGTCCCCTCGGCTTGCCTTATGGGGTATTCTCCTGATTGCTGGCCAAGGCCCTGGGCTGGGTTGCTGCTAGACAGTCACTTTCCATTCCTCCTGCTCTCCCTGCTTTCTTTTCCCTACATCCCAGGCTAGCAGTTTCCATTCTCTCGGTTTTATAGGTCCCCAGGCCATTTCACACGTTTCCCTGAGAAACCTCTCCCTTCTGGAGCTACCTTCCTCAGTCATGTGTCCTGGTCTTCTCATCTGTGTGACCACCTTCATGAGCACCCCATGGGCTCTACTTTGCCTCATCCTGTGACTCAGCCTCCTGCTAGCTGTCCTTATCACTTTACCTTCTCCTCGTGCTTCATGCTCACACACTTGAACCCTCTGCACTTTGGCCACAACTTTAAGAATGTCACCCTTGACACTTTTCCACTTGTATGAATTCATCTGAAGACTTAGTTTCTGGGCCGGGGATTTAGCTCAGTGGTTCCGGCGCCTGCCTTGCAAGCTCAAGGATCTGAGTTCAATTCCCAGTACCAAAAAAAAAAAAAAAAAAAAAAAAAAAAAAAAAAAAAAAAAAAAAAAAAAAAAAAAAAAAAAAAAGACTTAGCTTACAAATGTGTACAAGAACTTACTGTAGTGTTGTCTGTGGTAGTGAAGACTTGGAAACCATCTCAGTGTGTGGTGGCATATCCCCTAGTGAACACTTGTTTTGCTGTTTTAGTACCAATAACGAAGGTGGCCTGGTTTAGGAAGGAAAGCTGTGAATTCAGATACTATCTTTGTCAGGGTGGGTATTGGGCATTGAGCCCAGGGGCACTCTACCACTGAGCTACATCCCCCACCCTTTTTATTTTTTGTTTTGAGAGAGGGTCTCCCTGAATTGCCAGGTTAGGCTTAAACTTTCGATCTTCCCGCCTTACTCTCCCAGGGTGCTGGGATTATAGGCATGCACAAGCATGCCCAGCTCAAATAAATACTATCTTGATGTTCACACTCACACACATACACATACAAAGTGGTAAAAGTGGATGCTTTTGTGGTAAAGAACAATTCGAGGCCAGCCTGGGCTACATAGTGAGTTCAAGACTGGTGTGGACTACACAGAGAGACACCGTCTCAGAAAAAAGGGAGGAAAGCAGGACTTCATTTTCGCTACATGTTTGTACCTTTCAGATTTTATATTATGTACATGTATTACATAAGCTTAAAAAAACAAAGCAAGATGATAAAAGCAATTGAAACCACACCTCTGAGCAGGTGGTGACCTGTAGCTTGATGTTTTAGATCAAGCACAAGAAATGAAGTCACAAAGACCCGGGTTCAAATCCCAGATGCACTGTTTAGAAACACAGCCGTGATCCTGGTCAACTTGTTTAACCTGTCAGGTGTCAGTTTTCTCATCTGAAACCAGGGTAAGGACACAGGTATGGTGGGTGGCTATGCAAGTTGGTGGTGGGGACCAGTAGTCAGCAAACTTTCTGTGGACATCTCGATAGTATTTTAGGCTTTGTATGATACAAGTCTTTGTCACAACTGCTCTACTGTGGTAATGTGAAAGTGACCACAGACAGCTGTACTCCTGCTTGCAGATGTCTCTTTTTTACTGGCGCCTTGTACATGCTAGGTGAATGTTCTAACACTGAGCCACACCATAGCTCTGAACATATTTGTATGTGTGTGCGCATGTGTATTATTTTTATACCGGGGATTGAACTCAGGACCTTGTGCTTGTGAGGCAGGTGGTGGCACCACTGAACTAAATCCCCAGCCCAATATATTTTTAACATGTCCCAAAAGATTATTCCTTCATCCACTTAAAAAACAACAGATTCAGTACATAGGCCATAGTGTGCTGTCTATACAGATGGGGATCTTTCTTGTCTGAAATCCAGCTTCTCCGTGGGGGAACCCACACCTTCCCTCTAAAGCTGGTTTCCCTTTTGCCTGTGCCTGTATTCTTCCTCCCCAGTCCTAAGAGGCCTGAGACATGTGGCTGCCGCCATCTTTCACTTCCTCCTTCCTTTCCATTCCCCTGGATGCCCTGTGAGTCCAACCCTTCCTGTTACATCTGCCCTGAACCGCTCCCCCGGCCAGCCTCATGTACAGAAACCCTGCCAAACAGGAGTGCGAACAGCTGCTGCCCAAGAAGGAACTCCCCGCTTGCAGTTCTGGGCCCTGCATTAGGCTGTGTGGACCTGGATCTACATCTTGGAGGTTGCTGTCTGCTGAGCCAGGCCTCCGGGATTCTATTCCTGTGCTTGCAGCCAGTGTCTATCCCTCTGTACAACTAGTCATTTAATATCTGAATGTTACTCCTGCTCTGTCCAAATGCTCTGGCCTGGCACCTAGGACACTCTGAAACTGGTCCCAGCCTGGCTGGTCTCCTTCCTGTCCATCTAACTAGCCTCACAAATCTAACTGCTTGCTTTGGTTTTGCATGTTTTCTGTTGTCATAAGCTGCATCCCATATTCTTCACTGCCAACGCAGCAAAAACAAAAACATCTTCAATTCTCCCTAACTGGGTGATGGACATGTATTATCTCAGCACTCTGGGAGGCTGAGGCAGAAGGATTCAAGCCCAGCCTGGGCAATTCAGTGGTTTAGTAAGACTTTATCTCAAAAATAAAAAGGACTAGAGGATATAGCTCCCCGTGAAGGCCCAAGGTTCAGTTACCAGTACCGCCCCCCCAAAAGTCCTTCTCCAGACATTATTCTTCCCCTAGCCTGTGGTGGCCTTCACACAGTGTCCACTGTCTTGTTTTATATACACCCTGTTTCCTGTTGTTAGATCTCTTCTGACCCCTGGACTGTAGTCCTGCTAAGCTCTATATTAATTTCCTAGGGCTGTGGTAACAGATTACCATGAACTGATATGTTTTCTCACAGTTCTGGGAGTTCTAGAGGCCAGAGTGTAATGTCAAAATGTTACCAAGGTTGAGCGTGGTGGTCTGCACCTGTAATCCTAGCGCTCAGGAGGCTGAGGCACGAGGATCACTGTGAGTTCGAGAGTAGCCTGGGCTACATAGTGAGTTCCAGGTCAGTCTCAACTACAGAGTGAGACCCTGTCTCAAAAAACCAAAAAAAAAAAAAAAAAGGACACACTGCTCCCAGGACTCCAGAAATGAAGCCCTTCCTTCCTCTTTCTGCTTCTGGTGTCCCTGCCTTGTGGCCTCATCCCTGGGTCTCTGCCTTTCCTTATGGTATTTTCTTTCAGTCTGATCTTCTGGGTTATTTTTGTTTGTTTTTTGGTACTGGGGATTGAACTGGGGTCCTTGCGCTTTTGAGGCAGGCAGCAGAGCTAAATCCCTGGCCCTGATCTGTTTGTATAAGGTCATTTGTCATTGGATTTAGGACCTACTCAGCTAATCCAGGTTGCTCTTATCTGGAAATCCTTTACTCAATTACTTCTGTAAAGACTCTTTCCAAATAGGGTCCCATTCATGGGCTCCAAGGGCTTACCATCCAACCTGGTCCAGACAGGAGTCCTGCTTTGTGCCATCTCCCTGCTCCATCCCCTCACTCTGAGCTGGGAAAGCTGTGGCCACTATGCCCAGTTTACTTTTAACTTTTTTTTTTCTTTCTCTCCAGTCAACCCAGGGTCTTTGCACTGAGCAACAATCCTCAGGCCTTTTTTATTTTACTTTTCTTTTTTCCTGGTACCAGGGATCGAATTCAGGACCTTGTGCTTGCAAGGCAGGTATGGTGCCACTCAGCTAAATCTCTGGTCCTTTATTTTGTATTTTGAGATAGGGTTTTGCTATGTCGCTAAATTGCTGAGGCTGGGCTTAAAATTGGCAGTCCTCCTGCCTCAGCCAAGTGCTGGGATTACAGGTGTGCACCACTTTGCCTGGCTCCCAAGTGAAGTTTGTGCTGTCACCACTCCACTTCTTTCCTAGGAGAGATTTAGTCCATTCAGTGAGAGCTCACTTCCCTTACCTTCTTCAGGGGCCCAGATCCCCAGGGCCTGGGTGGGCATAGACCTGAAGGTACAACCCCAGGAGCCCCTGGTGCTGAAGGATGTGGGCAACACAGACTGGCACCTACTTCAGGGTGACTCCGGCCTCAGCATAGAGGTGAGACACTGGCTGGTGCCCTTCCCCTCCCCTCTGCCTGCTCCGGGTGGGTGGGGTGGAGAGAAGGTGGGGAGCCAGTCAAGTGGCAGTGGCTGAGAAGGCCTGGGGTGGCCCGGGGCATGGAGGCTGCCCAGCCTGATGGCCAGTCCTGTGTGTAGAGGAAGAAGCCGGACCAGGTGGAGCTGTGGGGACTCAAGGAAGGCATCTACCTGTTCCAGCTGACTGCAGCCGGCTCAGATGATCCCCAGAGCACAGCAAACGTCACGGTCACTGTGCTGTCCACCAAGCAGACAGAAGGTGCAGGGCGGGCAGGTGGCACCTGGCACTCCCAACTTCCCCACCCTGCCACAGCCCTGCAGGCCCTCACCTGCTCTGCCCTCTCCAGACTACTGCCTGGCCTCCAGCAAAGTGGGCCGCTGCCGGGGCTCCTTTCCCCGCTGGTACTATGACTCCAAAGAGCAGATCTGCAAGAGGTTCATTTACGGAGGTTGCTTGGGTAACAAGAACAACTACCTTCGGGAGAAGGAGTGCATGCTGGCCTGCCAGGATGTGCAAGGTGGGCTTTGAGCAGCAACCTGGGCTCAAGTGACTCCCTAGGACGGATGTCTCCTCACCGGGCGGGGAGGCAGTGGGGCAGTCCCCATTCCCACCACTTTCATCCCTGGGGAGCCCACCCTCACTTCTTTTTCTTTCTCTGCAGGCCCCTCCATGGAAAGGCAGCATCCAGGTGGGCTTCTTCTTCCCTGTTTCACCTTGCTAGGTCCCCTACCAGCCTGCCTCTGCCCTGTCCTCACCACAAAGCCCCCACCCCTACCCACCTCACACCTTCCCATCAGATGTGCCCAGTCTACAAGGAGGAGGAGCCGGGGTGGTGGAGACGCCCAGGTAGACTATGGGCCCTTGGCACCATCTCTGCCCAAGCCTGAGCTCACCCCCTACCATTACGCCCCTTCCCAGTGTGCTCAGGCAGCTGCCAGCCCACCCAGTTCCGCTGCAGCGATGGCTGCTGCATCGACAGCTTCCTGGAATGTGACGACACCCCAGACTGCCCTGACAGCTCGGACGAGGCCGCCTGTGAGAAATGTGAGGCCTGGGGTTGGAGAAAGGGCGGGTAACCCGAGGGGAGGACCTGACCCTGGAACCCTGGAGAAACCCCTCTTGGGCTCAAACCCCTGACCTTTCATCTCTGCAGATAGCACTGGCTTTGACGAGCTCCAGAACATTCATTTCCCCAGTGAAAAAGGTGAGGCCTCTGGGTGGGGACACCTCCACTCCAGGATGCTGGCACCATGGGGGAGGGGCTCCCTAGCTACCTTCTGTGGCTCCATTTCCCAAACATCACAGTCAGTTGGACAACTTGGTGACTCTCGCCATGCCCATGTGTATTGTGTAATCACTTTTTAACTTAACGTGCTGAGAAGGACATTTCACATCAGTGCCATAAATGGTTTTGGGGTTGTTTGATTTAGTTTGGTGTTTTGAGACAGAGCCTTGCTATGTAGTTCAGGCTGGCCTTGAACTCATTATGTAGCCCAAGCTGGCCTCAAACTTGCAACAATCCTCTTCCCTCGGCCTCAACAGTGCTGGGTTTATAGGCATGCACCACCACGCCGGGCCAGTGCTGTAAGTGGAAAATTGCTGACTTGCCACAAGTTGAAACTAATGATAAAAATAAGTATAACAAAACACTGTTAATACATTTTCACTGGACATTTTAACTACCAAGGCTCAGACTCAGACCCTGAGGCCCATCGTCTATTAAAACTGTGAACTGGGTGTGGTGACTCATAGTGAGTTCAAGGCCTGCCTGGACTATATAGGGAGGCTGAGGGGAAAAAATTGCAGCTGAGTTCAAGGCCAGCCAGAACTACACAGCATACTCCTGTCTCAAAAACACAAAACAGGGCTAGCGATTTAGCGCAGTAGTTCCGCCGCCTGCTTCAAAAGTGTAAGGTCCTGAGTTCAAGCCCCAGTACCAAAAAAAAAAGAAGCAATCGCTGTTACTCAAAAAACAAAACAAAGGGCCGGGGATTTAGCTCAGTGGTTCTGCTGCCTGACTCGCAAGCACAATGACCCGAGTTCGATCCCCAGTACCAAAAAAAAAAGTTGTCAATCACTCAGTGATAGAAAACAGACCTTAACACAGAGAGAAAAGTTAAAACAAATTGACGGAGGAATAAATGTTAGTGTCCTGGATTTGTCTTTGTAGCATAAGTGGGGGTGGGGGGAGTGTTTCTGGGCTCCCAGAAGAGTGGAATAGCAGCCAGGTGCGTCTGGCGGCCCTGGGGGCTCACTTACCCCCCTGCTTGCCCCTACCCCAGGGCACTGTGTGGACCTGCCAGACACAGGGCTCTGCCAGGAGAACATCCCACGCTGGTACTACAACCCCTTCAGCGAACGCTGTGCCCGCTTTACCTACGGTGGTTGTTATGGCAACAAGAATAACTTTGATGAAGAACAGCAGTGTCTGGAGTCCTGCCGAGGCATCTCCAGTGAGCCTGGTGGTGGGCTGGGGTGTGTGGAAGGAAAGCCTGCTTTGTCCGCATCTGGGTGGTCACCCCTCCATCCTGAGTGCCTGCACTGGTTGTAAGAGGATGGTGCAGAGTGGCCGGGGCACAGGAGCAGCCGAACCTCAGCCCTTAGAGCTGACTGTCTCTCTCCTCCATCATTTTGCAGAGAAGGATGTTTTTGGCCTGCGGCGAGAGAACTCCATTCCCAGTGTAGGTAAGCTTTGGGTCTGCCCCACTGCCAAGGTGACTGGCTGTGGCTGCCTGAGCCATGTTGAGAGGGACCCTGAGGTTCCCCATAGGGACATCATGCCACAATGAAATAGTGAGGGGTGGAAGTACAGCAAGGGACGTGCCAGGTGTCTTATCTGCAGAGTCCCAGGCTTTGCCTCAAGCCCCTTGAAGCAGAGCAACTTGGAGCTGGATCTGAGACCCACTGCCTTCCCTCTGGGCTCATGGGGCAGCCTTTAAGCTACCGGTGAGCAGGGTGCCCATGTGCTTCCACATTTGGCACCTGTTCACCTCGGTCCCTCCCTTCGAAGTGGGTGGACATCAGAACCAGGCAGGACTTAGGAGCCCTCATTCTGTCCCTTCTGCCCCCAGGCTCGGTGGAAGTGACCGTTGCTGTACTCCTGGTCACCTGCATCATAGTGGTGATAGCCATCTTGGGTTACTGCTTCTTCAAGAACCAGAGAAAGGACTTCCAAAGACACCGCCACCACCCGCCACCCACGCCCGCGAGCTCCACTGTCTCCGCCACCGAAGACACAGAACACCTGGTCTATAATCACACGACCCGGCCACTCTGAGCCAAGGGCACTTCCTGCTTGTGAAGACTGGGGACACTTGGGGACCAGACTCCTTCTGCCTGTTTTGCAGGCTTTTGTGCCTCAGAAGCAAGGCTTTTCCTCTCTAGAGAAGCCTCAACTGAACTTGCACCAGCTGTTCCTGAGAAAGCTCAAGGGTCTGGGAGCAGCAGAAAACCCCTGAGCCATTATTGGACATGAAAGGACCCACCTAAAGCTGGGTTTTTGTTGTGTTCAAAGCTGCCTGCCGCCGCCCTCTGGCTCTGGGAAGAGAACTGGGGTGGTATTGGACACCGACCCTATCTGCCACAGCTCCCCTTCATCTTTGCACAGTGTGGGGCTGGGAGGGAGGACTTCCCTATGTAGTTCGTGCTATAAAGAACTGCTTTTTTTGGGGTACCGGGAATTGAACTTGGGACCTTGCACTTGCAAGGCAGGTGGTAGAACCTTTGAGCTAAATCCCCGTCCCCTAAAGAACTGCTTTTGGGGTGCTGGGGACAAAACTCAGTGGTAGAGTGTGTGTGTTTAGCATGCCCGAGGCCCTGGGTTCAATTCCCAGCACTGAAGAGGGGGTGCTTTGTCTTTATTTAATGTCTGGGGGTGAGAGGAGTAGAAGCTGGCTGTCTTTCTCCTCCCATAAGATTGAGCTGTTTTCCTGCAACCAGCCCCAGCCTAGCTTAGACAAGCAGTGAGAGCTGGAAGAGACCCAGCTACATCCTGCATCCTCCACTCCCTGGCCCCAGGGCTCCCCAACATCTCACCCCAGCCCTTCCTCAGCTTCCCAGGTCCTGTGCACTCCATGTAAAAAAGGTGTATGAGGCTGGGGGTGCACCTTGGGCACAAAGTGCTTGCCTAGCACAACCAACGCCCTGGGTGTTCAGTCCCCAGCTCTGCAGAAATAAACAAAATGAAATGGTTTGTTTTGTGGAGTTTCTGCCTTTGGGACGAGGTTACATGGGGGAGATGAGAGGGCCCATCGAACCGGTTCTGGCTCTGGCCACCCTGCTTGGCAGGTTTTCCCACCACTCCCGAAACTGCCCTGGTCCTGAGGGTGAAGAGCTGTTGGGTTTGACCACTGGAGAGAAGGGATTAGGGAAGTCCAAGTGCAGCTGGGCAATATATAGACTTATGGTTCTGTTCAGTAGTTAGGACAAGCCAGCCTCATGCAGTTGGAGGTAGGGGACACACAGACTGGAACCTGGCTCCCTACACCCCCACCCCGAGCTCCAGTACTGGGATTGAATATAGGGCCTTTGCACTGAGCTATATCCCTAACCTTTGTTTTTTATTTTGAGATTTTCACTAAATTACTGAATTGCCCAGGCTGACCTCAAACTTGGAATTCTTCTGCCTCTGAGTAGCTGGGATCACCAGGTGTGTACTACCTTGCCTCACAAACCCTGGCCTTTAGCTCCACCTGATGCAGCCCAGGTTACCAGCTGCTACCCCACACACCCACAGAAGTCCTGGCTTCACAGGAATGCAGCTCCTCCCCAGGCTCTGGGCTCCTGCTCAGCAGCTTTTATTTCAAGGGCCACACCACCCATTCCCCTACATTTGTTTAAGCTACTTACACTGTCCACCCCCTCCATAATCGTGTGTGTGTGTGTGTGTGTGTGTGTGTGTGTGTATGTGTTACTGGTGATTGAACCCAGGGTCTTTGCACTGAACTACATCCCCAGGCCCCACTCCCTTTTTATTAAGTTTATTGGTGCATTTTAGGTATACAATATGATGACATTCATCATTGGGAATTTGTACCTTTACATGATATATCTCACCCCCTCTCCCACACCTTTCATTTTGAGACAGGGTCTCACTAAGTTGCCCAGGCTTGGTTTGAACTTAGAATCACCTTCCTCAGCCTGGATTACAGGCTGTCTCAGCTAGGATTACAGGCATGTGCCCCACAGATGGCTAGAATTATGTATTTTGGGGGGAGGGTACCAGGCATCTAACTCAGACCCTGTACTTGCAAGGCAGGTGGTGGCATCACTGAGCTAAATCCCCAGACCTTTTAATTAAATTTTTAATTTATTTTACAAACTACATTGAGCTCCTAAGGGCCAGGCGCTGCTAATGATTAGAATTTTAGTATCGTCAAGTACCTGGGAAGCACTATTGAAATTCTTCACATATCTCAAATTGGCTCAGCATAGACCCTGGGACAAAAGTACTATTATTATCCCTCTTTTCCAGGTGAGGAAACTGATGTCCGGGTGAGTTCCCCAGGAACTGGAACAGGCTTAGGAGGACTCAACCCTAACAGTGCAGTGCTGTAGCCTAATCTTCCAGGAGAGGTTGGGGCTGCCTTTGAGCAATTGCACTGTGAGTGATAGGAGAGGGTATGTGTGGAGCCTCAAGTGCACGACTGCACACCTGCACATGAGGTGTGAACACCTCCACCACTGCCGCCTGCCTAGACCACCTCCCCATTCTCATCCCTCAGCCCAAGTTCAAAGTACTGCACATGGAGAGCACCAGAAGGCTGGCACTTCCCACTTCACACCCTGCCTGCCCTCAGGACTCTGCACATGGGGCATCTTCATTTGTGTCCATATCTGTCTCCCTGCCACTTCTGGAGCTGGGTGATTAATGGCTCAAACGCTATTCCAACGCCCATAACAGTGATCCACATAGAGTAAATGCTTAGTGTTTGCTGGCCTGGAGTGAGCATCCTCTCCTCTCAGGAGAGGACGCAGAACACCTGAGATGCCAGGCATAGTTTCAAACCTACCACTCTGGAGGGAGGAAGTGGGAGCTTGTTGAGGCCACTAGGGGGCACTCTCAACATGACTGCGTTCTGTGTCTTCGTGCAAAGGTTTACAGGGAGTTCAGGCTCAGCCAGGTGCAGGGCTCCAGGCAGTGAAGGCTCAGATGCTGCCTGCTCTCCCGGAGTTATCCTCTGGAAGGCAGGCAGCGTGGATGCAAATACTGTAACAATTTGGTCCCTAAAGTGCTCTAATCCTCTAGGACTTCCCCAGGCACCTTCGGCTCTGTCCACACCCAAATGATTCTTGCCTGTCATCTGCTTTGCCAGTTGCCTCTATCTCGATTACCCCTTTGACCCTGAAAGGTCCTACTTTGCCCTATGCATGACCCAGCTCAAAAACTTCTCCCCGGCTTTCTGGCCAAAGCTCACAGCTGTCCTGTCCTCCTCATGCACTCATGATGTGCCACACACAGTGGTGCTGAGTCAGTGTGTCTGCCCTCAACTGGCCAGGCTCCTTGGGACAGGGACTGGCTCCCGCTCACCTCAGTGTCCGCCATGCTGGGCCCTGCTGTGGATATGAAGTGTCCAACAACTGGCTGTTGGAAAGATGCAGAGGCTGGTCAAGCCAGGGAGATTAAGAAGGCTGAGAAATGGCTTCAGGCAAGAAGTATGAAGTAGGTGAGCAAGGTCTATGAGAAGAGATATATGTGCACTAATATTCACAACAGCATTATTCACAATAGAAACCCAGC
This sequence comes from Fukomys damarensis, assembly GCF_012274545.1. Classification (NCBI taxonomy): domain Eukaryota; kingdom Metazoa; phylum Chordata; class Mammalia; order Rodentia; family Bathyergidae; genus Fukomys; species Fukomys damarensis. The sequence continues at coordinate 35,362,139 of NW_022900929.1, read as the reverse complement.
CGGGTATGGTGGTGCACGCCTGTAATCCCAGCACTCAGGAGGCTGAGGCAGGAGGATCACTGAGTTCAAGACCAGCCTGGGTTACATGGTGAGTTCCAGGTCAGTCTCAACTACATAGTGAGACCCTGTCTCAACAAAACAAAACAAAACAAAAATAGCAACCCAAGTGTCCACAGACAGTTAAATGGATAAGCCAAATGGAATACATTCAAAAGTTACAATAGGATGTTAGTCTTAAAAAAGAAAATTCTGTCGGGTGTGGGGGTGCATCATGCCTGTAATCTCAGCACTCCAGAGGCTGAGGCAGGAAGATCCCGTAAGTTCGAGGCCAGCCTGGGCTGGCTGAATTCAAGGTCAGCCTGGACTACTACATAGTGAGACCATGTCTCAAAAAAAAAAAAAAAAAAAAAAAAGAATTTCTATAGACGTAAGGTACAACAAAGATGAAGCTTGAGGATATTTTAAATGAAATAAACTAGTCACAGAAAGACAAATACTATATGATTCTACTCATATGAAGCACCTAGAGTAGTCAAAAATCACAGAGTCAGAAAGCAGAATGGTTATTGCTGGGGGAAGGAAGGTTTGGGGCAATTGTTTTTGGGGTATGATATTTCAGTTGTGCAAGATAAATAGTTCTGGAGGATGGATTGTGGAGAAGATTGCACAACAATATGAATGTACTAAAGGGCACTGATCTGGGGACTTATAAATAGTCAAGATAACCCCCAATTTAAAGACTCAGTCCAAAAATGGGCATCTGAAATGAATAGACTTCCTAGATGAAGAAGTAGAAACAGCAAATAAATATACGAAAAAATGCTCAACATTACTGGTCATTCGAGAGATGCAAACTGAAACAATGCTGAGATTCCACCTCATTCCAGGAACAATGTCTGCTATCAAGAAATCAACAGGGCTGGGGATTTAGCTCAGTGCACTGCTCCTGCCTCACAAGCTCAAGGTCCTGAGTTCAATTCCCAGTACCTAAAAAAAAAAAAAAGAAAGAAAAGAAAAGAAAAGAAAAGAAAAGAAAAGAAATCAACCAATAACAAATGCTGGTGAGGCTCTTGGGGGAAGAGGAACCCTTCTCCACTGTTGGTGGGAGTGTAGTCTATGCAACCACTGTGGAAATCAGTGTGGAGATTCCTCAAAGAACTAAAACTAGAGGTTCCATTGGACCCAACTATTCCCCTTCTTGGTATCTTCCCGAAGACTTAAAAGCATCACACCACAGCAATATATGCACACCCATGTTTATAGCGGTATAGTTTGTAATAGCTAAAGCTTGGAAACAGCCCAAATGCCCATCAACCGACAAATGGATAAAGAAGATGTGGGTTTTTTTATACAATGGAGTACTATTCATACAGAAGGATGAGCTTCAGACATTTATAGCTAAATGGATGAACCTCGAGACCATATTTGTAAATGAGATAAATGGGACACACATGTTTAAATACCGCATTGTTTCTCTGGTGTGAGAACTGAAAACGGAAATAAGGACTAAAATGTATCTACTGATATTGGGAAATGGGAAGGAAATGTTCAAATGGGAAAAGGAACAACAGGGAGGGGAGGGGGAAAGGAAGGAAGGGACACAAAAGAAGTGAAAATAGAAGGAAAAAATGGAAACACAGCTTTTGTATGTAGGTAGGGGAGGGGGTCAGAGGGATGGGAAAAAAGAGGCAGGATATATCATGATATATCATATATCATGTGCAAACTCCCCGTGGTGAGTGTTATCATCATGTATATCTAAAATGTACCAACAAATGTTTCAACAAGTGCTTCAAAAAAAAGAAAAGAAAAAGAAAGAAAGAAAAAAATCAAGATACTTGGGAAGTAAGGAACTTGAATTCATACCAAGGGAAAAACATAGCATGAATGTCATGTCATGTGTTCTAGAATGATGGGGGAAAATGAGCAGGTGCACCTGGATATGGGTGTGTGTGTGTGTTCCAAACAAAACAAAATCACAGCAAAGACTGGGGAGCAGAAATCACGGGTCTTGTTCGGTATGGGAGCAGCAGCTACTCCATTTGTCTCAGAGTCATTCAAGAGGGTGTGAAGAGGTGGGTGAGTGGAGACTGTACAGGTACTCACTCAGGGACAGAGCAGGGGAGGGGGCCCCAGCATCAGGAATAGGTAGCAGGCTAGGGTCTCATTCAGTCTGGGCTTGAACTCACTGCAAAGCCCAGGCTGGTCTCAAACTCATAGTGATCGTCCTGCCTCAGCCTCCTGGGTGGTGAGATTACAGGTGTGCGCCACCATGCCCACCTCTAAATGAATGAATGAATAAATAAGAAAATTGAAGATGTAGCTTAGTACAAAGGCCCCGGGTTCAATCCCCAGAACTGTTAAAAAAAAAATGTTGCACACCTGCAGCTTTCAATCATACTCTGACCCAAACAGTGGTTTAATTTCTTTTCTTTTTTTTTTTTTTTTTTCCCGTACTGGGGATTGAACTTGAGTCCTTGAGCTTGTGAGGCAGGGGGCAGAACCACTGAGCTAAATCCACAGCTAATCTTTTTAATTAGTTGCCAGCATTTATAGAAGCAGGTATTCAGTTCATGTATATAAATTACTAGCTTCTCATATAAATGTGGGCCCTGTCCATTGTCTGCCCACATTCCTGCAGCAGGCCAGGAGCTGAGCCTGGGGTCCTTTGCAACCAACCAGGCCTTAAATCATTCCCAGCCTGCCACTCCCATGCTTAGGTATTCCCCAGACCCTCCGGGCGTCATCTTCTTCCCCAAAGCCTCTCCTGCTTTCTACATATTGGGGACAGGTCTCCAAACTCATTGGTCCTAACACTTCCAATAAACATCACAAAAATTGTGTTGTTCCTCCCAAACCCATCCCTGCCCACTTAAACAAACAGCCCTGCCTGAGGAGCGATTTGCCCTATTGCACAAGACCCTGTCCCCACCCAACCACCATAGGACAAAAGGCCGGGAGGGATGGTACTTTCAAGCCCCCTTAGGGAGGGGCTGCTGTAAGTGGCCTCACCTTGAAGGCCAAATCTGGAAGCTGAGCTTCAGCCCAAGGTCCACCTGGTGTGCCCCAACACATCCAAGCTCTAGAGAGAGCTGCTGGCTTTACCTTCCTACCTGGGCCAGCTGGGGAGGGACTGTATCAGCTGATGCTCAGAACAGCAAGAAAAAGAGAACAGGCTTGGAAAGAAATAGGGGGCCAGGGATTTGGCTCAGTGGTTCTGCCGCGTGCCTCACAAGCTCAAGGTCCCAAATTCGATCCCTAGTACCAAAAAACTTGTAGAGTTTAAATAAGAGGGGTGGGGCCGGGGATTTAGCTCAGTGGCACAATATCTGCCTTATAAGCACAAGGTCCTGAGTTCAATCCCAGTACCAGGAGAAAAAAAAAAAAAAAAAAAAAAGGGGGGGGGGCTATATATTCAGAAAAGTAAGCCCAAAACCTGAATAAGGATATTTGCTCAGATCTTCACAGTATTATCTCTCCCTGGTAATGACAGGTGCTGGATCCCTCTGCCCCTGTACTACACACTGAACTCAAGGAGCCCTAAGCACTGAACTACAATTTCCATCCCTTTTTATTGTTCATTGTTTTGAACAAAGTCTTGCTAAATTGTCCACACAGGCCTTGAACTTGCCACTTCTGCTCACTCAACCTTCCAAGTTACTGGGATGACAGTAGGTGTGTGTTAGCATGCCCAGCTTCCATCTGCAGTCTCTAATTTTCCTGCAATGAATGTCTACTGCTGTGTGTGTGTGTGTGTGTGTGTGTGTGTGTGTGCGCGCGTGTTTGGTACTGGGGATGGAACTCAGGTCCTTGCACCTGCAAGGCAGGTGGTAGAGACACTGAGCTAAATCCCCATCCCCTCTACTGCTTTTGTAGTAAGAAAACATATTCCAATATATAAGAGAGGGACAAATCATCAGACACCTGAACTCTGCACCAGGCTCCAGGCAGTGGGGATGGGAAAAAAGAGGGAGCTTGCAGACATCTGAGGAAGGAAGCCAGTGTAGGACTTGGCGACTCCGGGCTGTGCATGGACAGCATGAGTCAGCATAGCTATCAGCTCTTGATCCTGGGAGGCTGGCTGTGTGGCAATGCCACTGACAGAAACAGGGACGTGTGGAGGAGGGGCAGTTTCAGGAGGACCAGGCAGAAGGTGAGGGGCCACTTGGTACCAGATGGGGACCAGTTTTGTTGACTTCACATCATCACTTAGCTGTTGTTTGCTTACTATTTTGTTGCCTTTTTTTTTTTTTTTTTTTTTGGTACCAGGGATTGAACTCGGGTCCTTGTGCTTGCGCGGCAGGCAGTGGCACCAATGAGCCAAACCCCTAGCCCTAGCCGTTATTTGCTTATGCCTCACCTATGAGGGAAGGATTTAAGGCAGTTATTGGTGTATATAAATTATGTGATAAAATGAGTATAAAGTAGGAATGATATATTTTTTTTTTTTTAGTAAAGGAGGAACATAAAAAACTAGAGTCAGGAGCAAGTCAAAAGCATAGGCAGCTCCAAGCAGTCTGGCTGTCATTGTGTGTTTTGAGGTCCCATAGGCTCAGAGGTGAGGTGTCAGGGCCTGGTGAGGGTGGAGGGAGTCTCTGGGTTTGGAAGAAAAGTGGATGGGATGATAGGAGAGAGCAACAGCAGGCAAGCCAGGGAGGGAAGGAGCAGATGTGGTCAGATGGGCAGCAGGCGGCGTGCAGCAGAGAGGGTCCAAGGCCCAGAGACCACGGGCTTCTAACACTGATGAGCATTGCAACCACCATGATGTGAAGATGAGGGGATGCCTGGCAGAGGGAGGTCACCCTCCTGGAGGGACAGGCTAAAGGTAGAAGAGAGCTCCAGGGGACCTGGGGTTAAAAAGGCTCCTTTGTGGACACTCTAGCTCACTTGGGGGTGTCTTTCCTGGGATTTTTCCTCTGAGCCACCCCCATGATCCCCTACAAGCATTTTATGATGCTGAGTTAAGCAGTAGTCTATCACCCCAGAGAGAGGGCCCATAGTAGTACATGAATATCAAAAGTGATAAACTAAACGACAAGATGCTTTCTGTCCTGACACGATGGCCTTGGCTTCTGATTTCAAGGCTGTGGGACCCTCTGAGTTCTGAGCTACGGAAGCTGTCAGAGCTGAGGAACTGAGGCCTGAGAGAGGTAGTGACTGGGCCAAGGTCACACAGGTAGGGGCCAGAACTGGGCCAGAAAGCCAGGGTTCCAGAGCCCCAAGGCCTTTGCTCTGCAAGTCTCATCTTCTCCAGACAGCCGGGCTTTGGTTTCTGTCCTTTCTCAGGAAGTGGGACAAAGGAACCACAAGCCAAGAAGCTGTCAGGGCTGGTCCCAAACCCCAGGAGGCTGGGAACCAAAAGTCCACACCCATGTAAACATAGGCCAGCGCTGATACCTCTTACCTGGCGCTCGGAAACTTCCTCCAAATCTGGTCTCAGCGATTATCTTGCTTATCTGTGCAGGTCCCCTGGGAGCCAGGGAGGGGCAGAGAATATTAGCCCCAGTTCAAGACCGGAAGAGATTCACTTGAAAGGAACGGCCCTAATTTACCCAAATCACACAGCGGGTCAGGATAGGGCTGAAACGGGAGGCGGAGTCTCAAGGCTTCATGGGGAGGGTACTGTCCACAGAGCACACAGCCCGCTGGCCAGTGTAGGGGAAAGAAATGTGCACAATACCGGGGATCCAGGGGCCCCATTCCACCAGGAGAGCCTCCTGCTGCCCTGGGGAAGACCTGAAGGGATGAGTTCTGCTGGCTGGTGCACAAGCCGAGCCAGGACAGGAGTTCAAGCAGGAGACAGAGGCAAGAAAACTGGCCACGGAGCATGCGCATTAGAGAGGGAGCGATCAACAACTGCTGCAGGGTGGGGTCTGTGCTGCCTGCTTCCTGCCAGTCCCAAGGGGCCTGAGGGAACTTGTGTGCCCACATGGGGCTCAGAACCCTGCTGCCCTCACTAGCAGGGTCTTGAGAATCACCCATCTGGTTTTGGTTTTTTTGTTCTTTGCAGGGAGGTAACAGGAATTGAACCCAGGGTGTTCCACGTGCTAGGCAAGTGCTGTACCACCAAGCTCTATCCCCAGCCCCAGGGTGTCTTCTGGGGAGAAAGGCATGCTGGTCAAGGGGGCATGGACCTAGTGCCAATGACTGAGTCCACCTTCCAGAGGCCAGGAGGGTGACCGTAGGCCAAGGTTATTGCTAAACTGGCCATGCAGTCTGATAAGGAATTCTAGTTATCCCAGTTATGTGTTCACCGTTCAGCCCTGATTAGAAAAGAAAGCCTGAGGATGTTCCACCAGCAGATCAGGCCCACTCAGTGTTCACTTCTACCTTGCCTGCCCCAGCCCTGTCTCTGGCTCCTTTATTCTCCAGCCCAGGACAACCTGGTTTTCCCAGAAACCTGGCTTCCCAGCACTCTGTGACTCTGTGACCTAAGAGATCAATTTCTGCTGGGCATAAGAGTGCACACTTCGAATCCCAGCAGTGTGGGAGGCTGAGGCAGGAGGGTCACAAGTTCAAGTTCTGCATAGGCAATTTAATGAGAAATAAAAAGTTAAAAAGAGCTAGGGAAGTAGCTCAGTGCAAAGGCTTTGGATTCAACCCCCAGTACTGGGGAGAGAGAGAGAGAGAGAGAGAGAGAGGGAGGGAGGGGAAGCCTGAACCCAGGTCCAAGATCTAGCTCTGCCTTGACCTTACTATGTTGTTCTGTGCTGTGGTCTCATCTGAGAACTGGGGCTAATAAAAGCTGTCTGGGTCCGTTTTAGCTCAGCTGTAGGGATTTTAGACAATAATGAGGGAGGTGAGGCTGCCTGAGGGTTGCTGCACACAGGTGCAGAAAGCAGCAATGCCGGGGTCCAGGAAGTCGCTCCTTGCTGTTGCTGCAGGGTGACTCATGTGTGCCTCCACTGGTTCCGTTCATCAGAGGATCTGGCCCAGGCCCAAGGAGGGCCCTACCAGCACAGCCCTGTTTAGAGCAGGTTTCCTGGCAGCCAACGAGCAGTGGGCAGGTCTGACCTGTGAGAGCCCAGCAGTGGTTACTGCCCGGGGCCAGGGCTGGTTGCAAAAGGGACCAGGGCTCCTGACACAGTCTGCGCTGGGTCTCACTCAAGCTGGTTCCCAGGAGAACGGGAGCACAGAGAGGGTGCGTCACCTCTGCCCTGGGCACCTCTCTGATCCCGTGGGGAAGGCCGGGATGCCAGATCTTCAGGCATGCGCGTACTCACACTTCAGTCCAGATCCAGCCTGCTCACCCACGCAAGATGCTCATGGAGCACCCCCAGCAGATCCACAAGACTGAGCACAGACGAAGACACGCAGCCCCCAAAACCAGCCCCACCTAGATGCTCATACACAGGCACAGACACCAACACACATTCCCAGACACACATATATGGTTGTGTATAACACACATTACTATGCACACACAGACACACACCAATTTTCTCGTAGAGCCTCCTGCTTTTACATAGATTCCAAGACATGCACATATGGGGACTTGGTCAGGTCTCCAGAAAGGCAACACTGTTAATACACAGCACAACATCAGGGACCCACGAACACAAACACACACACACACACACACAC
>NW_022900929.1:35349497-35354494 GCF_012274545.1 Fukomys damarensis | reverse complement strand
CAGCACAACATCAGGGACCCACGAAAACAAACACACACACACACACACACACTTTGTCATCATTTAGTATTTACTGAACACCCATGGTCTGCTAGTCACGCTTCAATAGAAAGGAGCCCCCCCACCCCTGCCAGTCATCTCCCCACACAAAAGCCCAAGCTTTCTCATAAGATCACCTGGGGATTTTACCGGGGCCCAGTCTCCAAGCCAAAGGGGGAAAACTTCTTTTTCTATAGACAGTCAATGACCCATAGCACAAAATAATAATCAATTGTAGATGTAGCGTCATTTATACTGGTAATAGAAAGCAAGTTAAAAGAAGATAACCCATATACTAAAGAATTTAAAGTCAGACAGAAGCACTTAACAGACGTGTAGTTACAGCTTGCAGTCAGAGTTTTTAACAACATGATAAAACACTGCTAAAATTCCAAATGCCTTTGAGCTACTTCTTAAACAGGAACTGAAATTCAAAGAACTTGACTGGAATGAAAAAAAGTTTTTTTTTTTTAAATGAAAAAAATTAGAAAATTGCATATAAAGTATGGTCACAAAAAAGTGTTTAAAGAAATATGCACAGAAGACAAAAAGGAAGTACAACAAACTGTTGTTACTGTCTTTGGGAGTTAAGAGTATAAAGGAATTTAAAACTTTTTTCTAATTTGGATTTTCAAATTTTCTGAGTATCATGGAAAAAAATAAGCATATTGAAAAAAACCAGCTAAGGGCTACATAGACATTAAAGACAATTGACCTTAATGAGAACATATCTAAGAATATTATATATGTGAAACGTCATTTTATTTAAATAACACAATAAATGTTTCTTTAAATATAGATTTCAGGGGTGGGGGTGTGTGGCTCAGTGGTGATGGACTTGTCTAGCAGGTGCAAGGCCCTGGGTTTGATCCTCAGCATGGCAAAAAAATATTTTTAAAAAATTGTTAAAGAGTGTTCCAGAAAAGTAGACAGAGACCATATTAAATAGAGAGACACAGAGCTGGAGAGAGCCAGTGGCTTTGGAACCAGAGGTGAACCCCTCATTATGCACAGGTTTGGGCCCTAAGCCTCAGAAGCCTTTCCAGCAAGCCATTACCCTTCGACCTCAGTCTCCTGGGAGTTGCAAATCTGGACCTGAAGCATGGAGTTGACCGTGATCCTCATGGATTCCTCTAGGCCTCTGCCTGGCCTTTATTCCCAAGCATGTAAGGGCAAGCAACAAACAACAGCTGAGCCTGAGCCCTGTGGGATTATTCTGGGCCATAGTAAGCTCTCCCCGCTGCCCACCTTTTGTCTGGGGAGGTGTAGCTCTAGTCAGTGGACAAAACTCAAAATGCTCCTAGTGTGCCAAAAGAGCAGTAAGGACACTAATACCAGTAAGAGTACCTTCTGGAAGATGGAGGCATTGGAAAATGATTTGTATCTGGGAAATAGGGCACCTAGGAGATGGCGCGAAGCACTTTCCAAACTAAGAAATGTAGCAAGAACCAAGACTCAGAGTCAAAGCTGGGAGATAACTGGGGATCAATAGGACAAACTGGTCTGGTCCAGGCTGCTGTCCAGTGTGAGGCAGCCTTAAATGCCAAAATTAGGAGCTGGGAGTCCATTGTAAACCAGTAGCAGTCTTGAGTCAGGGAGGTGCCAGAGGGAGGCAGCAACTCTGAGTGGCTGGGAGTGGGGAGACATAGAGGTATAAGACTGATGGAGCTCCTGGCCTGGCCTGGGGAGCCGGCAGGAGAAGAGGCTTCATTCAGGGTGGGTGATAAGGATATGCTGGAACCAGAAGAAAGTCAGGGAAGAAACTGTGGGAGAGGGGCAGAGATGGCCTGATCAGCCCTCCTCTGCCATGGCACCTCCCAGGGCCTTCAGAACATTTGGAAAACCTCTAGTGTGGTCAGAGATGGTGTCAGAGCCTGAACTTGAACCTGAGTCTCTGGTCCAGAGGAGAGTGTGCCAGGCTGGGCTGAGGAAACAGCTGGCCATGGAGCAGGGGTTTGGACTCCAAGAATCTGGCTGTCGTGGTACAGCTCAGCATCTCCACCTGAGGGACTCAAAGGGACAAAAGGAAATAGGAGGCCAATGCTCTGGGGGATAGGAGGCAGGCAACTTGTGGAACACTTTCCAGCATTTGTATCCCTCAGCTATGCTCTTACACATGCATGTGCATGTGTGCACACACACACCTGCAACTGTAGAGGGGGCTGGGCCTAGTGGGATGGGTGTGAATGCTCACCTGCCACAGCAGGTGCCCAGCAGGTGTCCCTGGTGTCCCCTAGAAATACCCTTCTAGGGAACAACCCCCATGTACCCAACTCTAGAGTTTGAAGGTACTCTTACAATCATTCAGACGGAATCTCACTTTATTACCTATTATCTATGGGCCACAGCTTCCCTAAAATGGAAATAGGTTTTTCTTTTTTCAACATGTTCTTTAAAGTTCCTCCCAACTCCAATTGTAGGGTATGTTGTCTGATCCCTGTTCCTCACCAAGTTCTGTCCTAATGAACCCCTCACATCCAGAACTGCTGCGATCAAAACTCTTTACTGTTCTCAACCAGCTCCTGACCTTCACTAAGTACTTATGTGCAAAGGTTGAGGACTGGTCCAGCCAATCCAAGGCTGGTGGTGATTTAAGGCTGCATGGGGCTTGCTGGGTGTGTGTGGGCGGGAGTGTCCCCCCACCTGAAACCCTGGGTGCTGTGAACTGTCAAAGGAATCACAGCAGAAACCTTAGAGGCCTTGAGATTGCCCCAGAGCTCAGCACCTTACTCTGGAAAGGAGGGAGGGAGGAGGGGCCCCACCCACCTGGTGAGGTCATGGGAAAGCAGCTCTGGCGCTGACACCTGGGGAAACCCGTTTCTAGGTTGCTTCCCACGCTAGCTGTCCTGGGAACCAGCTAAGCCAAGCCCCGTGCAGGGAGCCCCACACCTGCCCCTCCACCATCCAGTTCTCATCACACTGTCCTATCTGGTCCAGTTGCCACCCTGAAACCTAGCCAGAGTCCTCTGCTATCCAATTGTCCATCCAGGCTGTTGAGCCTGAGGAGGGTATGGGGGAAAGCAGGCTGACTGACTGTGCCAGGAAATGACAGAAACAGCAGCTTTAGAAATGGAAGGTTTTATTTGCAGACTGTGCTGCATTACCTTCTAGGGTTCGTGCAACCTTGACCTTGGGGAAAGGGATGACCCCCACCCCTTCCTGCTCCAGGCTCTAATTTGCAGCTTCTCCCCCTCCCTTTGCTGGGGTTGACTCTCACTTCCTGCCCCATTGCTGGCCTAGCCAGTTTGGGCAGTGGCTAGGGAGTACTGAGATCCAGTTCCTCCCAGGGCCCCATCCAGCCCTCCCTGGCCATGGGAGTTGAGGGCAGCCCAGGTGTCAGCCTGCTCCACAACTGCCCCGCCTGTCCCGCTCTCCTTTTCTTCCTTCTAGGTCCAGCCTCTGAGCTGCTTCCAGTCCCACAGCTCCCAGCCTCGATGTCTGCTCCTCTCTCTTGCTGGCCTTGTCTTACTCCATCCCAAACTTCTCTCCAAATCAAGGCTGATCACCTTCCAGCCCCCAAGATGACCCTCTGTTTCCCAGGCTCACCTGTGCGTGCGTGCGTGCGTGCGTGCGTGTGTGTGTGTGTGTGTGTGTGTGTAGATAACCAGCAGGGGTCCTAATTCAGCCAGGCTGACAGGAAAATGGGAACTGGATCCCAAACTGCTCAGAGATGGCTGACACTTAATTAAGACCATCCCGTGAAAATCAAAAGTGCTGGGTGGGTTTTCTCAGCGAGCCAAAGAAATCTAAACCAGAGCCTCCCTTCTCGTAGGCCCCAGGGTCATCCTGGCTTGTCAAAGCCGGTGGTCAGAAGTCCTTGTCCCCAGTGTCCAGTAGGGAACTGAGTCCCATGAGGTGACCAGGCCCTGCCAGCGGCCCCCTCAAAGGCCCCATGCCCCAGGTTCCAGGAGTCTTTGGCCTCCTGTCCACCACTCGCTTGCCCTGCTGCCCCAGCTGCTCAGACAAAGCAGAAGAACTTCTTCCAGCGACAGCGGGAGAGGGTGCGCACACCTTTGGCATTCAGTTTCTTCTCCAGCCGGGCTTTGTGCTCGATGGCACTGAGAATAGCAGAGTCAAACACCTCTTTCAAGTTCTTCTGCGTCAAGGCCGAGCATTCCAGGTAGCAGCAGGCCCGGATCTTCTCTGCCAGACCCTGGGCTTGTGGCTGGGGCACTGGACCCTCCCGGCCGCCCTGGTCCAGCTGAATCAGTACATTGACGTCATCCCTCAGGTCAGCCTGGGTGCCCACAAGCAGCACGGGTGCCTGGGGGTTGTGAGTGCGGATCTCTGGCAGCCACTTCTCGGTGATGTTCTGGAAGGAGCTGGGCTGTACCACGCTGAAGCACGCCAGGAACACATCTGTGTCCGGGTAGCAGAGGGAGCGAAGTCGGTCAAAGTCCTCCTGGGATAACAAGGCCAGGGAGTTAGCGGGTTTATTTATTCTCTGCCACATGGAGTAGGAATCTGCTTCTCCCTTGAGGCCCAAGCCCGATATCCTAGAGCCCAAGGCCTTCCCCCAGGTCCTCCCAGCCCCCTCCCGCGCCCCCAGGCTCAGCCCAGCAAAGACCACGCTCATCTTCTCACCTGTCCCGCCGTGTCCCAGAGCTCAATGCGCACCGGGGCGCCATCCACCAGGACTTGCACTGCAGGGTAGGGCAGAGGACAACGAGTGAGGTGGGCGCCGCGGGCCCCAGCAACTCGCGGGCGCGCTCCCTCTTCCTCCCGGGGTTTATCAGGACTCCCACCCAGACCGCAGCCTGCAGCCACACCCCAGCCCGCGGGGCCGACCTACCCGAGAAGGTGTCGAGTGCCGTGGGCCGGTAGCGCGCAGGATACCCGTTGCAGGTGTAGCTGACGATGAGGCTGCTCTTACCCACTGCGCCGTCGCCCACCAGCACGCACTTGATGCCCAGCTCCGGGGGTGCGCTGCGCCGTCGCGGAGGGGGGCTCGGGGCGCG
>NW_022900929.1:35344024-35348903 GCF_012274545.1 Fukomys damarensis | reverse complement strand
GTCCCGGCAGGGCTCGCCAGCCCGACGCGCCCCGCGGGTTTATATAGGGCCACGCCCACCTCATCTGCATGTCCCGAGCGGCCCCGGCCCCGCCCACCAGCCCGGTCCTTCCTGGAGGCCAGGCCGCTGCAGAGCGCCGACAGGAAAAAAGGGAGACGAAAGCTGGTCCTCAGAGCGCCACGCAGGTACGAGGACAAAGAATCACCAAATCGAGGTATCTTGGTAGAGACAGACATCCATGATGTATTGTTAGAATCGAATTGCAGAACACGTAATGCAGCCCGTTCAAATCGAACACGTGTTCAAATTAAACCTTTCACACATTAAAACAAAACCCCTATACATATATGTTTGCATGAGTAGCAAGGAGTCGGGATAATCATTTTATTAAGAAAAGAATAATGGGGCCGGGGATTTAGCTCAGTGGCGCCGCGCCGGTCTTGCAAGCGCAAGGTCCTCCGTTGGATCTTCGGTAATAAACCAAAAAGGACCCCCGCCCCAAAAAGGACCAATCTAAAAAATTTTTATCAGCTTCTCTAGAGACCCAGGGATGTGCTTGGTGGAAAAGCACTTGCCTAGCATGCATGAGTCCTTGGATTAGATCCCCAGCTCTGCAATCAGTCGATCAATAACAGATGATGAGAGAGCCTGAGAAACTCGTGCATGAGTTCACCAGGCAGAAGAAGTAATCCACCTCCCTTTCACGGAAGAGCTTCCTTTAGAGACAACCTGAAGGCAGGCTCTGAGAGCCTTCCCCTCTGCAAAAGGAACTCAGGGTACTGAGAAGCTCACTGGGGAGGCTCTTCAAGCACATTCTCAATTGGAATATTTTTTTAAATCCCCAGATTGCCTAATAATATCTTCCTTATCATCAAAAGCACATACTTACCTACTTGCAATGCACTTCTGAGCCACCCACTGCCCTTGTCCTAGAAGGAGCTTGCAGACTGGGGCAGGTTCCCCCCAGGTGCCTGCAGGGGTCCCCTAGGAAGCAAGTTAAGAGTAGTAGCCTGGCATGGTGGCTATACACATGGAGGTCCATGCCGCATCCCTCAGCACTCACTAGGGAGTGCTCGCAGGGCTCGGTGTTCAAAGTGCTGCTGACTGTGTGCCACGGCCTAGGAGGTCTGTGGGACAAGTTGCCCCTGAACCCCAAACCTGCTTCCTGAAAAACCCCTACTCTTCAAACAGTTCCAGTAGAGAGGAGTCCATTTCTAGGCGAAGGTTAGGACTTTCTCCCATGGATGGCCCAGGCAACTGAGAAGCTACCAAATGGAAGCTGTTCCCCCTGATCATTTCAATATTGAAAGTATTGAAGGGCCCCTGGACCAAGTTGTACAAGTGGATGTGGGCTTACTTGAGATGAATGAGGCAGATTGAAAAGAAGAGGACGGTTCAAAGCGTTCCCAAGACAGGTCAGAGCACAGTTCAGAGTCTGAGGGCGAGGATGACAGCGTCACTTGTGAAGTCCCCGTGGATGACATTAATCTTCCTAATCCAGAAGGTGGAAAAGGCAAGATGGACGTTTTGAACAGTCTGACAACTAAAAACAAGGAGCAGTGAAACAAATGATCTAAAAAGAAACTAAGAGATACTGCTAATTCTGTGAAGAAGAATCTGGTTCTGGGTGTTTCGCATTGCTGCCTGCAGTGCTCTTATGTGTTAGAAGAAAAACTTTAGAGAAATGTAACTGGTTGAGCAAAGAACAGTTCATGAATCAAACAGCACTCAAAATGGAAAGGGGTTAGAGAGTGCTGCTTTGTAGCGGGACTCACAAAGAAAGTACAGAAATAACTTGATTAGATACAGTGAGCCCTATGCCTTGGGTAGACATGATCTGATCCACTGGGGGCCTGAGATTGGCTGGAGGTCAGCCGTTTGTGTTTTGGCTGAAACCGAGCTATTTATTACCAAAATACATTCCTATTTCAGCTGTTAAAGATCTTTCCTTTGTAGCTGGGCGTGGTGGCGCACGCTTGTAATCCCAGCACTCAGGAGGCTGAGGCAGGAGGATTGCTGTGAGTTTGAGACCAGCCTGGGCTACGTAGCGAGTTCCAGGTCAGTCTCAACTACATAGTGAGACCCTGTCTCAAAAATACAAAAACAACAAAAAAAGACGATCTTTCCTTTGTGAGTCACTTTATGCACTGTGATTATATTTCCTTCTCTAAATTTTGTTCAATAAGGTAATACTAGTTATCAAATAGTCATTTCAAAATAATTGGAAGATTTTGAATATTTTACTACAAAGAATGGTAAATGTTTGAAGTAATATATATATTAATTACCCTGATAGGATCATTACACAATGTTTACAGGTATCAAAGCAACACATCCCAACCCATAAACATATACGATTATATGTCAATGTAACTAAATAAAAAGAAAAAAATACACTCCTAAGCAAAAAAAGAGTAGAAGCCTGATGCTAATTTAGTCTTTTTTTTTTTTTTTTTTGAGACAGAGTCTCACTATGTAGTTGAGTCTGACCTGGAACTCACTATGTAGCTCAAGCTGGTCTCGAACTCACAGTGATCCTCCTGCCTCAGCCTCCTGAGTGCTGGGATTACAGGCATGCACCACTACACCTGGCCTCTAATTTAGTCTTTTTATTGCAGCCACATTAAGTGACACCAGGCCAAGAGTCCATTCTCTGATGCCAAGGCAGCCTTTCATCTGCCATACAAAAACTCACTGACATACGTTCACACAGGCAGTCAGATATTCATGAGTTTTGGGAAGGGAGACTGTGGGCAAGAGGAAGAGTGGGGAAGAGGACTATTAGAGACAACTCTGTTTCTGAACAAGTTGGTAGTACAGAATTCCATAAATTCAAATATCTAGATCTCTTTAAAAGTCTCAGGACTCCTAATGTACCCTTCCTTCCTTTCTCCTCTTCTTTCTCTGTTCAGGACAACAGTAAAAAGTTTTAGATTTAACCATTAACATCTTAACTATAGAGAAATAATAGGACCCTCAGAATGGGCACATCCCAGGGTATACATCCTCTATCCCCTACATCCATGTCTGGGGTTGCTTATAATCCTAAAGGTAGCTGGAGAGCCTCCAGAACTCTTCCACATAAATTTATCCATCTGGTGCTGGGTGTAGTGATGCACACCTGTAATCCCAGCACTTGGGAGGCTGAGGCAGGAAGACTGCCTGAGTTTGAGGCCAGCCTGGGGTACACAGTGATTTCAAGACCAGCCTAGACTACACAGCAAGACCCTGTCTTTATTTTGTTTTTTGTTTTTTTGAGACAGGGTCTCACTATGTAGTGAGACTGACCTGGAACTCACTATGTAGCCCAGGCTGGTTTCAAACTCACAGTGATCCTCCTGCCTCAGCCTCCTGAGTGCTGGGATTACAGGCATGAGCCACCATGCCCAGCGAGACCCTGTCTTTAAAAAAAAAAAGTTTATCCACCTACCAAATGAAAGAGGCCTTAGAGGCTTTAAGTGTTTTCCTACCATTGTGTCCCCATGAAAAGCTATTCTTTTTGTACTTCTGGAAAAAGGATTCTAAAAGACCAAGCCAACAAAGATGTATCCCAGTGTCCCCAGTTCTTTGACTGTGTGACTCCTACAAAATCATTTCACCAGTTTCAGTGGTGTAAAATAATAGGTGAAGTATGTGTATCTCCAAGACGTCTCTTGGTTCTAGCAGTGTTTGATTCAGGGATCCTGAGGAAGCTGCCCCAGCCTAGGTGTCTGGGAAAATATTACTGTGTGTGCGCATGTGCACGTGCACACATGCGTGCACACACACACACACACAGACACAAACACACACAAGCAAACACAAACACATTCATGCCCATGCTCTCTTCTTTACAATGTTCTTGTCCTTTTACCTGGGTCTTAATAATAGCTTTACTGCAGCTGTGAATTTGAGGATAATCCTGTCGAATTCCTTCTGCAGGTAGAGGGGCATACATAAATAACACAAAAGCAGAGATGCCGGCTGGGCATAGGTAAAAGTCCTGAGACAGGCCATTCTTCTCTGGCCGCATGGGTGGGGACACTTTCTAACCTAGGTCCCTCTGTCTGAGCTGGTTTAGGTACAGTCTTGTCAGCAAGAGGGGGAGGGAGGAGACAACCTGGAGAGCTGGTGAGTCACCTGTTTCTCAGCTAAGGACTTGCAATTCTGGCTGCAACTGCTGGGAAAATCCTCTCTGAAGGACAGGCTGGGTCTTATTGGTGTCTTCCTGCCAGATCTGCCCCAACTTCCAGACACACATTTGCTAGGATTAAAACTTGGCCCTGACACTCCTCTGTAGAGAAATGATAGATTTTAGGACTGGGACAGGAAATGTACAAGATGAGCCTGGAGCAGTTTGTTTACAGAAAGTAAGAAAGTGCTACAGAACCAAAAATATTAGGAAGATGCAGGTAATTCATTTGGACACAGAAGCTAACTGAAAGAGCTTCCAACGTCCCAAATATTTGAACAATAACAAAAAAATAATTTGGACAAATTAATTTGGAATAATTTGAACAACAAAATACCCAAAGTATAAAATAAATACTTCTATAGTCATACTGATATGAATGGTCCAATATATTAAAAAATGGGGGACCCTAGAGAAATCATCTTCACATAAGAATTCCAAATAAGAGCCAGGCATGGTGGCACACACCTATAATCCCAGCACCTGGGAGGCTGAGGCAGAGTTTGAGGCCAGCCTGAACTATATATAGAATGGCTATAAGATTCTGGTTCAAGAAAACTTCTCAAAAAATCCAAATAAGCCAGGCTTGGTGGTGTATGCCTGTAGTTCCAGCACCACTCAGGAGGCCGGGGCAACAAGATTGCCATGAGTTCAAGGCCAACCTGAACTACACAGCAAGACCTTGTCTCAAAAAAAAAAAAAAAAAAA
>NW_022900929.1:35336303-35343928 GCF_012274545.1 Fukomys damarensis | reverse complement strand
TGTGTGTGTGTGTGTGTGTGTGTGTGTGTGTGGTACTAGGGATTGAACTCAGGGCCTATCCACTGAGCTACATCCCCAGGTCCTCCTCCCAACTTTTTTGAGATGGGACTAGACATGGTGACTTCCTTCCAAAGAATACAGTGTGAAAATGGTGGGGAAAAAAGTACTTTTATAATGGACAAACCTACAAATATTCCTGTGGCCAGGTGATCAAGATTAAGATCAACAGTGATAAGTCAAGTGACTAATACATACCCTTCCAATGAGACTATGATAGGGTATGCTGGGTGGGATGAGCACTCCTTAAAAGTGAAACAAATGTGAGTAAAATCTGAATTGTAATTAAAAATAATTAATTCATTAATATTGATTCATTAATATTGACAAATTTGCCATACTATCGTAACAAAGGAACCTGAGTGTGAGTCATACAAAAACATCTCCTCCAGCTGGGCGTGGTGGCACACACCTGTCATCCCAGCACTCGGAGGCTGAGGCAGGAGAATCGCTGTGAGTTCGAGACCAGCCTGGGCTACATAGTTCCAGGTCAGTCTCAACTACATAGTGAGACCCTGTCTCAAAAACAAACAAAGAAACAAACAAACACACCTGGTACAGTGCTGTCTTTTCAATTTTTCTGTTAATCTAAACTGCTCTAAAATAGTTTGTTTGAAAAATAGAAACACTAGACCATAGCTCTGACACTGAATCATGGCAGCACTAACATCTCTTGATGCCAGAACGTGCCACACAGTGGTGTGGGCCTTAGCTTAGAAAAGGGCTGCAGTTTTCCCTGTCTGATAAGAACCCAAGTGAGGCTTCTGTGGGAGAGAGGTTTGTGTGAGGGGGTGTGACAGCATTCGTGTGTGTGTGTGTGTGTGTGTGTGTGCACATTAATTCCCATTTTATCATCGAGAATACCAAGAAGGGCAGGCCTCAGATTAGGGGAACTTCCCCAAAAATCAAAGACATGGGTGAGTGGCAGTCAGTCTCAGAACCAGTAAGCCCCAGGTCCACCCTCAGGTGAGGGCAAGTTGTGGCTAGGCATTTTTGTTAATCTTATATCTTATTTAAATCTACTATAAACATTCAGATATCTGCAGCAAAATCCCAGCTCAACCAAGATAGACCAAAAGAAACCCTCCCCTTTGCCACCACTGTGATTTTCCTGCTGCTGAAAAAGGAATGAACAAAAATATACCAGGCCTCAGGCTTGAGCAACTTGGCAACTTAGGGAGACTTGTCACAAAATGAAAAATAGAAAGGGCTGGGGATGCAGCTCAGTGTGAAGGCCCTGGGTTCAGCCCCCAGTACAGATATGCCTTCTTTAATGATCTACATGTTTAACGACTGTTTGGACTTACAACGGAAGCCTGCTTTTCGGGCTTACGACCTGACGCTCAGATTTATAACCTGTCTTTTTTTTTTTTTTTGGCACAGTTTTGTACGTCTTGTTTATAGACCTTCAATGTATTTTTTTTTTAGTTTATTGGTACATTTTAGGTATACAGTACAGTCACATTCATCATTGGGATTTTGTACCTTTACATGATGTATCTCTGTGCGCATTTTTTCCCCATACCCTTGCCCTCCCTTCACCACCTCCACCCTCCCGTTTACAAAGACTTTGCATTTTTTCCTTTTCTCATATTTTTTCCTGTCCCTTATATGTATTTTTTTTTTAGTTTATTGGTACATTTTAGGTATACAGTACAGTCACATTCATCATTGGGATTTTGTACCTTTACATGATGTATCTTGGTGCGCATTTTTTCCCCATACCCTTGCCCTCCCTTCACCACCTCCACCCTCCCGTTTACAAAGACTTTGCATTTTTTCCTTTTCTCATATTTTTTCCTGTCCCTTATTTCCTTTCCCTACCCTTCCCACTTCTCCTACATTCAATGCATTTTTTGTATAGTACACCTCTTTTTGCTGATTGTACTGTACAGCATAGTGCTGCAGTTTTATGTTCTGTTATACATTATAGTACTGCGTGTAAGAGTTATGCAAATAAAAGCAAAGACATTTATTGGAGTTTCCTTTGACCATTTCATTGTTCAGAATATTGTAATGTATATACATATACAGTTCCTCATTTAGCCAGATGTGGTCGCCCAAACCTTGTAATCTCAGCATTTGGGAGGCTGAGGCCGGATTGCCGTGAGTTTGAGGCCAGACTGAACTACATAGCAAGACCCTGTCTCAGAAAACAAAACGCTGGCATCTCTGGCCAAGGTGGCCTCCTTAACCCTGACCATCTGCCTACCCACAACCCCAACAGTTGTTACAGTCCCTCAGCCTCATACAGATGAGAAAGCCGGCGAGAAATCAGGCCTCACTGGAAACACTGGGAAGATTGGGCAACTACTTCTCATGAACTTGGGAAACTCATGCATCAGAAAGGGAGACTCAGGCTGGGGATTTAGCTCCGTGGTTCCACCACATGCCTTGCAAACATAGGTACTGAGTTCGATCCCTGGTACAAAAAAAAAAAAAAAAAGAGAGAGAGAGAAAGAAAGGGTGACTCATAAATATACAAAAGAATATGGCTGCACAGATATCAGGATCCGATCAGATAAAACAGTTTAGGGAATTCCTGGGAGACTACAGTAAACTTATAGAAACCTGCTTTTTGGACTCTGTTAAAGACTTCACAACAAGAGCAGTAAAACCTGAAGAGATCACCTGTTCAGAACACTGCTTACAGAAACATTTAAAAGTGACACAAAGAATATCCATGAAGCTGCGTGTGGTGGTGCACGCCCGTAATCCCAGCACTCAGGAGGCTGAGTAGGAGGTAGGAGGATCACTGTGAGTTCGAGATCAGCCTGGGCTACATAGTGTGTTCCAGGTCAGTCTCAACTACTTAGTGAGACCCTGTCTCAGAAACCTCCCCCCCACAAAAAAAAGAATATCCGTGAGATTTCAGGAATCCCTGCAGAATGAAGCCCTTGCAGCCAAAGTGGGACTTCTTGGCGAGCCTCAATAGAGAGGTCCTGATGGCTGGATTCTGGGTGGAGTCTGCCACAGCTGCTGCACTGGGAAGGAGGACTCATCAGGTGGGATCCCGGAAGCGGTGAGCACCGTGTTGAATCATCTGTAATGGCTATTTAGCAAATGGAAACCACTGGGAAAACAAAGTTGATGCTCACCAAGAATAATCAAAATAAAAGGTGTGTGTGTGTGTGTTTGTGTGTGTGTGTGTGGTACCAGGGATCAAACTCAGCAGGCGTGGTGCTACTGAGCTAAATCCTTGGCCCAAATTAGGTCTTACTGTTCAGTGTAAATAATAATATGCAACATTTGTTGAGGCCTTAAGATTCAGCAGCTTGGTCACTTACTTAGAAAAATAAGTTACTGTTTCTTCAGTTGTGACTGTTAATTTTAAAGCATGTAAGACAAAAAAATGTATTACTGAAAGTGAAATAAATGAAAATACCCCTGAGCAGTTGTTTGTAATACATAGAACTATGTATTCTGACTGGATTGTGCACACATTGAAATGTTTCTCAATCAAAAAAAAAAAAGAATGGGGCCAGGTATTTGACTCAGTGGTGCTGCCTCCTGCCTCACAAGCACAAGGGCCTGAGTTCGATCCCTGGTACTGGAAAAAAAAAAAAAAAAAAAGAATGAAGCTGGTGTGAACATTCATGTACCAATCTTTGTGTGGACATAGGTTTTCATTTCTCTTGGATAAGAACCTGGATGTGGAATTGCTGGGTCATGAGGTAAACATGGACACCAGGCAGCCTATAGCGGTTGCATCATTTTATGTTCCTACAGCAACATGTGAGAGTTCTACTTGCTCCACAACCCCACAATACTTCTTGCTATTAGCCTTTTAAAACCATTTTGGTGTTGGTGCTGGTTTTAATACAAAATCTCATCATTTTTAAAAAGTGGTGGCCTGTGAGAGGCCGTGTGGGTGATGTGTTAGGCCAGTGTAATCACTCATGTGCAGTGGGACACGGCTCCTGCATGTAACACACACTGTTCTGTCAAGTCACGGGTGTGTCAGGCCTTGTGATCTAAAGTGGTCGTTTGGCCTGCAGGTGGGAGGAGGGACGGTTATTAGATTTTATTGGTTTCACATTAATCAGAGAAGGCTTCCTAGGTGAGGCATCTTTTGAAATGTCTCCTTGGACTACAGCTAAGGGCAGCACACAGCGCAGAGGCAGCACCCGAAAACTTTACTCCCTGGGCACTGTCCCCACGTGTCTGCTCAGGGTTTGTCGTTTAGGGAGTCACAGACTGTTATAAGTGGTCTAGTTTCACCCTCGGAGTTTACAGTTGAGGAGGAGCCAGTAGGTCAGGTCTTGAGGGCTTGGCAGGAAGCCACAGGGAAGGAGCAAGGATGGTGGTAGGAACCCTGCACGGGCAGCATGCGAAGTGGGCCCCATCAGGACCCCTATCTTAGTCTGTTTTCACACAATGGGGCTTAGAACAAAGACATATTTTGGTCTTGGTCCTAGAGGCTGGGAAGTCCAATGTTAGGTCACTTTACTGCTGGGAGCCAGCTGAAGGGTGATGAGGTGGCATCACTTGTATGTGAGGGGCACATCCAAGAGACCTCCCACTCGGATAACCCAGGAGTCCATGCGTCCACGAGTCCACTCAAGAGGGCACAGCCGTGTGACCTACTCATCTCTTAAAGGGTCCACCTAAAAAATTGTTTTCAGCATGAGTTTTTTTTTGTTTTGTTTGGTTTGGTTTTTTGGTTTTTTGAGACAGGGTTTCACTAGGTAGTTGAGACTGACCTGGAACTATGTAGCCCAGGCTGGTCTCGAACTCATAGCAATCCTCCTGCCTCAGCCTCCCAAGTGCTGGAATTACAGGCATGCACCACCACGCCTGGCTCAGCATGAGTTTTGATAGGACACAATGCAACCATGACACTTCCCACCTCCCTAAATAAGCTGATAAACCACACTAACAACTCAACCTTTTCATTTCAAGGCTGAATAGCTGTAGCTGAGCATCGTGGCACATGCTTATAATCTCAGCACTTGGGAGACTGAGGCAGGAGAATTGGCACGAGTTTGAGGCAAGCCTGGGCTACACAGTGAAACCTTGTCTCAAAACACCAGAAAGAAGCTGGGGATTTAGCTCAGTGGCACCATGCCTGCCCTACAAGTGAAAGGTCCTGAGTTTGATCCCCAGTAAGGGTAAAGAAAAGAAGAAAAAAAAAAAGTAAATAGTTGAAAAGATGTCATTTCAGGCATACTGTGAATATTGACTTTATTTATTTATTTTTTTGTTTTGGTGCTGAGATTGAACCAGACCTTGCATATGCCAAGCATATACTCTTTCACCTAGCTGAATATTAACTTTTTTCCCCAGTACCAGGGATCAAACTCAGGACCTTGTGCTTACCAGGCAGGTGCTGTGCCACTGAGCTACATCCCTGGCCCTTTAAAATCACTTTTTAAAAAATGTGCAACCTGGAATGTAAATCCAAATACCAAAGCAATTTGAGACCATCATCCATTTTAAAAAATATATGAACAAGCTCTTCCTTAACAGCTGCAATTTACGTTATTCATTTTCTCTTTCAATCTTTCCACTCTTGCTGTAATGCATGCAATGCTTGAGTGTTTTCATTGATGCCATACTTAATGAGTCTTTTGGCCATATTTTGAAACTGCAAGCCACGTGTGGTGGTGCACATCTGTAATCCAGCATAGTGGGAGGCAGAAGTAGGAGGGTCACAAATCAAGCTCAGCCTGGGAAACTTAGTAAAACCAATTTCAAAATGGCTGGGGATTGGATAAAGAAGATGTGGTTTTCCTATAAAATGGAATACTACTCAGCCATAAAGAATGAGAAATTAGATTCATTCCTAGGAAAATGGATACACATTAAGGGTATACTCCTAAGTGAAATAAATGAGTCACACATGTGTAAATACCGAATAGTTTCTCTGGTGTGAAAAACTATAATAGTACATAAGATCCTAATGAGATAACTGACCATGTGAAATAGGAAGAAAAGGGCTAAAGGTGTAGGGGAAATGGGAAGGGTAAAGGAAAGGTAATAAGGGAAAAGAAAAAAAATATGAGAAAATGAAAAAATGGAAATAAAGTGTTTGTAAATGGGGAGGGGAGGAGGGGGTGAAGGGAGGGCAGGGACAAGGGGAAAAAATGAGAACCAAGACCTGTCATGTAAAGGTACAAGATCCCAATAATGAATGTAACTGTACTGTATACCTTAAATGTACCAATAAACTCAATAAAAGAAAAAACAATGGCTGGGGATATCGTGAAATGCAAAGGGACTAGGTTCAATCCCCAGTCATACAAGTAAAAGTAAATAAATGTATTATGATGGTTAAAATACAAATTAAACTTAAAATGAATTCCTAGATATCTGTGCAAAATTCTAAAGTATGTATGTTGCTACCTTACCCTCAAGGAAGCAAAACCTCCTACTCCTTAAGTACACGGTGTGTTGCAATTTTCTTCCAATAAGTACAGTGTTTTAAGGAGGGGAGAAATAACTTTCTAGTGGAAAAACCTGAAAAACACTCTCAGTCAGGTGCTCAAGGCCAGCATGAGCAGTGATAAGTCCTGTTGAAAATATGCAAACTTGATATATGGTGATGATAATGCGACTTTGCCTCCCCTGAACCTATAAGTAACCTAAGTCAGAGCATGAAAAATACAATCAAATACATTCCAGTAGAGACAGAATATACGTCCCGTACTCAAAATTGTCAAAGTCATGTGAACCCCCAGGTTTGATCACCAGCACCAGGAAAAGAAAAAGGCAAGGTCATCAAAAGGAAATCTGCCACAGTCCAGAGGAAACTAAAGCCACTTGTGGGGCATCCCTGTAGTCCCAGCAATCCAGAGGCTGAGGCAGGAGGATCACTGTTTGTTCAAGGCCAGCCTGGACTAATCAATTCAAGCCAGAATGGACTATATAGTGAGACCCTGTCTCAAATAAATAAATAAATAAATAAAAATTTAAAATTAAAAAAAGCTAAAGCACACATAACAACTAAATATAAGTTGGTATTCTGGATGGAATCCTGAGCTCAGAAAGGACACTGGAGAGGCTGGGCATTTAGTTCAGTGGTGTTGCCACCTGCCTTGAAATCACAAGGACTGGAGTTCAATTTCCGGTACCAAAAAAAAGGACACTGGAGAAACCTAAGAAAATCTGAGTAAAGTATGGACTTTGGCTAATAATAATTTATCAATATTCATTCATTTGTTAATTATAACAAAGTCTCTGGACTAATGTAAGATACTGAGGGAAATTGTATGTGAGGTGAGAACCCTCTGTACTGTTTTCTCAATTTTTCTAGAAATCTAAAAGTTTTGGACAAAGGGGCTAAAAAATATACTGGACACACGAAAGAATTTTTTAAAAATTAGACTGCTCAAAATAAAAGACCCAATCAAAGATTGGGCAAATGATAAATCACAACAGACCCTACAGAAATCCAGAAGATCATCAATACCTACTCTGAGAAGCTGTATTCTAATAAGATGGAAAATACAGAAGAAATGGACAGATTCCCAGATACATATGAATTAGTAAGCTGGGCTGGGATTTAGCTCAGTGGTTCTGCTGCCTGCCTCTCACGCACAAGGACCCGAGTTTGATCGATCCCCAGT
>NW_022900929.1:35333621-35336247 GCF_012274545.1 Fukomys damarensis | reverse complement strand
AAAATATATATATATATATATATTCTGAATTAACCAATATCAGACAATGAAATTGAATATATAATTTAAAAACTACCAGCAAACAAAAGCCCTGGCTCTGATTGATTCACTGCTGAATTCTACAAGAAATTTTGAGAAGACCTAATGCTGCTACTCCTATAACTCTTTAATGAAATTGAGAAGGAAGCAATATTCCCAAATTCATTCCTGGAAGCAAGCATTACCCTGATACCAAAACCAGATAAAGATTTAACCAAAAAGGAGAACTACAGGCCAATCTCACTTATGAAATAGATGCAAAAAATCCTCAATAAGATACTGGCAAACAGAATGTAGTAAATCATCAATCAGGTTACATACCAAGACCAAGTAGGGTTCATGCCGGGGATGCAGGGATGGTTCAACGTACACAAATCAATAAATGTAATACATTCCTGCCTGTATACAAATAACAGACTCATGGAGAGAGAAATTAGAGAAACAATCCTTTTCACAATAGCATCCAAAAAGAAAAAAGAAGAAAGGAATACCTAGGAATCAATCTAACAAAGGAAGTAAAAGACCTCTACATCGAAAACTACAGGGGCTGGGGATTCAGCTCAGTGGTTCCTCCACCTGCCTCACAAGTGTAAGGTCCCAAGTTCAAACCCCGGTACCAAAAACAAACAAAAAACTACAGTACTCTGAAAAAGGAGATTGAAGAGGATATCAGAAAATGGAATGATATCCCCTGTTCTTCTATAGGAAGAACCAATATAGTGAAAATGGCCATACTTCCAAAATTGTTATACAGATTCAATGCAATCCCAATCCAAATCCCAACAGCATATCTCACAGAATTAGAGAAAACAATCCTGAAATTCATTTGGAACCAGAAGAGACCTAGAATAGCAGAGGCAATTCTGAGCAACAAAGGCAAGGCAGCAGGCACCACAATTCCTGAGTTTAAATTATACTCCAAAGCTCCTGTGATAAAAGCAACACAGTACTAGCAAAAGAACAGACTTGAGTATCAATGGAACAGATTAGAGGATGCAGAAACAATTCCAGACATACTCAATCACCTTATCTTTGACAAAGGAGCAAAACACCTTCACTGGAAGAAAGATAACCTCTTTAATAAATGGTGCTGGAAAAAACTGGCTTTCCACATGTCCAAGATTGAACCTAGACCCATAGCTTTTACCATGCACTAACCTAAAATTGAAATGGATAAAAGATCTCAATATTAAAACAGAAACACTAAACCCGGGTGTGGTGGTGCATGCCTGTAATCCCAGCACTCAGGAGGCCGAGGCAGGAGGATCACTGTGAGTTCAAGACCAGCCTGGGCTACATAGTGAGTTCCAGGTCAGTCTGACCCTGTCTCAAAAAAAAAAAAAAAAAAAGAACTCAAAAAAATCAGACCTCCCAAATTTCAAGACTGATGCAAATATAGGCATCTGAAATAAAAAGACACTTCTCAGATGAAGAATTATAAATAGCAAATAAATGTATAAAAAAATGTTCAACATCACTGGTCATCCATGAAATGCAAATTAAAACAATGCTGAGATTCCATTTCACTCCAGAAAGAATAGCTGCTATCAAGAAATCAACCAGTAACAAATGCTAGAGGGGATGTAGGGGAAAAGGAACCCTTTTCCACTGTTTGTGGGAGTGTGGACTGTGCTACCACTGTGGAAATCAGTGTGCAGATTTCTCAAAGAACTAAAACTAGAGGTTCCATTGGACCCAACTATACCTCTTCTTGGTACATTCCTGAACGAATTAAAAGCATTATACCATAGTGATATATGCATATCCATGTTTATAGCAGCACAGTTTGTGATAGTTAAATCTTGGAAACAGCACAAATGCTCATCAACTGAAAGTAGATAAAGAAAATGTGTGGTTTTTTATACAATGGAGTACTACTCTGCCATAAAGAAGGATGGGCTTCAGGCATTTATGCTAAATGGATGGACTCTGAGACCATACCCTTAAGTGAAATAAATCAGACACGTGTTGAAATACTGCACTGTTTCCCTGGTGTGAGAAACTGAAAGTAGAAATAAGGACTGAGATGTATAATGGATGTTGGAAATGGGAAGAAAGTGTTCAAATGGGAAGACAAGGGAGAAAGGAAGGGAGGGACAAGAAAAAAGCTGAAAATGGAAACAAAACCTTTGTACACTGGGAGGGGAGAGGGCTTGAGGGGGGGAATGGGGTGAAATAAAATAAAATTTATGAAAACAAAACAAAACAAAGAATGGGCAACTAAAATAAACAGATGCTTCTCAGAAGAAGTTCAAATGGCCAATAAATACGTGAAAAAAAATGCTCATTATCGCTGGCTTTAGAGAAATACAAATTAAAACTACACTGAGATACCATCTTACCCCAGGAAGAATGGTTATCATCAAAAATTTAATAACAAATGCTGGCAAAGATGTGTGGGAAAAGGCAGTCTTCTTACCATTTGTGGGAATGTAAACTAAAACTAAAAATATAGCCAAATGTGGTGGCGCACGTCTGTAATCCCAGCACTTGGGAGGCTGAGGCAGGAGGATTACCATGAGTTTGAGGCCCGCCTGGACTATATAGTGACACATTGTCTAAAAAAAAAAAAAAAAAAAAAAACCCC
>NW_022900929.1:35326785-35333039 GCF_012274545.1 Fukomys damarensis | reverse complement strand
AAAATCACTCCTCTAGGTCCGGGTCTGAATTCAGTGAGCAGTTACTACCCACAGTTAACTTGCAGTGCACATTTTCTAGGAACTGTCTCAGCACCGAGGGATTTTCATGGTATGCTATTGCATGCACAATGCTATCAAGATGTTTTTTTTCTCATTTTACAAACGTAGAACCTGAGCATGAGAGAGATCATTCCTGCCGTTAATATTCATTAGTGAGCTGGTGACTGACTCGCCAGAGTTTATTCCCGTCCTGGGGCTTCCCAGGTGTCACAGGCAGCTGTCCAGCCGAGCTCAGTGGTGTGACCTCCCCGCTTTCCTCCTCACTCATAAAGGTGTCAGCACCACCCCCCACAGGTGTCCCCAGGCCTCATCCTGAACTCATCCTTCACCCACACATCGAACTGGCCACTAAGTCCTGAGGCCCTTCCTCAGGAGCATCTTCCCATCTTCCCAGCCTACCCCTTCCCCTGTGGAGACCACATCCATCAGGTGATCTCGCCCCAACCAAACCCACTGCACACATTGCACAGCCTTGCTATGGCCTGTCTGTCTCCCCCAGCATTCAATCCTCAACACCACAATGTTCAGGGGTCACAAAGTTCGCTCTTGGTTTGGATGAGGACTATATAATAATGTCTTTCTCTTTGGACCCTTGGAGATGGATGGTACATGTCTCAGCTCAAATTCACCTGTTCTCATAAACAAATCCTCTCTCTCTCCCTTTGCTGCCACACTGGTTCTCTCTGCATCAATAGGTGTCAGTTCCCTGGGGCAGCTCCTTAGTCCCACGGTCTGGGTTACTGGTTTATTCTGACCATCAGCTTCTGTTCTCCCAATGCAAAATGCCAGTTTCATACTGAAGTACTCCAAGTGGCCACGATATGAAAAGCCTTATCTGTTCTGAGGAGTCCTGGGAGGCTCCTCAGAGGAGCTGGACTTAGGAGAGGGACTGTCTGGTCCAAGCCACTAATGAGCACATGCTCTCCGTTGGACATCATGCTCGGCAGTGAGCTTTCACTTAGATCACTTCATCTATTCCTCAACACACACATACAAGGTAGGTATCATACTGTATATTTCTGTAAAGGAGGCCACCAAGGCTAAGCCATCAGTTGACTGATGTTTGGGTAGGGATAAAAAGGGTTCTTTCCCGTTCCTACTCCCAAGTCCAGCTGAAGGATTGAAGAATGAGTCCGTGCAGCCGGACCATTGTAATGAGCTTACCAGGGAGAATGTACCAAGTCTATAGCAAGCAGAGTCCTCCTGGGACATCCCAGAGAGCTGTGGTGCCTATGCAGGAGCACTGGGGACAGTGAGGCAGAAGCTGGAATTACTCTGTGTTGCTGAGACGCCCTGAGAGCTGCGCTGGCTTTCAGATGCTGATGAACTCCATGAAGAGGCATCCCAGTGCTTAGTCCAGGCCTGAGGGCAAATGGCAGGAGACCTGGGGTGGAGCCTTGCTTTTCTGGGGCAGATACCTCCTGTTTATTACCCAGGGCAGATAACTTCCCTCTGCCCACCAGGGGCCTCCTGCTGGAAAGTGATATCACACCTGCAGGTTTGGGCAGGAGAAGTGGGACCTTGGTTTTTCCGGACATGACCTAGGCAGTGCAACCCTGCGTAGCTGATGTCCTTTCACAGCCAGATAGCCCTGCCCAGAGCTGGTGAAGGTCACATTCTTTTGCTCCTTCTGGAAAGTTCGGCAAAAGCAGCATGACACAAATCGTCATGTAAACGGGATGCCTCTGAGAGCGAAGCTCTTAGTTTCTAGGGGACAGGGCTACCAACAAAAGTGAGGGCAGTGATGATCCTGGCCAAGGGTGGCAGCTTCAACACAGGAGAGTCTGTGACCCCAGAAGGACACAGAGTCCATCTAGGCTGACCAAGCAGGCCAACCCGGTGGAAGAGAGAACCCTTCCAAGGCAGGGCCTTGGGCTGGTGGCTCCCACCTTCACCCACCTGCATTGTCCCTTGCTCCTTCATGCTTCCACAGCGCTGTGACCGTATCTCTCAGTGCTCTCCAGGAGGGTAGGGACCTTTGTTTTGTTCCCTGCTATGCCCCCAAAGAGTGGTAAAGGATGGGTGTCATCGAATGAATGACCTTATGCATACATCCAGCAATCACTTTCCTAGTTATGTACTGCAAATATATGTACCGATAAAAAGAAAGATTTTTAAGAGATTAAAAACACATGAATAAAAACCCCACTTTCCTGGCATTCACCCAGGGCAGGATGGCCGTGCTCCACCAGCCTAGTGCAGAGGCGGTGAGCTACAGCGGCCCGGCGCCCCCAGCTGCACTGTACCCTCCCCTCACCCACACAAGGACCACCGTGGTCCTTGGCTGAGTAGCTTCCTGAGGATCTGACCCCACAGTTCTGACGCTTTCTGGAAGCCAATGGGCTGGGGGGGGGCTGGGAATGCTCTGCTTGTGCCTTGTGAAGGTGGACCGCGACAGCGATTCAACTGGGAGAGACGAGGATCTTCCGGCAGCTGACGCAGGCTTGGCGACACCCTGAGCTAGGTAGTTTGGTTTTGAAAGCCTGGGATCCACAGCCGGTCGGTCAGTGAAGGGGCTGAGAGGGCCGCGCCTGGCCTCCAGCGTCGAAGCGCGGAACTGCAGTAGGGCGTAGCAGGAGGCCTTGCGCTGGGTAGGGCCCGACTCTCCCGCCCCGCCCCCGCAGCCCTCGCCCCGCCCTCAAGGGCTAGAGACCGGGTTCCGCTCCAGCTAACGCGGGGCTTTCAGGCCCGGAAGTTACGTCATAGGTGCGCGTCATGGGGCGGGAGTCAGCTGAGCTGCCAGGGGGAGGTTAGGGTCACCCGGGATCGGCTGCAGGGGTACTGTGTTTTCTTGGGGAGGAGGAGTGGGGTGCAGGACGGCGACCGATTTGGGGGAGGGCTCGGCGATTTTCTCGCTTTATAAGGCGCGCCAGAGAAGCGGCGGCAGGTTTCCAGAATTTCCTCGAGGCTGGGGAGTCTCAGCTTCCGATCGGGACGACTGGGCCGAGGGGAGCCCTCTTGTGATCCCCGGGCCCCAGACTAACAGCCTAGAGGCGAAGCGCCATGGTGTCCATCTTGGATGAGTACGAGGACTCGCTGTCCCGCTCGGCCGTCTTGCAGCCCGGCTGCCCTAGCGTGGCCATCCCCCACTCGGGTAAGGCTCTTCTAGTACCTGCAGGGAAGGTCCAGGAAGGGCGGCGCCACAAGCTGGCAGTCACACCCAGAATGTGTATTCCAGACCCAAGCCTCTTAGGCTCCCTTGGTTCTTTTGGTCCTCAGCTGGCAGAGGGTCAAAGTTTGAAAGCGCGCCAGGAGCAGCCTCTTGATCTAGGCCCTGCTGTTAAGAGTCCTTTCTAAAGAGCGAACTGGGGCGCAGATTAGGAAGTGCTTTCTGAAGTTAGGCTGCAGGGCTGCAGTTAGGCTCTTGGAGTAACTGAAATAGGCTCCGGGGTTCTCCTGATAGTTTGATGCAGTCCCACCAGACCCCTTCGACCCCTTCCTTTCAGTTGGGCGGGAGGAAATAGGTAAAAAACCTGGTGGAAGAGGAATGTTTTAGGGCAAGGAGAGATGATCCTAAAAGGAATTTTGTCACTGAACAGGGAAAAATGGAAATGAGACCCGGTGTCTCATTTTGGCTTGGGCCACAGCTGGGGGCCGCCTGGATTTTAGGGGAAATTTTGTAGAAAGTAGAGCAGAATTGGCAGAGTGGTGGGATATTTTGAGCAGCTTTTTAGAGAGAGCAGCTGTTGTATGTTTGCACCGGTGAAGTATGGCTCCCCAGGGATCCCTCTGCCTTTTAGGTCTTTTGAAGACTCACTGGGTCTCAGGACTGCATGGTCAGAGAGAAGAGAAAATGGAGCTGGAATACTTAAATTGAGCCACCTCCCCACCAGACTGGACTCCCTTCCCCCATTACCACTGGTAGTAGGTACAGCATGCTGTAACAGCATTGCAAGTCAGCAATGTAGGAAGAGTCTTAAGACTCCTGCAGACCAGCAAACTGATTCCAAACTGTTTGCTAACCAAGACCCTGGCATAGGAATATGGTGGGCAAGTAGTAGCACTGCTTGCTTGCTTGCCTGCTTTCTCACTGCTTTTTCTTTTGTTTTCGTACCAGGGATCAACTGAGGACCTGCACCACTGTGCCACTGAGCCAAATCCCCGGCCTTTTTTATTTATTTATTTATTTTTGAGACCAGGTCTTGCTGTGCAGTTCAGGCTGGCCTCAAACTCACATTGACCCTCCTGCCTCAGCCTCCTGGGATTCCATGTGTGCACACTGCTGTTTCTTGGTTTTTAAAATTGCCTCTCCTTCCCTTTTGTAGCTTACCTTTTCTTCACCTTTCCCCTGTAGGCTATGTGAATGCCCAGCTGGAGAAGGAAGTGCCCATCTTCACAAAGCAGCGTATGGACTTTACACCTGCTGAGCGAATCACCAGTCTTGTAGTGTCTTGCAATCAGCTCTGCCTGACCCTGGGGAAGGATACCCTCCTCCGGTAAGTAGGAGCCCAAAGGTTTAGGAGGAGGAAGTGAACAGGTATTTGTGATTAACAGCTTACCTTCCACTCTAGGCAACTGAAGAGGTAGATTTTTAATTCTCAGGAAATTTTCTGTCCCTTCCCAAACAGAACCAATATAGGGTAGTAGTTAAAAATTAGGCATGGATTCATATCAAAGCTATGGAACCTTGAGCAAGGCATCTACTCTCTCTCAACATGGTCCTTCATCTGTGGAGTAGTCCCAGCCCACAAGTTGGTCATGTAGAGCACTGAAACTGTCTAGACCCCTGAAATACATCCATTATAAGTGGAACTAATATGTGATAAAGGTATCTGTTTAGAAAACCATCTAGTATGAAACAGCTAGGCCTCTGTCTCATAAAAGTGAATTCTAGCCAGGTGTGGTGGTTCATGCCTGTAATCCCAGACTGAGGCAGGAGAATTTCCATGAGTTGGGAGGCCAGCCTGGACTACATAGTGAATTCAAAGCTGGGCTGAACCACATAGCAAGACTGTGCCACCAGGAATTACAAATTAATAAGAAAAAAGACAGTGCAGTAGAAAAGGGAGGCCAAAGAGTATAAACAAGCAGTACACAGAGAGAAACTTTACATTTCCAATAAATAGACCAGGCATGGTGTAACACACATCTGTAGTCCCATCTCCAGTGGAGGCCAGAAAATTGTGTATTTGAAGCTTTCTGGGCCATTTACTAAGCCTGTTTCAAAAATGAAAAAAAAAAAAGGGGGTGATGATAGGGATATAGTTCAGTGTTCTCTGGGTTCAATCCCCACTACTAAAAAAATTTTTTTAAAAATGAAAGTATTTTAAATTGAGAAATATGAATTAGATAATAGTAAGTCACCTTTTTTTAACCTGTTAGATTGGCAAAAATTACAAATTATTAAACAGTGCCAGTGAAGATGCAAGAAAGTATACTCATACAAAAAGTTGCCACCATCTTTTAAAAAAGCAATCTTACAGATTAAAAAATGTCTTAACTTTGATTCATTTATCCCACTCAGGGAATATATACTATAGAAGGAAAAAGTACCCAGATGCAGGGATACTGACACAAGGGTATCCATTATAGTATTACATGTGATAGGAAAGACTGAACCCAAGCCAAATGCCCCTCAAAAAGGTCACACTGATCAAATTATGGTTTAGCCAAAAAATAAAATTATGGTTCAGCCATACAATGTAATGTTGTATACTTATTAAAACAATGAGTTGGAGCTATATCTGTTGGCCGAAGGAATATTCATGAAATACTGTTAATTGACAAAAGCAAATTATAAGTTAATCCACATATATCAGTATAAGGGCATTTTTGTAATATTAGCAGCAAATTTTATGAACATGACAAAAGATGTTGGCATCAGCTTTCTCAGTTGGAAATAATGGTTTTGAGAAGAATATCATAACTTTTTTTTGAGACAGGGTCTAGCTAGGCAGTTCAGGTTGGCCTTAAATTCACTATATAACTCAGGCTGGCTCAGAACTCACAGTGGTCCTCCTGCCTCAGCCTTCCTAGTGCTGGGGTTACAGGTGTGCACCACCCTCTGGCTGCGTGGCTTCTTTAGAGCAAGCATATACTTTGGAGAAAACTTAAAAAGAAAAATATAACTTAAATGGGTTGCCCTTTAAGGTTATTTTGAAGATTCGTTGAGATAATGCTAGACTGAGCTCTTGGCCTGGTGCTTGGTATATAGAAAGTTCTAAGTAACCTTTTTTTTTTTTTTTTTTTTTTTA
>NW_022900929.1:35299030-35326735 GCF_012274545.1 Fukomys damarensis | reverse complement strand
TTTTTTTTTTTTTTTTTTTTTTAATGGCAGCACTGGAGATGGAACCCAGGGCTTTTACTTGCACTACTTCCTATTTTCTATTTTGAAACAGGGAGGGCCTCATTAAATAGCTAAATTTTCTGAGCTGTGCTTGAACTCGCAATCCTTCTGCCTCAGCTTCAGACAAGGACAACCCTTACCTTGCTGCTGCTTGTCTTCCTGGCTGCACAAGGGAAAGGCTTCTCCTTAGTGACTTCTCAGAATGAGGTAGGGGAGTTCTCAGGGCTGTTGGGTTTTTTTGTTTTGTAATACTTACAGAACTACATTACATCCCTTTCCTCTCTTCCTGCCTTTTTAAAATTTGAGACAGGGTCTTGCTAAATCACTAAATTGCCCCGAGGCTGGGCTCAAACTTGCCATCCTCCTGCCTCAGCCCCGCAGAACGCCAGGACTCTGAGAGTGCACCATCATGCCTGGCTAGCTGAGGGTTAAGTAGGACCCTGTATAGATTTCCGGCTTTTTTTAGGATTATAGTCAGAATTTTTTGTGTATGTGTAGATTCAGATGAAGGAAGACTGTGGCTTTCATCAGATTATTAAAGAGGTTGGTGATCTAGAAAAGGGTCTGAAGGTACAGGATCCCAACTATAATCTACAACTGTATTGTAGACCTAGATTGTACCAATAAACTCAATTAAAAAAAAAAAGTAAAAAGAAAAGGGTCTGCTCTTCTCTGCAATGACCCTGTGACTCTTGTCCATACAGCATCAATTTGGGCAAGGCCAACGAACCCAACCATGTGGAGCTGGGGCGCAAGGATGATTCCAAAGTACACAAAATGTTCCTGGACCCTACTGGTAATTTGGTGGTGAAGGTTGCGGGAGGGGCTGTGTCACGGCCTGGGTGAGGGTGATCTCATGGGGAAGGGGTAGGAAGAGGTTGAGAGTGGGAATGGCAGCATCCACTGAGGTGCTGTATTCTGCTCACTCCAGGCTCTCACCTGCTGATTGCTCTGAGCAGTACTGAGGTGCTTTACATGAACCGTAATGGACAGAAGGCACGGCCGCTAGCTCGCTGGAAGGGGCAGCTGGTGGAGAGCGTGGGCTGGAACAAGGCACTGGGCACTGAGAACAGCACAGGTCCCATCCTGGTCGGAACTGCCCAAGGCCAGATCTTTGAAGCAGAGCTCTCAGCCAGCGAGGGTGGGCTTTTTGGTCCTGCCCCAGATCTCTACTTTCGTCCATTGTACATGCTGAATGAAGAAGGGGGTCCTGCACCTGTGTGTTCCCTGGAGGCTGAGCGGGGCCCCGATGGGCGTGGCTTTGTCATTGCCACCACTCGGCAGCGCCTCTTCCAGTTCATAGGCCGGACAGCAGCGGAGGGGGCTGAGGCCCAGGGCTTCTCAGGGCTCTTTGCTGCCTACACAGACCACCCACCCCCATTCCGTGAGTTTCCTAGCAACCTAGGTTACAGTGAGTTGGCTTTCTATGTACCCAAGCTGCGCTCTGCACCCCGGGCCTTCGCCTGGATGATGGGGGATGGCGTGTTGTATGGCTCATTAGACTGCGGCAGACCTGACTCCCTCCTGAGTGAAGAGCGAGTCTGGGAGTACCCGGAGGGCGTAGGGCCTGGGGCCAGCCCACCCCTAGCCATTGTCTTGACCCAGTTCCACTTCCTCCTCCTGCTGGCGGACCGGGTGGAGGCTGTGTGTACACTGACCGGGCAGGTGGTGCTGCGGGATCACTTCCTGGAGAAGTTTGGGCCACTCAAGCACATGGTGA
Source organism: Fukomys damarensis (assembly GCF_012274545.1). Taxonomy (NCBI): domain Eukaryota; kingdom Metazoa; phylum Chordata; class Mammalia; order Rodentia; family Bathyergidae; genus Fukomys; species Fukomys damarensis. The sequence goes on along the minus strand of NW_022900929.1, from coordinate 35,324,976 downwards.
AGGACTCCTCCACGGGCCAGCTGTGGGCCTACACCGAGCGTGCTGTGTTCTGCTACCACGTGCAGCGTGAGGCCCGGGATGTCTGGCGCACCTACCTGGACATGAACCGCTTCGACCTGGCCAAGGAGTATTGTCGGGAGCGACCTGACTGCCTGGACACAGTCCTGGCCCGGGAGGCCGATTTCTGCTTCCGCCAGCGTCGCTACCTGGAAAGTGCCCACTGCTACGCCCAGACCCAGAGCTACTTTGAGGAGATCGCCCTGAAGTTCTTGGAGGCCCGGCAGGAGGAGGCTCTGGCTGAGTTCTTGCAGCGAAAACTGGCTAGTTTGAAGCCAGGTGAGCGTACCCAGGCCACGCTGCTGACCACCTGGCTGACAGAACTCTATCTGAGCCGGCTTGGGGCTCTGCAGGGTGACCCAGAGGCCCTGAACCTCTACCGGGAGACACGGGAGCGCTTCCGCACCTTTCTCAGCAGCCCTCGCCACAAGGAGTGGCTCTTTGCCAGCCGGGGCTCTATCCATGAGCTGCTCGCCAGTCATGGGGACACGGAGCACATGGTGTACTTTGCTGTGATCATGCAGGACTATGAACGGGTGGTGGCCTACCACTGCCAACATGAGGCCTATGAGGAGGCCTTGGCTGTGCTTGCCCGCCACCGTGAACCCCAGCTCTTCTACAAGTTCTCGCCCATCCTCATCCGTCACATCCCCCGCCAGCTGGTAGATGCCTGGATTGAGATGGGCAGCCGGCTGGATACCCGGCAGCTCATCCCTGCCCTGGTGAACTATAGCCAGGGTGGTGAGGCCCAGCAGGTGAGCCAGGCCATCCGCTACATGGAGTTCTGTGTGAATGTGCTCGGGGAGACTGAGCAGGCCATTCACAACTACCTGCTGTCGCTGTACGCCCGCGGCCAGCCAGCCTCTCTGCTGGCCTACCTCGAGCAGGCTGGTGCCAGCCCACACCGTGTGCATTATGACCTCAAGTACGCGCTCCGGCTCTGCGCTGAGCACGGCCACCACCGTGCTTGTGTCCATGTCTACAAGGTACTGGAGCTGTATGAGGAGGCTGTGGACCTGGCCCTGCAGGTAAGGCCTCACCCCAGCCAGCAGAGGGACCTGGAGAGCAGTAGCTTGAGAGACTGAAGGGTTGGGAGAAAGCAGGGCAAGGGTAAAGGGTGCTGGCTTCTCTTGCAGAGAGGCACAATATGACAATGCAGAGGTGAAGGACAGACTTGGAAGTCAGGGTTGTATTCTGGCCCTGCTACTTAACTAAGCTTGTGACCTCAGACTACTTTCTGAACTTCCCTATGCTTCAGATTATTTGGCTTTTCTTGTTGGTCTGTTTTTTTTTGGGAAAGTTTCTCCTTAATGTAGTTCAGCCTGGCCTTGAAATCACTGTGTAGCCCAGACTGGCCTCAAGCTCACAGTGATCCTCCTGCCTCAGCCTCCCAAGTGCTGGGATTACAGGCATGAGCCACCACGCCAAGTGATCCTCCTGCCTCAGCCTCCCAAGTGCTGGGATTACAGGCATGAGCCACCACGCCTGGCTCATTTGGGTTTTTTTTGATACCAGGGATTGACCTCGGGTCCTTGAACTTGGAAGGGAGGCCACTGAACCGCTGAGCTAAATCCCTGGCCAAATTTTAAGCCAAATGAGGGTAATGTTAAAGTATTTTTCACCTCATAGGGTTGATTAGTATTATATAAGAAAACCACTCAGGACTGTGGCCGGTATATACACTTTAGAAGACAGGAAATGTGCAGAATTATATTTCTTAAATTATGACTTGTCTCCTACCTTAAGATCACAGGAAGTGCTAGGTAACATGTGACTTCCTCAGGCTGAAATCAAGATTTACCAACCAGAGTTCACTGAAGCTGAATGTCTGAGGGCAGGACTCAAAAATCTGTATTTTGGGGCTGGAGATGTAGCTCGGTGGGATAGTGCTTGTCTGGCGTGCAGGCAGCTCTGGGTTTGATCCCAGGCAGTATCCCTCCCAAGGGTTTTGAATATGTTCCAAGGTGATTTTTAAATTCACTGAAGTTGGAACCCTGCTACATTTAGTAGCTTTTCCATCGCTGTGACAGTAACAGGCCCATTACTGACACAGGCTTCTACCTGAACCACTTGCTGCCTTGAAGAGCTATGAATCCTGCCTGAGCCCTCTCCATAGGCCCAGCTTCTCTCCCCAGGTGCCTGTCCTCTAGTCTCAATCTGCGTTAGGAGGGTCTTGACCCTGACTCCCATGGGTTCCCCACAGGTAGATGTGGACCTGGCTAAGCAGTGTGCAGACTTGCCAGAGGAAGATGAGGAACTGCGCAAGAAACTGTGGCTCAAGATTGCTCGGCACGTGGTACAGGAAGAGGAAGATGTGCAGACAGCCATGGCTTGCTTGGCCAGCTGTCCCCTGCTCAAGATTGAGGATGTGCTGCCTTTCTTCCCTGATTTTGTCACCATTGACCATTTCAAGGAGGCAATCTGCAGCTCACTCAAGGCCTACAACCAGCACATCCAGGAGCTGCAGCGGGAGATGGAAGAGGCCACAGCCAGTGCCCAGCGCATCCGGCGAGATTTGCAGGAGCTGCGAGGTCGCTATGGCACTGTGGAGCCCCAGGACAAATGTGCTACCTGCGACTTCCCCCTGCTCAACCGCCCTTTTTATCTCTTCCTCTGTGGCCACATGTTCCACGCTGACTGCCTACTGCAGGCTGTGCGGCCTGGCCTGCCTGCCTATAAACAGGCCCGGCTCGAGGAACTGCAGCGAAAGCTGGGGGCTGCACCGCCCCCAGTCAAGGGCTCTGCCAGGGCCAAAGAAGCTGAGGGTGGAGCTGCTGCTGGGGGCCCCAGCCGGGAACAGCTCAAGGCTGACCTAGATGAACTGGTGGCTGCTGAATGCGTGTACTGTGGGGAGCTGATGATCCGCTCCATTGACAGGCCCTTTATTGACCCCCAGCGCTACAAGGAGGAGTACCTCAGCTGGTTGTAGGAGGGTGTCCCCCTAGTGCACAGGCAAGGGGAGCAGCTGCCTCTGTCTTGGGAAGGCCACACCTGGGCTGTGCTCAGTCTTGCCCGCTGTTTCTGCCTGGTGGAAGTGGGAGTCATTCTGCCAGCCTCCTGCAGTGCTTCAGACCTGCCTTTGACTGCTGTTCGCAGGCCTTCAGCCCATTCCCATCCCTGCGTCTAACAGCTCCTTTGTCCTTACCACTTTCCACCTTTACTTTTTGGACCAAGAGTATCCTCCATTCTGTGGCCTCTGGACCTACCTCTTCCTACCAGGGGAAGCTGTCTCCTCTCTGTCCTGTGCATTGGGGAGGCGGAAAGGCAGCCCTCCCAGGCCTGGGTACTCCAGGGCTCGGGTGTGAGGAATCCCTGGGGCTGAGGGCCTCCTGGGGATAGTGGGAATAGTGATTGGTGGGGAGCATTAAACTGTGCTGCTCTGATGGCTCTGATGGCTTCACAATGGTGCTGAGTTGAGCGGGTCTGTGTGTGTGTGAATGATCTGTAGGAGGGCTGGGTGTCCCAGGGGGCTGACAGTCCTGAGGCCTTCCAGCCATAGCACCCAGCCTGTCGCCTAAGACCAGATGAGCTTGCTGGGTTCTGCTCATTTCCTGCGCCATCCTGAATCCAGAGCAGGGGTGGTTCCTCTTTCCAGCCGGCAGGTGGTGCTACTGCCCAGTTTCTCAGATCCCTCTTACTGGTGCTTCCTTAGCTTTTCCCTCCTTGGTTGTCCCAAGAATTTTCTGTATATCTGCTGTCTAGCCATGATTCTGAGCTCCTCCTTCTTCCTTCCACTGGCCTTTGCACTTGCTAGATTTTGCTTGACCCTCTACCAACTTGGATCCCAAGCCTTCCTGGCTTTGCTATGGCTATTACCCTGTTCATGGCACTTGGCAGATTTGTTTTCTCACCTTGCTCCCATGACCTGCTCTTCCCCGCAGGTTACACTCCTGTAGTTGGCTCTGGGGATGGGGCTGCATCCTAAAGAGTCCTGGAGCGGGGCCTCCCATGACAGCAGCTGTATACCCTTTGCCCCAACAGGTGTTCATGGTGCACAGCCCAGCCTGATGGGTGTGATTTACCAGCTGGCCTAGACTGGAAAAAAAAAAACAAGCAAATGTTCCTTTAATCAGGCTGGGGTCAGGCTCACCTGGCTAATAAATAGCCCCTTGTCTTCCCCCAACTTAAATCTGCTAGAAATGTTATCTTCTGTAGTCCTGCTTGGATCTGTCCCTGCTGAATTCCCTAAAACAACAAGATCTCTTCACAGCCTTAGCCAACCTAGGTTAGAAGCTGCCTGGCTTCCCAGGCTCCCTGTCTTTCTCCTGGGGCAAGAGTAGGAGCAAATGGAGAGGGGTCCCATGGGTGGGTAGAGCATCCTAACCTCTGCAGAGCAGGGTTTGAGACCCCTGCTCTCTTCCTCCTTCCATTTGGCTTAACGCACCTAGATATAGCTTGGAGAGTTCAGGGCTCTCTGTTGTCCCCTGTCATTGAGTACTGATATAAAACCTTAGGTTATCGGTGTGGTCGCTTGCTTAGCTAACACAGCTGGGGGCTTCTGTCTTTACACGTAATGGGTGCCTAATACATACTAGTTAACCAAACTAGCTCCTCCATTGCTCCCTGCCCCCAGAGGGCTTGGCCAAAGCAGCCTGGGACGACCCTTCCCCTTTTAGCTTAGGAGCCAGCCCATCTGGTCCTAGGCTGCTTCCTCTTTCCCGGGAAAAGGCCTCAGGCTTCCCTGGCACTGACAGAACGGGGTTCCGGTGAGTCAGGTCAACGGGAAGCCACAGCTCTTAGATCCCTGGAAACCACGCAAGGCCTGGAATGGAGAGCAGAGGACTTCGGGGCTTTGGCCCTCAGCCTGGGGGAGGGTCAGAAAGCCGAGGGGAGCAGCTGCGTGGGCAGGGACCAAGATGAATGAGCTGCACCCCTAGCGGTCGCTGGAAACAGGAGGCGTGGCCACAGGCAGTGACTCTGAGGCCAGGCCAGGAGGTCTGTAAACAAGGAAGCCACCTGGGGGAGACGCTGGGCGGCCACTGGTCCTGGGGAGCAGGTGCTTCCTGAGTCCCGCCCCTGAAAGGGCCCTGGGGGCCGCCCTGCCCAGTCGGTCGCGAGCATGAGGGGGCGCTGTCTACCGGCGTCCAGAATGCCTCCTGGGGGGGAGTGGCTGCCACAGGGTGTGCCCGCCTGGAGTCCCTGACCCTGCTTCTCCCTGAGGGCACCAGTCCTGACACTCGAGGCGCGAGGCTCAGCCTGGCGGCCTAGGTGTGAGCTCATTTCCCTCGGGACCACCCGTTCTCGGGTTCCTGCCCTTCCCCCTCAAGGCTCCGGGCGCAGACCACAGGACCTGGCACCACCCACATTGGTTGGAGGGTCCCTGAGGCCACCAGGCCTCAGGGCCGCCCTTGGCGCCAGGGAAACAGAAGGTTAGGGGCCCAGAGGGAGTTATCGGGCCCAGCACCAGCGGGTGGGGGAAGGGCTCGGAGGGGCACACCTCTCTATCCCCTGGCTTTATCGATTCTTCGAGACACTTTCACAGGCGGAAATTCCCAGAGGTCAGAGAAGGGAAACAGTTAATTCCTTTTATTCAATGGGTCCCCCTACACAACTCCCCCCAGCTTCCTCCCTCCACTTCCCGCTCCCCCCACTGTGTGAACAGGAAGTGGAAAGGAAAAGGCTCTGAGCAGAGCAGCTGGGAGCAGGAGGCAGGCAGTGGGCGGCAGGCTTGGTGCCAACCCTGCCCCTCTTGCTGCTTGCTGGAGAGCCTGGGAGGGAACCTGCAGCCTTGCTGGGCAGCGGCACCCAAACTGAAACAGCCCAGCGTCCAAGCCTCTCTCCCCAATCTGTTTCCAGCGCAGAAGCTGCAGCTGTGAACGTGCAAGGCACCTTCTGCCCATGCTCCAGCTGCCCTGGCCACTTCAACCCAAATCCCACCACCAGGCTGGGCATCTAGAGACTGGCAGGCAGCTCTTCAGGCAGCCGCCAGGCCTGGCACTGTCTCTACCACTGGGCCCCCTGCCCCTGCCAGTCCTTTGAAGCTCATGCAATGCTTCCTGTTTGGGATGGGCGATGCCAGGGCCCCTCCTCCACCATTGTTCTGTAGAGACCATAGGTCCATCTGTTGCCCCGTGGAGGGGCCCCTAGGCAGTGCCACACGGGACCAGCACCACAAAGGACCCTGCTGGCAGTTTTGCTTAAGTGGGGCGAGGCTGGGCCCTGCAGCAGGTTGAGGGTGAATGGTGGTCAAGCCTGGGGGGAAGGTGGGCTAGAAGGAGGATGCTGGGCTACTTCAGTGCTTGGGCAGCCCTTCACCTGGAGCATGGAGGTGATGCTATCCAGGACAGCATGTTCCATGTTCCAAAAAAGGAAAACTAAGGCAAAGTAGCAAACTTAGGCCTACACTGGCCAATAAAGGGGCACAAAGTAGGTTTTTTCTTTCAAGGGGATTGGTCCCTGCTCTGAATGCTCAGGACTGGTGCTCCCCCCACCCCCCAGGGCAGCTCTGCCTTTGAAGTAAATTTTTTTTTAACTGTATTAGGGGTTGAACCCAAGGCCTTTGTAATGAGCTGTATCCCAGTCCTCACCCCTTTTTAAAAATTTTTATTTACAGGGTTATTAAGTTGTTAAATGCCCCAGGCTGGGCTCAAACTTGTGATGGTCCTGCCTTAGCCTACTGTAGTGCTGGGGTTATATGTGTGTGCCACTGTATCCCGTTCTCCTTGAAGTAATATTTGAACTAAGCAGTCAGGAGCCATACCATGAGGTCATAGGTTGAGTTACCCTTAGTTGGCAACCAGCAGCTGATGCCATTAGGGCAAGATGGGTTAGAAAACAGGGAAAGGAGCATTTGTCTGACCCCAGGAAGATGGGTACTGTTCTTGGTTCCCAGGCTGCTGTGGCCAAAGTTCTGTTTGTGTTCAGGTGCAGAGGCAGGTGCTATATATCTTTGTAGCTCACCCTCCCTGTTGTGACCCAATTTCACAGCTCTAAAGCATAACCTGCTTCTTCCCTGACTTCTCTGCAAGGCTAGAGTCCGGACATAAACCACCCTACTTTCCTCACCAGACCCTCTAGCTTTTTTCCTCAGCCCAGGACCTGAAGTGCTCCTGGTTCCCAGAAGGCCAGAGATGCAGAGATCTCCGATAAAGACCATGGAATGCTGTGGAACCCTGTTCAAATAGAAACTTTCTTAGATGTCCAACCTTGGGTTTAATATGCTGAGCATATCTGGTGAAAGCTAGGCTGAATGAGCCACACCCACTCCTTTCATCTACTTGTCCCTTCCTCCCCCACCCCAATCTATATGGGATGCCAGGGTGCCTGGGAACCCCATTTAGAAACCACTGAGTTGCCACATTTTCACAGATACTGATTCTAAGAAGTTGGATCCTGTCCCTTCTCCATGAGATTTGGCAGCAATCGGCAGTGATCCCATCCTAGTGGTGGGGCAGACTTGGCCTGGGGGCCCTTCCTGATGCTCGTTTTCCACCTCCAACCAAGGTGGCAGAGCTGACTCCAGAAACAGCAAACGCAGGTCTTTGCCCTTTCATGTATCAGCCATCACCACTGGGCCAACCATGCCCTACAGAACCTCAGCTTCTAATGGGAATAAACAGCAGACCTTGCACAGTGCTCATAAATAGCTTCACCAAGAACTGTGCAGTACATCTGGAAACTGAGCCCAGGCCACTGGTTTCTCTTCCCTTTACCCGGAACTTCACCTTCTAGGCCTGCACTCTTATAAGCACCACAGCAACTCTTGCTTCACAAACCCTCACCTCTGCAGGAATCAGAGTGGAATTGGAGGAAAGAGGCTTATTGCAGAAGAGTTTTCTGGTTTTGGCAGAATGGTGACTTTAGGGAACAGGGACTCTGGATGAGAACATAGCTACTGAGGTGGGATAGGAATGTTCCGTTGGGGATGTGGCCCTGCTTTCCTAGATCCCAACTCTAGATGACCAATGGGACAGGCCGAAGGGGCTGGACAGACCTCACTCTGGCCACTGAGCAGCCTGACCCCTCTGCCAGCCTGCCTAGCAGTCCAGCCCAGAGCTTGCACAACAGCCTGACTGGCTGGCACTCCCCTGGGAAGTTCAGGAAGTCCCCCTTGTCCCTCCTTGACCTTTGACCCCCTTGAGCCTGGGGTAGGCAAATTCCGGGCAGATGTCCTCTCTTTTACCTTCTGTTCCTGGCCATTTCCCTAAAGGCTGGGGCTCTGAGACACCCCCACCCCCCACCATACCACTCGTCCTATCCTTCCTTATGCTCTCTCATGAATGGCACAGTTGGAGACACCACTGGGGCAACTCCTGGCATGAGCCAGGGAGGATCCTTGGCCACAGCCAGCAGAACATCGGGATGTGACTCTGAAGGGCCCACACTTTGCAGGATCACACACACACAAGTGCTCCTCATCCCAGGCATCTCGCCCAACGCTGTCTGTGCCCTAAACCACAATAAACAAGGTAGGAACAACCAGCAGAAACTCTCTTCTCAAGTCCTCTGAACAGTCAGTCTCTCAATACTGTTCCGCATTAATCTGTGCTGTGCCTCATGGCGCTCGGTTTCACAATCAAATAATTCCCTTTGGTTTTCTGGTGGAATTTTTGCTTTTATTTTTTAGAGTTTCTTGGCTTTTTTTTTTTAAGCAATCACTCTAAATTTGTCATCGCACATCCCCCATTTCCGCCCCTTGGGGCCTCCTTTTCATCCCCTGGAATCTGGAAACTATATGTGTGGGCAGAAACCCCCCAGCATCCCCCACCGCACCCTGGCCCAGCATGGCCTCCACAGGCCCAGCCGTGTTCACTGGGGAGGAGACTGCATTCTAGGCTGGGACTGGGAAGGGAGTTTCTCCTTGGACCTTCCCTGTGTAAGCCATGGAGAGGCCATGTGGTCTAGTGGTTAGAACCAGAACACGTGAGTCTGTCCCCAGCAATCTCATTAAAGCCAGAGGCCTGGAAAAGTCCCTCTGGCACATCAAGGACTCAGTTTCCCTACCTGTTTAGCTTCACTGGCTATAGCATTTCCTACCTGCCTGGATAGAGAGAGTTTTGGATCCAAAGTTTATGTTCTCACAAGCTGTGTGACCTTGACAAGTGGCCTAATTTTAAACTTAATTTCCTTATCTATAAGTTAGAGCCTTTTATTGTACCCACCATCTGGTTAAATAAGAAAACATTTGCAAGGGCCTGGCCAGCTCAATAAACAGTCATACTTGTTCACAAGAATAGAAAGTGTGAGGACTGGGGATTTAGCTCAGTGGTTCGGCCGCCTGCCTTGCAAGCGCAAGGTTCAGAATTTTATCCCTGGTACCCAAAAATAAATAAGTAAATAAATAAAATGAAAAGTAGAAAGTGTGATGAGGAGGAAGGGTACTTGCAATGGGCCTGTCTGTCCTGCCTCTCCTGGTAGGCTGCCCAGCCTGGCCTTCTCTGGGACTCCACCAGCCCGGCTGGGGCAAGGATGCATTCCCAATCCTTGTGAGTCTCTGCAGCTCAGTCCCTGTGTCCATGACCACCCCAACCCCTCCCCTCCTTCCTTCCTCCAGAGCTTTCTGTTTACTGATCCTGCCGAGGCTCAGCCAGACCCTCTCTGAACTGGGGCTGGCTTGGTGCCTGAAGGTCCATGCATGGTGTCCTGGACTTGGCAGGGACTTGGTCAGGCTCTGCTTTGCTGCCTTGACTAATAGGAGGGGATGGGCTGGTCACCTCAGGCCAGGGCAGCCAGGGCCTCAGAGACAAGGAGTGGACGGAGCATAATTGAGGAGAACTGTACCAAGGGAGCCGATGGAAAGGTCTCTGGCTTGGCCTTAGGTCGACCTATGTCCAAGCCCTGCTGTAGATTTGCTTGCTATGTGACCTCAGGCTGGTCATTTAACTTCTTTGAGCTTCACTTTGTGTCCTGATTTGTAAGATGCAGGTTATAACACCTCCTTTAGAGGGCTAGTTGACCTGCAGATTGGTGATAATGCAAGTAAAACCTCTTGGCACAGATGCTAACCTATCATGATGGAGGCTGGACTTATTATTTCACTTGTATGAGTCCCTGCCTGTTTCTTTTTTTTTTGGTTTTTTGTTTGTTTGTGGGGGGTTGAGACAGGGTCTCACTATGTAGTTGAGACTGACCTGGAACTCACTGTGTAGCCCAGGCTGGTCTCGAACTCACAGCGATCCTCCTGCCTCAGCCTCCTGAGTGCTGGGATTACAGGCATGCACATCCAACTCCCTGCCTGTTTGTTAAGCTGGCATGCTCCAGTCACACGAGCCTACACATGTACACAAAGCTCATAAGCGCACATCCACAGCAAACACACATGCAGTCTCAAACCTCAGAGGCCCAGGGGATGCCATGCAGGTGGAGGGAGAGTCTAGCTATTTCCTAAACATGGTAGCTGGGCCTGAGTGGGCGGAAAATGGAACTGGGACTTGTATGTATCACCATGTTTTCCTCCCTGGCCCTCCACTTGGTGTCTGGGGTCACAGACACAGTACGGTAGCTGGGCCTGAGTGGGCGGAAAATGGAACTGGGACTTGTATTGTATGTATCACCATGTTTTCCTCCCTGGCCCTCCACTTGGTGTCTGGGGTCACAGACACAGTTGAGCTCAGGGCAGGAATACAGGGAGTGCCGGTACAGCTCCTCTTGCCTGCGGGTCACAGTTTCAGGGCGGGATGGTCTGGGAGGAGAGGCTCCTGGCTCTCAGCTCCCCACAGGCCACGTCGGCTCCTTTGACTACAGCTGCCATGGAAGTGCTGGCCAACTAAGGGAGCCTTGTGGGCTAAGACTCAGAGTGGCCATTCCTCTAACCACTAGGCCTACCCGGCAGCTGTGGGGCAGAACCTGGGGTTAGGCAGGGGCATTCATCAATTTGACTCATTCCCCACAGGCCCATGAGTAAGTATGGCTCTGGATTTCCAGACCCCAACCCCTCCTGGAGATGCCCGTTGGGGTCTTCCAGGGCTGGGTCCCTGTGGGTCCCAGGTGCAGCTCTGGGGTTCCCTATAGAGTAGGAAGTAGCAGCTGGAGGGGCCTAGCTGACTCTGCTGCCCCTAATCCCCGGAGCACATGGGCCCAACAGTTTCTGTGCCGGGGTGAGGGTGCCTGAGAAAGAAGAGGAGCCCCCAGTAGTGAAGTCAGCCCTGTTCCAGCTTGGAAATCCCCAACTTCTTACCTTGGCCGCTTGAGGGAACAGCCTCCGGGCAGAGGGCCGCCTCCCGCCAGGGACTTTTCTCCTGGGGATGACACAAAATGCAGGGCAGTTAGGGGACCAAGGCCGGCTGCCCTTCAGCCAGCCTGGGGGCCAGGAGAGTGTGCCTTTCACTCAGGACCTCAGCACCGCCTAGGATCTATGCGGCCTAAAGGGGTCATGGAGAAGGGAGGGCACAGGGATCAAGGTGGCTGTGCACCCACAGCTCGCTGGCTAGTCCCCCAAATTCCCTTCCCTCACCCTGGCACACAGTCTGAAAGGGGCTCCTGATAGCTTCTGACACTGCCTTCCAGGAGAATGTCCCCAAACTCCCTTCCTCCCTTCCTTCCCTCCTTCCTTCCTCCCTCCTTCCTCCTTCCCTCCCTCTCTCCCCATGTCTCCCTATCTTTCTTTGCTCTTTTTCTTTCTTTCAAGATGAGGTCTCATGATGTTGCCCAGGCTGGCCTTCAACTCCTAGACTCAAGTGGTGACCTTTCTACCTCAGCTTCCCAAGTACTTAGACCACAGACACGCACCACACTGCCCAGTGAAGTAAGCTTTTAGATGTCGTTTTGTTTTGTTTGTGTGTTTTTGCAGCACTGGGGATGGAACCCAGAGCTTCATGCATGCTAGGCAAGTGCTGTACCACTCGCTGAGCTATATCCTCAGACCCTTCAGCCTTTTCTGATTATAAATATTTACAAAGACAGGGGAAGTAACTCAGAGGTACACTTGTGAAGCATGCACAAGTTCCAGCTCTGGATTTCATCCCCAGCGCTAAAAAAAAAAAGTATGCGTAGATCGTACCTTATACATGTATTCAGTATTGTTAAAGTCCAGTTTGTTTTACAGCTTTTACAAAGTCTAAGTAGAAATTCTACTCCCCCTCCTAACCAGGCCCCAGCAGAGGCCTTGCTGGCGCCCGCACACAGGCCACCTTGGCACCTGCCATGCTCATGGAAGCCTCTCAGAGGGGCCCATCACCTCCCAGGAGGGCAAGAGGCAAAATAGGAGAAGGCCACGAATCCCACACTGCAAACTACAAACAGAACAGAGTCACAGGTGGAGCCCATTTGTTAACTTGAAACTCAGGCTTCTTTTTTTTGAGACAGCATCTTGCTATATAGTCCAGACTGGCCTTGAACTCACTATGTAGCCCAGGCTGACCTCGAACTTTTGGTGATCTTCCTGCTTCAGCTTTCCATGTGCCACCAAGACCAGCCTAAAACTCGGTCTTCTTAAGCAAGGTCCTATTGTTTCAGAAGTGTTAACACTGTGGGTCCCTACCCCAGAGGTCCAGGAAGCCTGTCCCTAGCACCACACCGCCCTGAAGCAGAAAGTGGGAGTTTATCAAAGAAGAATGCACTGGCTGTGGGTGTTGCTTGTGTACACACAGAGAATGCCATCCAAACAAAACCTATTCTGTTTTTGGGTTTTTTTGTTTTGTTTTTTTGAGACAGGGTCTCACTATGTAGTTGAGACTGACCTGGAACTCACTATGTAGCCCAGGCTGGTCTTGAACTCACACTGATCCTCCTCCCTCAGCCTCCCGAGTGTTGGAATTACAGTGTTTTCATTTTTTTGGAATAGAGATTGAACACAGGGCTTTGCTCATGCTAGGCAAGCACTCTGCCACTAAGCTGCATCCCCAGGTCCCTCCTTAATTTTATTTTGCAACAAGGTCTCACTAAGTTGCCCAAGCTGATGTTGAGCTTGCCTCAGCCTCCTGAGTAGCAGAGAATATAGGTGTGTGCCACCACGTGTCCACTGTTTGCTGACAGACTCTGCTTTCTGGTTCTCTGGCTGCGGAGAGCTCATGAAGTCTGCACACATACTCAGATACCATTAACCCTGCTGATACTGAATTAGACTGGTCATGATCCCATCTGCACCCTCACAACACAACTGCCTAGATAGGAGAGTCGGCATCAGTATGGCCTTGTTGGAGCCCAAGGTATGGGGGTGCAGGGAATTAAAGTCAGGCTGTTGGCAGAGGTGGCGTCCTGGTGCTCCGGCCCTTCTTAGGGGGTCCTTCCTCATGCCACTCTAGACCTGTGTGCCCACATGACAGTACAGAATTCATTGGGACGTGGAAGCAACAGTTCCCACAGTGGGGGTGGGGTTGCCTGCTCAGCCTCTGCAGTGACCTAGACCCTCAGCAGTGCTAGTAGCAGGGAGCTGGGGACAGGGCCCTGGCTCCAGGTCGCCTAGGCCTGGTGGGGGTGGGGGAGGCAGGGCTTCCTCCTTCATTCAAAAGCTCAGCCCTGTGAGAGGGTGGCAGAGCGGGAGGGTGCAGGGCAGGCTCAACCTCCAGCCTCCTCCCCCATCACTGACAGCTGTAATCTGCTTGGGAAAATCTCCTTTTTTTTCCGCACAGGAAAAAATATTAGTTGTCCTGATAACAAGGAAAACAAAATCCAGCGCAGGGCATCAGAGACTTCCTGAGGCGGGAAACAATGTTGAGGGAGAGCTCAGTGGAGAAGGTCTGAGATGGGAGGCTGAGGGGAGCCCAGAGGGGACAAAAGTCCAGTCCTATCCGGCTGGTGGGGGAGGGGGTGGCAAATCTAGGAACTTGGAAAAAAGATTTCCCCCTCAAAAAAACCTTGAAGTCTGGGCTGTTGAGCTACATCCGGGAAATGATTCAGGACAGGCTCACATCCCCCCACACGGGACCAGGCCCCTGTGCTCAGGTGGAGTAAGTCCACTTCTCTTCCTGCCCAGTCCCCAGGATTTAGGGGGGATAAGGTGGGAGGGTCCCTTTGGGCACCCCTCCCCCAGGCTTCTTGCCTTACCTACCCGAAGCTACTCCCTGGGTAACTTTCCACTGGGGTAGGACTTTTTTTTTTTTTTTTTTTTTGAGACAGGGTCTCGCTATGTAGTTCAGGCTGGCTTTGAAATCACTATGGAGTTTAGGCTGGTCTTGAACCTGCAGCGCTCCTCCTGCCTCAGCCTCCTAAGTGCTGGGGTCACAGATGTGTACCATGGCACCCAGCTAGGGTCTAGAAAGACACTTGCCCTTTTCCTTGGAGGCATTTACCAACCTGGTCGCTTGGGTGAGTGTGGCCTGGGGAAGGGAAACTGGGGGGCAGGCAGTACCCCCCAACCATGGCTGCTCACTGGGGCACCTGGGGAGCCTTTAGAACATGCCAGTGCCTCCTAGGCCTCATCTTAGACCAATTCTTCCAGGGATCTCAAGTGATTCTTGTAAGTGGCCAGAGCTGAGAACTGGTCCATGATTCTGGTCCCTGGGCCTGTCCCTTTCACCACTGACATCAGAACTGGCCCCTCAGTGTCACATCGGAGCCCCGCAGGAGTGTGCACCTACAGAGGCAGCAGCAGAGCCCCTGCCCGGCTACTGGGCAGCTGCCTGAGCCATGGCAGGTTCTGACTTGCCCTCTGCTGCTCTTCCTTCTCCCTGGGCAAGGGCGCCTGCAGCCTTTATTCACAGCACACAGCAGTGCGGCCAGAAACGCCCATGGTTTAACTACAGCCTCGAAGCCTGGTCACCATCTGCCCCACAGCCTGCACCCAAGCCAGCCACTGTCCCAGGTCAGGGCAGCTCTGTTGGAAGGAGGACCTGGGTGTCCTTCCCCTCCAGCACCCTCATCCCTTGCTGTATACTGGCTCTGACAGGTGCTGCTGCCAGGCCAAGCCGAATTCTGGGCTTCAGTGGTGATGCTTCCAGTTGAGGATTTCTTGGTTCTTTCTTTTTGGCGGTGCTGGGATTGAGCCCAAGTCTCATGCATGCTAGCTGAGCACTCTTCTGCTGAGCTATCCCCTCAGCCTCTGGCTTGATTTTGATTGTCTAGAGCATGTACGTCACTCGCAGGTGCTGTGGCTATCTATTAAAGCCTGTGAGGGACATGCAGAGAAGCAAGTCACAGTTCCTGCTCTCAAAGCCCTACTCAGGATAGAAGGAAAAGACTAACAAGCTATCGCAAAGTAGCACAATTGGATTCCCAAAAACTTTCCAGGAACTCCACAGTAGCACTGACTAGGGAATATTGCAACCACTTCATAAATGTTTGTTGAATGAATATTTGTTTTGTAAATGGAGTATAGAATGTCCTTTCCCTGGCATAACAGATAAAGAAAAACATCTCAGGGGTCAAGGACAGGGTGGGGTTCCATTTGTAGCAAATGTTGAAGGGGAAGGGTAGAATGAGCCAGGGCCTGCAGCCTGGCTGAAAAGAACTCATTAAGATTCCTTTTGGCTCCTGGCCAGGCTCTTGGTGTCTGAGAAGTACCAGCCCTCCACCCAAGTATTCCTGTTCACCTGATGGATGAGCAGAGAGCCTGAGAGGCAGGGCTGCAGAGCAGGCTCTTCCCTCTCCTCCTAAGGGGGCCTTCTTGGCTGGGGATTGGGTCTCCCCTTTCCCTCAGCCCAGCCCCCACCTCATCACAGTATTTTCCAGACAGGTGTAAGATGCTCTGGACAAGTGGCCTCCTGACTAGGGAAAGGGGAAGTCCCCGTGCATGTCCCTGGGGTTTCTGTGTCCCCAGAAAGATGTAGCTGGCCCAGAAGCCACAGTCTACTCCTCACAAGCTTAGGCTGTGACCCTTGGCCTGGGCTGTGGAGAACAAGCCTCAGGAGCTTAGAGTGAGGGGACCCACAAGGGAGGCGGTCCAGTCCCAGCTGCCTGGCCCTGGGTACTAACAGGCCAAGCTGGGGCAGCAGAGATGGGGGGGCACCACCACCTGCTTTTCCTTGTTTTGTTTTCAGGGCACTAATTACTGTGCTGAGCTCTGAGCTGCCTAATGAGGCCGTTTGGATTTCCTGTTGTTCTGGCTTCCCAAGACCCTTAAAGGGCCAGCATTGCAGAGGGAGAGTGCCCTGGGTAGGGCACCAACTGCTCTGCAGTGGAGTGAGCATGGGGGGGCCACCCCAGGCTTGGCCGGTCTGCCAGGGCCAGTGAAGGGTCTTGAGTGAGGGGTGGTGATGACCGGGGGGCTGGCCCATCTCCCTGCTCACACACCCTGCACCAGAACCCACTCAGAGGTGCCTGGGGCTGGTTCCGGAAGCAGGAGCTTCAGAACCCTGTAGCCTGGCCAGGGCTCCGGTGGGGAGGGGAGGGGAGGCAGGGAGGCCAGGGCTGAGGAGGAAAGGCCAGTGATGTCACCAGTGCCCAGACTGTGAGAACCGCTGCAGCACCAGGCAGGAGGGAAACGCCGTGACGTCCTGTCCCCCCACCCCATCCGTGCCCCCAGCTGGAAAATAAACACATGCATGAGTGCCCAGTGCCGCTTCCAAGGGCAGGCTGGCAGGGATAGAGACCCAGGGACAGGCCGGAGCTGAGCAAAGGCCTGTGGGTCAGCTGGCCCTAATCAGCTTCCCCGACTGATTCTGCACCTTCTGTACCTCAGGGCTGCTTTCACCTTGCACAGAGCTGAGCATGCTTGCTGCAGACTGCAGGAAGACTAGGAGGGAGGCGAAGTTTCATCATCCGTCTGCCTTAGTGTCCCTCTGATTTGAGGCACAGCATTGGCCCCAGTAACCATCCCAGTGCCCCTGGGTTATGGGTCCTCTGGGGTCCTAGGTAGCCTGGCCTGCAGTGTCCTCCTTCACAGACAGGGTGACGACATTGTTGTTCTTATGTGGGGCCTTCCGTCTGGAGTTCCGGCTCCACTAAATGGTGGGAATGAGGGTCCACAGGACAAAGCCGGCCTGTTTCCCGCGGCCACCTCAGAATGGACGGAATCCCCATTGTGTGTAGAGGCCCTGTGCCCGCCCTCCCTCACTCTGCTCCGGACATGCCAACAAACAGCTCATTGAGCCTGGGGAGGGGCCTGAGAGACAACAATGCCCCCAGCAGGCTGGGCAGTGAGCTCAGCTGGGGGTGGGGTCTGCATGGAGGCTGGAAGGTGATGATCTCAGCCTAGGGAGGGCTGGCCCTTACAACAAGCTGACCTGAGCCTGGCCTCCTCCTGGGGCTGAGAAGGGCTGACCCTGGTGGCCTCGCCTTGGCTTCTCCACCCCTGGTCAGCTGGGAATGGATTAACACTTCCCACGGTGAAACTGCTCTTGCCCTGGGCACCAAGCAGGTGCAGCAGTCTGGCCCATGCAACCCAGCAGAGCTACGCCAGACCCAGGTACCTGGCAGGCCCTTCCTGCAGCTGTACCAGTGCAAGTGAGGTTCCGACCAAACCCTCCCAAACTACTAGTCCATACTGACTGCAGTGGGACTTTCAGGTCAATAAGAGAATGTGTCTCCTATGACCAGAACCATCTGAGAGCATGGGGCAGGCTGGACCGGAGGTGAGAGGCCCATCCTCAGAGGTATTCAGGCCCCTGGGTCATTTCCCCAGAGATACCTCTGGATTCCCTTCATGGGTTCCAGGCCTGCTCCGACCCTGTGTCCTCTGCCAGGCAAGTCTGGGCAGCCAGGCAGGGCCTTAGGCCTCTGAGAGAAACGGGAGGAAGTGGGAAGGGCTGGCTAGGAAAGTAGCACGGACAAGCCTGCCTGGCTTCCAGTACAGAAGCTGGCAAGGCTCTGCTAATCTCATATTTGTATTTACAGGGGTCTATCTGGAAAGAAGGGTTTAGAGGATAGAGTAGCTGCCATCACGGAGAGTGTGGGGCTGTCCAAGCAGGTCATCGGGATTCTAGTGTCGTTGGAGACCCAGCCGTGCACTTGTGAAAGCTGCCAACTCAGGGACAGGACCTGGCCACCAGTCCCCACAGCCAGCCACCGACGCAGACAAGCTCCTCACTACCTCTGTACCACCCTGCCTAGACGACCCAGTGTGCCACTGCCACATGGTGGCTGCACACTCGCTCTCTTCTGCCCAAGAGCACACAGGATCCCGCGCCTCTGTCAAGTCCTCATTTGTCTGCCTGGTGGGTTTCCATGCCTGGCTATCTCGGCGCTCAGCCAACCTGTGCTCACAGCCTCTGCCCCAGCTATACCTACCTTGTGCACACCCTGATCCAGGCTCCTCTCCATTCCCCTGACCAGAAATGCATTCTGCTCCTCTTTATCAAAGTTCTGCTCTTTCCCAGGCCAGTGCAATCCCTCCTCCCTGGCAAAGCCTCCTCTGACCCTGGGGTCTCAGTCCCTCTCTGAAGCTTGTTCCAGTGGTATTGCTTTTCATTTGCCTCTACCTCTTTGTGTCTCATGGGCAACAGGAGATAAACTGTGTGTTCCTCTGTGGCTTCACTAGCCTGGCCCCAGTGCTGGGCATATAGTCAACCTCCTCTGCAATGGATGTCTGTTGGACCCAAACTCTGAGTACATTTGTCACACACGCACACACACACATGCCCAAGGAAAACTAACCATGGGCCTACAAAGCCATATCCCAAATGGAATGTGCATTCTTGCCTTCTCTTGTTAGCATGCGTGTGTGTGGTCTTTTATTTTGGTTTGTGATGCCAGGGATCAAGCCCAGGGCCTTCTGCATGCTAAGCATGTGTTTCACACTGAGCTGCACGCCTAGCCTTTGGTAGAAGTTTTAATGACTTGTCCCAGGACTCCCCAGCCTCCTTTTCACCCGGAGGTCTTGGCGGTGTTGGGGGAGACTGAGCTTGAGAGGAATCAGCCACTGGGATGGCAGGAATCTCAGCAGCCAGAGTGGCTCCAGCATTGGGGGATGTTCACGCTGCCCAAGCAAGATTCAAGACCTAGACAGGAGTGCAATGAGTGGACAGGAATGTGCAAAGACTTGAGTTGGGCATAGTGGCATCTGCCTGTAGTCTCAGCATATAGAGTAATATGCTATTACTATAGCTCTGGAATTCTCTGTGAGTTCCTGACCTTCAATCCAGCCTGCCCTCTTTGCTATGAACTTTGGATGGCAGGACAGCTCCACAGGACTTAATTTTTCTGAGTGGCACTGAGGAGTGGTTGCGGGATAAGCAAAGTGACAGAGGCTTACAGTGGCCTAAACCCCTTTGGGGCTGAGACGGGGCCAGGTCCTCAGTGCCTCCAGACTTCTCTGGACTTCTTCCTGAGTTTGGTCTAGAAGCAAGGAGATTCTCTGGGCTGGAAGTTCTCTGCCAATCTCAGGCAAGGCAAGTTACTCATTAGCAAGTGTCAGCATGCAATTCTCATCAACTCCAGGGGAGAGTTCAACCTGGTTTAACCACTGGGATACACAGTGTAGACACTCTGTCACAGGAAGTTCTCCCATATGTCTAACCTAAATCCTTCCTGCCACCATTGAAGCCCATTTCCTCTCATTTTGACAGTGTGGGAGAAGGAGACAGTCAGTTCCCCATTCTCTGCTTAAGACCCATCACCTACTTGAGCATGGCGTTCAGATTCTTCAGGCTTCTCCAAGGAGCAGGGCACCTGCCCACTCAGGCAGCTGTTCACAGAATTGGCACTTGTCTCCTGCTCCTTTCTGCAGGTCCTTTCTCTGTAAGAGTATCTGACCCAACACTTCCTGGTTCAGACCTAACCCTTCCCTCCAGGGAGACTGGAGGGGACTAGGGTCAGTGTGACTAAGCCCTACTCTCAGGTTCCCAATGCTGGAGAGAGCAGATCCAGAGGTGTGGCCCCATCTCTCAGGCCTGGGTGGCAGCTGGGATCAGAGATCAGAGGTTGAGCAAGAAAATGCAGAGAGGACAGAGTTGCTTTCAGGAATTGAGCTGTGACTGGGGGCAGGGACACAAGGACCAGGGAAACGACGGGCTGCACACTTATGGAAGGTGGAGGTAAAGCGGGGGCCTGACTCGGGGAAGGTGTTGCTGGGGAGAGCCTTTCACCTGGTGAAGGTTGCAGAGAAAAGAGGTTTCAGGGATGAAGGCCTGGCTGCTGTGGAGGGCCAGCAGATCTCTCTCACTGGGGATCAGACCCACCCCTTAGCCTTTTAAGACATGGTCTCACTAAACTGCTCCAGCTGGGCTTGAACTTGTAAGATCTTTCTGACTCATCCTCCCAGAGGAAAGAAAGCTTCTCTAGGGTGGAAAAAACACCAAGAGAGGGAAGCGGGTTAAGCAGGTAGCTGAACCTTTGCTTCACACTCAGGCTCTGTCCTCCTGCCCTCCACTGGCCCTTGGCACATGTTCTTTTGACCCATTGACTCCAGCAACACCTTTCACCTGTGCTACCTGGGGTCCTGGGGGACCAGTCAGGAGGCAAGCACAGGCTGAGCCAGGGCCTGCAGCCTGGGGGTCTCTGGGCAGAGGTCCTCACCCTGACCTTTCACTCTCCTCCCCTGAGCCTCCCTGCTTGGCCAGGGTGGGGACAGGAAGAGCTGGGGAAAGGGAAGCCAAGGGCTCTGGGAAAGTTGCCCTGGATGCTGCTCTGAACCCAGCAGCCACTGTGGCTGGAAATACCCGCCGTGTGGCTCCTGGCCCTAGCTTTCCAGGCATCCCCTGGTTTTGGCAGAAGTGGGGGCAGCTGCCCCGTCACCATTCAGTGAGCCTTTGCACGCCTGTGTTTCAGCCTCTGCAGCTGCCAGACCTTCATCCTGCCCCTCCTCTCTCTTCTGTCTTCCTGACCTGTGCCCAGGAGACCTAGGGAGAGCTTCCTACCAACCAGGAGTCACAGAAGATGCTCCCAGGACCGTAGTTTCTTCATTTTTGGGCCCCCTATCTCCATAGGCCACAGCTGTTCTTATTATGCAGAGGGCACAGTCTACACCAGTTACTCTAGTCCCAGGTACCACCTACAGCAGGTCTCTGGAGAAGGCAATGTGGGCCTAACCTTGGTCCTCAGGCTCCTGGGGCCCTGGAGAAGAGGTGTGGTAGGAGGCCCCCCCGCCTGGTGTCCAGCTGTACCCAGGGGCCCCAGCCACTGGGACATCATTTCAGTAGCTTGTCTGGGTCCTCCGCCATGAGCTACGTGCCAGTGGACATATTAGCCCAGTTGCCTTCTCTTGGGACATGGGGGAGGCTGAGCTTCCCTGAGCTGCCAACAGCCTCAGTAATCAGGCAATTCAGGAGTTCAGGAGGAGGGGTGCCGTTTGGGACTTACACTCGGCCTTGGAAGGCAGGTCATCTGGAAGGCTAAGGGTGTAGGCAGCTGGTTTGTCCAAACCACCACCTCTTCTCCAAATCCATTCTCAAAACTCCAGTCTGCCCCCTCCCTGTGAACTTTGTCTCACCCTTTCCCTGAAGAAGGCCCCCCGAAAAGTAGGCCTTTTCTATTTTTCTTTCTCCTCTCTGCTCCACGTGCCCCATCCTTTATCTTCTGCTTTCCTTTTTCTTCCTGGAGTGCATTTGCTGTCAGCATCACCCCATCTCTCCAGCAGGCCCATCACCTGAGGGAAAGAAGAAATGGTGGTTTATTGGGTCCTGCAACTGGGTAATCTGATATGGTCCCTCTGTCACCCTCACAGGTCACTTGTATTATTATTTTCATTGCACAGATGAGAAAATGAGGTGTTGAGCTGAAATAAAGTTACAAGCCCAAGGTAACTAAGATATGCTGAGAGCCAGGTCCTGGTCATGCTAATTCACCAGACTGATGCAGAGGGTAGGCAGAGTCCCCAGCCCTCCTCCTGGAGAGTCTTCTCACTCAATGTCCTTCAATACCCATGCCCTATGGCCCTCTCTTCCTCACGTCTTGTACCAGTCACTTTCTACCTTAAAGCACCTGGGCAAGTCGTCAGGCCTTTGCCCTGTCATCAGCTTCCTCTCCTCAGCCAGCCTCAGGCCTCTCCTACAGGGAACCCACTGTGTCCCTCGGGGAAAGCCCCGAGCTGGCGGTTCCCTGTAGGGGCTCCCAGGAGAGGAGCACCGGCCTGTGAGCCACTGTAGCAGAGCAGGAATCGTCCCTAC
Source organism: Fukomys damarensis (assembly GCF_012274545.1). Lineage (NCBI taxonomy): Eukaryota > Metazoa > Chordata > Mammalia > Rodentia > Bathyergidae > Fukomys > Fukomys damarensis. The sequence goes on along the minus strand of NW_022900929.1, from coordinate 35,303,062 downwards.
CCAGCCCAGCCCCTCTGGGGAGGGGGAGGGCGAGGGCGGAGGTGCCTCTGCAGCGGCATCTGTCCCAGGCGGGCGGGAAGCTGCTGCATTAAATTGTAAAATCGATTTATTGACCGGCAGGTGCGAGCAGCGGCAGATGGAGAGTAGCGCTGCCGGGGCGCATCTGCGGGGTGCGGCGGCATCGATCCTGCCCCCCACCCCAACCGTGCGTCCTGGTCCTTTCTGCCAGCCCACTCCCAACTGAGGCTAGGTTCCGAGGGCTGCTGCATCGCCTGGGCAGCTGGGGTAGCTGATTGCCTTCCCCTGCCCCACCCGGCCTCGCCCCCAGGCTGCCAGGCCCCAGCAGCCCCACTGCCCCAGTTGGCACGCGGCGGTCCGGGCTGACGCGTGGCAGCGCCCTTCGGCAGATGAGGCACGCGCCGGCCTCATTTCAATGTGAATGGATCGAATGGAGCAGCCATGTGGCAGCAACAGTTTGCAAATCTCCCCGCCTTCTGTGCAGCTCCTGGCGGCGGCTCTCTGCAAGTGACCCCTTTTTCGCAGGGAACACTGCCGGGGGGTGGGGGTGGGGGCTCAAGGCTTAGGAGCCCCGCCCCAGCCAGGCTTGCTTCCTCACCTCGGGCCTGCCCCGCAGGTGCCGTGGTCCACACTCCGGATGCTTCTGCCATGGGACCCCAGGGAGCAACGGCTGGGAGGGGAAGGGAGAAGCAGCCAGGCGCCTGCAGCTCCAGGGACGACTCAGTCTGTGTGCAGAGGAAGGGGTCCGAGGCTCCGTGGGGCTCCTGTGTGTCCAATAACTTGGGGTCGTCTGAGGGCACTGGTCCGGCCTGCCAGGAGGAACTGTGTGTGGTGGCCAAGCCATGGGGACAGCAGGAGTAGAGGCCTCTGCGGGCAGTGGCCGTGGTCCTTGCCAGAGCCCAAGTCTCCATCATACTCAGGGGAACAAGGAGCTTCTGCTCAGCGGGAGCCCAGTCGGTCAGGCCTGGGGTCTGTGCCGACTCTCAGGGGTAGCATTAGCAGACTTCCATGGGTGTGTAGTCCTACAGTCTCTGCAGCCTCCTGTTGCCTCACAGACCCCTGCTCCTTTGAACCCACAAGATGTTCACTACATTTTTTTGCCCTCAAGTCACATTTGGGAGAAGATGAATTCCAGCTCAGTGAGGACTTCCAGAGACATTAGGGCCCTTGCCCTGGGATGCCCTGCTCACAGTGGGACCCTCTCCAGGTTAGATCTCCAAGCAGGTACCCAGGACCAGGGTGGCATCCCGGCCAGGAATGGAGCTTCTGGGGTGATGCTCCCAGCAAACAGGTGTTTTTGAGGAGAATTTAACTCTTTCTTCCTTGGGTCAGGGGCTTTCTACATCTCTGGGATCCCTTGCATTGCCTGTCTGTGAAGATAATCATATTTGTTTGTTCCTTGGTCACTTGCAAAGTATTCCGGGTGTGCCTGAGGGTAGAGAATAGTTTCAGGTCTACCACTATTAATACCAGATGCCACATGGGAGAAGGCATCTCCCTTGAGGGCCAGGCAAATGTGCTTGTGCCACAAAAAGAGCATGTTTTTACGAGACTAGGATTTGTGGGTGGGAGCCCACAGAGTTAGATGGGGCTGGATGCCAGATCTAGGAGAGCAAGGAGCACCCTCTGGCATCCTAGGCAGATCCACAGAGAGTGCTTGAGAGAGGATCTGATAGCCCACTTGCCAGGATCGCTGCGAGGCACACCCGGAGCTCCCCCCCTCCCTCAGGCCTGGGACTCGGCCAGCCCATAACCTACATTAACTCTGAGCGCAGCCTGGGCCCATCTGCCGGGCCCCCACTCCACTTCGGTTCCCCACGCCAACCAGCTCGCACCAGATGGTGGCTGGGAGGGGTGGCCTGCGTGGGGGACCCCAGTGCCCGTCTCACCTCGTCCCTCCCCTAACCCACGCTCACAACCTCTTGTTTCTCACCCCCCCATCCTCCACCACCACCACCCAAGTAAAAAAAATCAGACCATGCTTGGCATTGGCAGCTGTTGGGCTCTGCACCCCCACACACACCGCCGCAGCCTCCCAGGGGCCCACACCGCGTCCCCGCTCCCCCTGCACTGATCTTATCGTCCAGCAACAGCCATCGCTGTGCGAATGGCTGACAGCTGAAGCCACAGGGCCCCGCCGCCCACGGCGTTGCAGAGCGAGATCCCCGGCACCCCAGAGACTGGGCGAAGCCGGCCCTCCCCAGTCCGCGGCCTCCAGGGATCGTGCTGGGTTCTGGGAAAGCAGCTGCGCCCCGGCGCGAGGAGCTAGGAGGCCACCCGGAGAGCGCGCGGGCGAGACTTGAGGCCGACCGAAACTTAACTCCTGCGCCTGCAGTTCCAGCCCTCAGCCACCCTAGGAGAGGCCTGGAGCTGCCGGGCCTCAGCCCCCACCCGCACTCTCCAGTGGCCCGTAGCAATTCTGGAGTCAGGAGAGTTCCTCCCTGCCCCAGCGAAGCGACAGGACGCGGGCGGGGAGTTAGGGGTGACGGCTCGCGAGGGTGGGCAGTGGGGGCGAGGGAGCTGAAGCGGGACCAGGTGAGCAGACCTTGAAGGAGGGGCCGGAGCCTTATTACCATACAGCTGAAGACGCGCCCTCGCCTACCTCGGGGACCACGCTCCGCCTCCCCCACCTCGGGGACTAGCGAGTCCTGGCGCTGGCACGAGCCGAGCCAGGCGGGGGTCTGGGCGGGAGGAGCTGGCACGCGCTGGGCACGCCCCGCAGGCGAGAGGGAGACGCCCACCAGGTGCTGGAAGCGAGACCAGAGGCGGCACGCTCTGCCGGGTTCCCTGCTCAGAGCGGCCGGAGCAGAGGGTAACGAGCTGTTCCCTGGCTTCCGCGCTGCGCTAGGGACGCTTGGTGGGTGGGCGATCAAAGGTTGGAGGCAGACGAGGCGAGAGCTTCGGAAGCTCCGGGAAGAAGTGGTGGATCTGCGTCCCCTGGTGTTAATTTTCGCTTTTGGGATTTAAATTCTTTACCTGCTGAAGGACTGCGAGTCACAGCACTCCTCCGATGCACCGCCTACGGGGACTCCCTAGTGTCCCCGCCCCCAGGACCACTCGGGAACCGCCCTCTTACCTCCCGCCCAGTCTCCTGGCCGCCCCCCTGTCCTTAGGCAGCAGGGGTCTCAGCCCTTAGCCGGGCGATCGGGTGGACTGGTCACTTTGATCCGCATAGAGCCGGGGACCGGGGGCCGGGAGAGAAACCGAGGGGCGGAACCTGCTCCGGACTGGGAGGGGCGGCGGGCCCCTCCGGTCGGCCCCGGGACTGTAGCGGCTAGAGGCCGGGAGGGGAGGGGAGACTGACCATGAGTGTCTGAGTGACAGGCGGCGATAAGAAGAGCCAATATATATAAGGAAGGCTCCGGAGCGCTCAGGTTTCAGTAGCGGCGCTGCGCGCAGGCCAGAAACACGAGGCAGACAGCCGCAGCCCGAGCTCTTCGCTGCCGCGCACCCGGCCGTAGCCGGCGCAGCCCCCGTATTAGCCCGAGAACACGTTTTAGCGCGGCCGCCGCCCTGTGGCCCTCACCTGGATTACCTACGAGGCAGCTGCCGCGGAGCTAGCGCGGAGGCGGCTGGGGAGGAGCGTTCTAAGAGCAGCCGGCTTTTCAGGGATCCCACTGGCAGGCAGACGCGCGGGAAAGCAGCATCCCTGACAGAAGCAGATTCAGGGCCCGCAAGAGGAGCGCGCAACGCCCCGGGGAATGGCGGCTGCGACCCGGAGCTCCGGCTGGGCGCTACTGCTGCTGGTGGCACTTTGGCAGCAGGTAAAATAGCGCGCAGCCGGCTCTGGCGTCTTCCAGCTGCAGCTGCAGGAGTTCGCCAACGAGCGCGGCGTTTTGGCCAGTGGGAGGCCGTGCGAGCCCGGCTGCCGGACTTTCTTCCGCGTCTGCCTAAAGCACTTCCAGGCAGTCGTTTCGCCCGGGCCCTGTACCTTCGGCAGTGTCTCCACGCCGATATTGGGCACCAACTCCTTCGCCATCGAGGAGGACAGTAGTGGCGGGGGGCGGAAACCTC
>NW_022900929.1:35292158-35298949 GCF_012274545.1 Fukomys damarensis | reverse complement strand
CCAACTCCTTCGCCATCGAGGAGGACAGTAGTGGCGGGGGCCGAAACCCTCTTCAACTGCCCTTCAATTTTACCTGGCCGGTGAGCACAACCTGGGCGAGCTGGGGGTCTCAGAAGCCAAAGAAAGGAGCACCCAGGGACCAAACCCTCTCCAGAGACCCTCCCCAAATGCCCTTTCTTTTTAACTCTCTCCTGGGACCTCATCCCTGAGAAGACTCGCCAGTCTCTGGCTTCCCAGTCTTTTGCCTCCCTTCCCCCAGCTCTTGGGACGCGATTTTCAATACCAAGCACCCTGCCCCGCCTTACCGTCCCCACCCTCATCCCTCCCCAGATCCTGGGATCTCCTCTCACCTTCCCGGCTCGCGCCACGCTACACGCAGACCCGTTATGTGGACCCGGGCGCAGTAACTGTATCCTGCAATTAGATTAATTAAACCGGCCGCGGCGAGGCACCCCTTCCCTCCTGCCCAGCTCATCTCGCGCTCTCTCTCCCCCACCCGCTTTTGCCTCCCAGGGCACCTTCTCCCTCATCATTGAAGCTTGGCACGCTCCAGGAGACGACCTGCGGCCAGGTGAGTGTCTCGCTGCTCCGCCACAGGGGGGCGACACGGTGCAGCGCCGAAAGAGTTAACGTGTCCGAGGTGGGGGAAGCGCAGCGTTGGGGTGGGGGGCAGGACGCTTTGCTTGGCCCGGAGCTGCGCCCCGCGATGGACGCTCAGATTCCGCTGGCTGCCTGGACTCAGAGCACAATTGCGTTTCCTGCGGGTTATTTTTGGCGTGGGAACGCGGGGAGCACTGCAGTGAGAAAGGCTGAAGCTGCCAGCGCCGCTGACGGGCCCCTTCCTGTATTTTACACCTTTCGCGAATTCCGCTCCTTTGGAAAGGGAATAATGGCTTTGGGATGTTGTTCTGACACAGAGGAAAAAGGATATTTCAGCAGCACAACAATTCTCACTTTGAAAAGGAAAAAAAGAAAGCCACTACCTACCTCTGGGAGCAGAACCCCTGAGCAGGCACCGGAGGACCCTGCTCCCCAGGCTCCTCACTTGGAAAGCTTTTCTTTTTCTTTCTCTCCCCCTGCCCCTTTTTATGTTTTCCACTGTGACCTCTTTTCCTTTTTCTCCTCGCTATCTGCCTCCAGAGCACTGAGGTCTCTTAACATCCTTCCATTGTCCCTGTTTTGAAGGATATCAGGTCCCCTGCACATGCACACGCAGGGCAGCTAAGCAGCAGGACTCTTGGGTCCCTCTGCCCTATGCTTGCTGGCAGGCCAGGGTCATCTGGACAGAGGCAGATCTGCAGCTGGCCAGCAAAACCACAGCTGGGGGGAGGCAGGCGGCCTTCCCTGACCTGGTCTCTGCTCCTTTAGAGGCCTTGCCACCAGATGCCCTCATCAGCAAGATCGCCATCCAGGGCTCCCTACCTGTGGGTCAGAACTGGTTACCAGATGAGCAAACCAGCACCCTCACGAGGCTGCGCTACTCCTACCGGGTCATCTGCAGTGACAACTACTATGGGGACAGTTGCTCGCGCCTGTGCAAGAAACGCAATGACCACTTCGGCCACTATGTGTGCCAGCCGGACGGCAGCCTGTCCTGCCTGCCTGGATGGACTGGGGAGTACTGCGAACAGCGTGAGCATCCGGGCCCCATCTGTGTGGCAAGGGTGTGCTCCTCAGCCATAGTCTGCCCTCCCAGAGCGTGGCCCAGGACCAGTGGAGATGCTGAGAAGGCTCCAGCTCGGACCTCCCTCTCTTCCTGGTGCTTCTCCCATCATGCCAAAGCCCACAAGGACCCACAGAGCATTCCACCCAGCATGGACTCTCCTTCCTTTCCTTTAAGATAGTCATGGTTCCTTTTGGAGACCCAGAGTAGGAAGCAAGCCCAGGAGAAGCAGGCACGCCCAGGTGTGGAGGGAGAGTGGAGCATCGGTGTCCTAAGCATCCCGACCTCAGCCTGCATGTTTTCCTTCCTTAGCTATCTGTCTTTCTGGCTGTCACGAGCAGAACGGATACTGCAGCAAGCCAGCAGAGTGCCTGTGAGTAGGGGACAGAGAGTTGGGGTGCCCTCCCTGGCCAGGCCTCTCGCCTCACTCAGCCTAACCCTTTTCCCACAGCTGCCGCCCAGGTTGGCAGGGTCGCCTATGCAACGAATGTATTCCCCACAATGGCTGTCGCCACGGCACCTGCAGCACCCCCTGGCAGTGTACGTGCCATGAGGGCTGGGGAGGCCTGTTCTGTGATCAAGGTGAGTCAGGGAGGGACAGAGGGGGCAGGGGCTGGGAACCAGAGCTCATGCCTAGACCTTTTTTCTGCAGTGACTGCTAACTTGGCTTTCCCATTATCCTTCAAAGATCTTGAGACTTCTAAAGGATCTTAACATCTGACCTAGAATGAGATCCCTCTTCTCCAGGGGCTAGGGAGTCAGAGTGGCAGAAGAAGCCAGCGGTGTGACAGATTGGCAGCCAGGAGGTTGCCCTCATAAATTCTAGCAAGGCCAAAGAGAGGGATGCTAGGCTTAGTTCCTCTTTCTGCCTTGTAGTTACCTATTAACCCTCTGAGTGTTTGCTTACCTTGCAGGGCTGTTTGAGCAGCTCTCCCCTAAACAGCTGTCTGGTGGGGTGTGCCCGCTGGCTGCCCAAACTGTGGCTGAGCTGGGCCTCTGAGTGGAGGAAGGGACGTCTAACTGACTTTTAGATGCGGACACAAAGAGCTTCCCTTGCTCTCTCCCAATGGCACTCAGGCAGCTGCCTGAGCCCCACAATCTCTCTACCTGGTGTTTGGTGTTAGTCACTCTTCTGTCTGCACAGCGTCCTGACTTTAGGGGAGCGAAGCCTTTCTTCTGTGTGCTCGTAGCCGGCTGCAGCGTGCACCTCCCATTTTCAGGGTCAAGAGGGATGCCTCCTGCCGTGGGGACTCCACACGGGCCCGGGGAGGGTGTGCAGGCTTGCCAGGCTGAAAGAGACTTGCCTAGGCCCTGACTGGATGTTTTCAGGAGCATGGCACAGTCCCTGTGCTCTCCATGTGTGTGCATGTCCCTCTCTCTCTCTGCCCCTCTCCAACACACACACCTGGTTCCCACTCATTCCCTCTCCTCTGTGCACACTCGTTCCCAGGTGACACTCATATATATACTGGTCATATGCAAACAACCTCACAGTCCCTACATTTGCTGTCTGCTTCTCCCTTTCTGTTCTTTCCCAATAAGAAAACAAATACTTATACTCCCAGATACCTTTTTAAAGCCTCTTCCTTTTTAAAATGTCTGGTTACCACCTATGGTGGCTCTCACCTCCCCTGCAGGCCACCTGCTGAAATTTTACCCTTCCTTCCAGGCTTATCTCAGCAGACCCTCCTCCATGAAGGCTTTTCTGACTCCTTCACCTGCAGGCTTGCCCTCCCCTCCTCCTTTCCTATTCTTACTGAATTCAGTGGTGGTGTTCATGAGCTCACCTGGGAGGCCATTGTCTGTCTCAGCAACCTTGATTAAATGCACCACTCACACATGGCTCCAGATGCTGCACTCTACATGACTTTGTTGCGTGGGGAGCGTATTTAGGGCCAGGGGGCTTTGACTTGCAGCTTCTTGGGTTTGTGGGGGTGAAATGACAGTGTAAGGAGCCAAAAAGCACAAGCTCATTGATTCCTGTCTCTGCAGATCTCAACTACTGTACTCACCACTCCCCATGCAAGAACGGGGCCACGTGCTCCAACAGTGGGCAGCGGAGCTACACCTGTACCTGTCGACCAGGCTACACCGGCATCGACTGTGAGCTGGAGCTCAGCAAGTGTGACAGCAACCCGTGTCGCAATGGGGGCAGCTGTAAGGTGAGTGCCAAAAGACAGAGGTACAATTGAGGCAGCATCTTGGCTGGCCCAGCCTAAGCAGCCAAAGCCCTGGAGCCATGGACCGGCACTGTGGGCAAGTGGAACCCATCCCCCAATGATGTCCCCTGCCCCCTGTCTGCCAGAGTCTGACTTTGTCCCTTTACCGTGTCTCTCCAGGACCAGGAGGATGGCTACCACTGCTCATGCCCCCCGGGCTACTATGGCCTGCACTGTGAGCATAGCACATTGACCTGTTCTGACTCCCCCTGCTTTAATGGGGGCTCCTGCCGGGAGCGCAACCAGGGGGCCAGCTATGCCTGTGAATGCCCTCCCAACTTCACTGGCTCAAACTGCGAGAAGAAAGTGGACAGGTGTACCAGCAACCCCTGTGCCAATGGTGAGTAAGGCCTGTTAACCTGGCTCACTGGCTCTGTGGAAAGAGTGCCTTCGAGGGACTTAGCATTCTTGCTGGTTGGAGAGTGGCTACCATTTTCTCTGGAGGTGAAGAGCTGGCTTGATCAGCTGAGGATTTGGAGGAGAGCAGGTTAGCAGCAGGTCTAAGAGAGGTGGTGGTGTTCACCAGGTGTGACTTCTACTCCTGTTTCCATGTCACAGCCCTGAGCTGCCTAGGGTGGCCTCGACCTTCCCTGGGGAGTCCTGTGCTGGAGAGAGGGCTCTTGGTGGCTTTAGTTCCCTCCTCAAGAGGGCTGGAGACACAGACAGAGCCCTGCTCCTGGAGGTCTCGTCTTCCCCACAACCACATGGCGCTCGGTGTGGCATCTAGACTGCCCAGCATATTTTGAGCAGTCCTTGTCTCCTTGGCCCTGGTGACGGCAATGCAAGCACATAGCACCATGGAGAAGAGAAGCTCAGAGCTGAGAGGGGCTGGGAAGTGTGGGATGGAGTCTGCTCTTGCTCTCCCTTGACTCCCTCAAGCCACAGTTAGTCTACATCACTGAACAGGGAAGTGTGATACAGTCAGTATCTGTTGTCTGTCTTTGATGTGGTTGTGAGGACAAAACGAAAGGATGATAATTATGTTTAGTTGTGCATTTACTCTGTGCCCTTATGTGCTCTGGCCTTCGAGCGCCTTCCTACCTGACCCTCAGAGCTAGCCTGTGAAGTCAGCAATATTCTACCCTACTTTGGCAAATGTGGAGACTTGAGGGTTAGGGACAGGATAAAGTGCCAGGTGCCAGGTCCCCATTTGAGAGGGCTGGCTGAGGTTCAAACACAGGTATCTCCGTTTTACTCTAAAGTTCTGTAAGATGGTAGCTGCACGAACCCACTGAGGTGCAGAGAAGCAGGGTCGCCCCAAACTCTCGGTCTGCTGATTCTGCACGGCTCTTTGCAGCGAGCAGGCAGGCTTTGTCTGTGCTGGTGGTGTGCATGGAGGCAGAAGCACGCTCCAGAGACAGCCCCCACCCAGTGTGCCAGGGGATTCCCAGGTCGTTGCTGACTTGCACGCTGTGTGTCTTCACAGGGGGCCAGTGTCTGAACAGAGGTACAAGCCGCATATGCCGCTGCCGTCCCGGATTCACAGGCCCCCACTGTGAACACCCCATCAGCGACTGCACCCGCCAGCCTTGTGCTCATGGTGGCACTTGCCATGGCCTGGAGAATGGGATCGTGTGCACCTGCCCTGTGGGCTTCTCTGGCATGCGCTGCGAGGTGCGGACACCCAGCGATGCCTGTGCCTCTGGGCCCTGCTTCAACGGGGCCACCTGCTACACTGGCCTCTCCCCCGACAACTTCGTGTGCAACTGCCCCTACGGCTTTGTGGGCAGCCGCTGCGAGTTCCCTGTGGGCCTGCCGCCCAGCTTCCCCTGGGTGGCTGTGTCCCTGGGCGTGGGGCTGGTGGTGGTGCTGGTGCTGCTGGGCATGGTGGCAGTGGCTGTGCGCCAGTTGCGGCTTCGGCGGCCAGACGATGGCAGGAGGGAGGCCATGAACAACTTGTCGGACTTCCAGAAGGATAACCTGATCCCTGCCGCCCAGCTCAAGAATACAAACCAGAAGAAGGAGCTGGAGGTGGATTGTGATCTGGACAAGTCCAACTGTGGCAAACAGCAGAACCACACACTGGACTATAATCTGGCCCCCGGCCCCCTGGGGCAAGGGACCATGCCTGGGAAGTATCCCCACAGCGACAAGAGCTTAGGGGAAAAGGTGCCACTGAGGTTACACAGGTGAGCAGCAATGGGAAGCCTGGGGCCTGGCCATGGACCTGTGTGGTCTTGCCTGGGCTCCTAGGCCAGGTGGGAGGCTGGCAGTAGGCCTTAAGTGCTTTTAAACAGGCAGGGATTTGTTACCGATGCGATGATCCTCTCACAAAGTTTCTGCTAGAGGGCTAGGCAAGGAGGTGCACGCCTATAATCTCAGCTACTCAGGAGGCTGAGGCAGGTTGGCAAGTTCAAGATTAGCTTGGGCTATATATTGAGACCCTGTCCAAAAAAAAAAAAAAAATCCAAAAATTTCTATCTACTAGGGGTCCTCTCTTAGAGAAGGCCTCCCATTCATTCATTCACGAAGGTCATGTGTCCACAGTATGTCTCCTGTGACTTTCGTCTTCCCAGGCCATGGCTTGCCTGCACTGCCAGTGGTGCATTTTCTAAGGCCTTTAGCCTTTCTGGTACAGTTGGCATCCTGCGGCTCTCTTAGGGACCTGCTTCTAGCTGCCCCCTTGAGAGGCCTGCAGTGGGCACCTCTGGCCCGTGTTTCCCCCGACTCCCACCTCAGGTGCCCTTTGGGTCTCCTGGGTCCAGATCAGCACCCCTCCCCTCCCCCAGCCTCCCTTGCTCCCTCCCTCCCTCCCTCCCCCCCCCCCCGGCCGCTCCCCTCCTCCTGCCTGCTCCTACACAGCTTTGTCTCTCCCCGTGCTCACAGCAGCGTGCCCGCCAGACAGGAAGGGAACCAAGGATGGGACTTGGACGCCACCAGAACAGGCTTAGGGGTCCAACAGGACCCAC
>NW_022900929.1:35288213-35292063 GCF_012274545.1 Fukomys damarensis | reverse complement strand
CCCTCCCTCCCTCCCTCCCTCACTCCCCTGTCTTGTATTCCCTCAGTGAAAAGCCAGAGTGTCGAATATCAGCGATATGCTCCCCCAGGGAGTCCATGTACCAGTCTGTGTGTTTGATATCAGAAGAGAGGAATGAATGTGTCATTGCCACGGAGGTGAGTGCTGAGCTCCCCGCTACTGCCAAAGTGTCCACTCCTGCTTTGTGTGGATGGGACAGAGACCTGGCCACTCTCACCCCCAGGTCCTCTCCTGCGGTGGGGGTTGGAGCCCCTCTTTGGCAGGCACATTCAGGGGGTTATGAGGGAGTGACTGAGGGTATGAAACAGGAGCCAGGGGCACACCTGGCCTGGTCTCCCCTGCAGTGTTGGGTCTGGGCAGGCAGTGCGATCCCTGGCCTGATCCTGGGTACTGTTTCCCAGGTGCTAGTAGCTGAGGATGCCTTCTCACTGGTTCCCTCTAGGCATGTGTATGTGGCATCCCCACTGGTTTCCCCCACTGGCCTGACCACTTCCACACTCTTAATTCTTCTCAGGTATAAGGCCCATGCCGGCCCAGGACACCCCAGCTTTGGCCCAGCGGCTGGACCTTCCTTCTGCACTGTTTACATTGCATCCTGGATGGGACGTCTCTCGCACTGTGCTGCTCTCAGGAGGAGGAGGGGATGGCAGGAACTGGATGGACTGTGAACTTGCCAAGACACGCATAACCCCTGTGTACCTCCGGGTGTCTGCTGGCATTACATGGCAGCTGTGCCAGCCAGGGGAGAAGAACAGAGAGGAGAGGTGCCACTTCGATCTGCCCTGCCAGCAGTGGCCTTTGGAGGCACCTTCTGGGGCTCTGGCCTGTTTTCCAGGGAGAGTAGCAGTGGCTTCATGAGGCTTGGAGCTGCTGTGGCCTCCACTGGCATCTATGTTTCCAAAAGTGCCTTTGTCCCAGGCTCCATAGTGACAGCTGGGCCCAAATCAGAAAGAAGAGGAGACCAGTAAGGGCAGGGCCTCCTGTGGGCAGGAAAGCCCCTGGGTGCGGCTCTTGGCAGGGATTGGCCTGCAGGTGAGGCGGGCATTCCATGGGGCAAGGAGTACTTTGGGCCCTTTGTCCCCAACCACTGCACGTGGGCTTTGCTCAGAAGTCTACCCAGCCCCTCCCTGGCCTGTGCATTTGGAATAATCTTGGTTCCACCACCTTCTGGCCTTGGGTGCTCTGGGCTCCACAAGCAGATGGATGTAAGGCCTGCCCTTCTCCAGCCAGCGGGTGCCTGGCCTGAGGAGCTCAGGGCAGTTCTGTTGGGGATTCCAATGAGGGAGGAAGCAGGCCTGCTGCCACCGGGGCCTTCCCTCCCGCAAACCCATTCCTGCGACTTCGAGCCTGGGCTCGGCCCATGCCCACCACTGCCCCCAGAAGCCGATCTTCAGAAATCAATAATATGAGTTTTTATTTTGTTTGTTTTTTTAGTTTATTTTGGAATCTAGTATTTCAATAATTTAAGAATCAGAAGCACTGGCCTTTCTACATTTTATAACATTATTTTGTATATAATGTGTATTTATAATATGGAACATGTGTACAGGAGTTTACTTCTTGGGTCCTGTCTTTGTGATAGCAGAGTGGGAATCCTCTCCCCATCTTCTCACCCCAGAGGACTCTTAAACCTCATTCTCATGTTGTTGCCAAGTGCCCCTCCGGAACCCCTGCAACCTAGGGACACATTTGGATTGGTGTATTGTGAGAAGGGCCTTTGTACCCACTTGGTCCCTGGGGAGCCCAGCCTCACCCATCTGGTCCCAGCCCGGGCCAGCCTTCCTTGCCTGATGGCTTCGAGGTTGGTTGCTATTTCCCGCTGTCCCCTTTATGCTCCTACCATTCCTGGGAGAATGCTCCTCTTGCTGGACTCTCCTCTCACACTGGAAGAAGTTTATGGAGCTCGCTGTCCTCTACGAGTTTGCTGTTATTCAAAAGGATTCCCTCATCAGACAACAGGGCCTCTGAGCCATGAGGACATCTGGGTCCTTCATCCCTGCTCTTAGCCCTTGTGGGGAACTGGTGTGGGGGATCTCCTTGGGGTCATCCGCCTTGCAGCTGGCCGAGAGCAGAGGGTTTGGGTGCTTTGTCTGCCCAGAGCTGCTGGACTTGATTGTAGACTGGGTTCCTCTGGCTGAGGTGCTAATGAGGGAGTTTCCAGTCTACTTGATGCCCGGCTTCCTCTGAGGCACAGGATAGTCCCTAAGGTGCCACAGTCCTCTCTCTGTAGCCACAAACATAACCCCTTGGGAAGTAAATGATGACAGCATGAGCCATTGACAAAAATCTGAGCAATGCTCTTAGCCTGTCCACAGTAAAGTGAAACAGAGCCCCAGATGCTTTGCCCTGAGTATGGTTCAACACACAGCGAACTTGTCTCCCCTTTCTCCTTGCTGTGTCCGCAGTACGCCAGCCCCAGACATGGGTGCTCATGCCAGGGCCCAGGGGCACACACATGCTCCTCGCCTTGCCCATTGCTCCTTGTTCCCTTCCCTGCACACACAGGGTATCAAACAGGAAAGGATTCAGGGAACTGTTCCCACAGCCTGAGCCGGAGCAGGGGGAAGAACAACACGACCTCATTCTTCCTGCCCAAATTGAAACAGGAAAGCGGCTCCCGGACCTTGGGGGCGGGGGGAACTGGGCTGGGACAGAAGGCAAGATGACGAGGCTCCCATGTGGGGGACAGGTGGGACACTCGCATGCCTGCACGTCCACACCACCAGGCTGTGCTGGGCTGCACGGGCCATCAGGCTAGCAGAGGAGGGATAGCTAACTTGAAAGGCTCTGACACCCGAGGTGGGGAGCCAGGAGACCCTTGTCCAAGCTGGCTTTCTGGGGGATGTGGGAAGCCCTGCATGCACTTGGCCTGTGCCTCGCTGTACCTCTAGCAACTCAGCAGAAGCCAGGCCAGACACTTTAGTTGTGAACAGGCCACCTCCATCCCTCCTCTCTCTGGGGCTTACCTGAAAGTCACTCTTGAGGGACCAGCCCCTTCCCACAGGCAAGGGACTTGAGGCTTTCCTGACCATGTGACTTTCCAGGGATACAGATATGCCAGGCATGGCAGAAACAAGGCTAGACCACAGCTCCAGACTCACCATGAGGTGATTTCAAATACCTACATTTAGTTTGCAGTCTCACAGGTGAATTCAGAGAAGCTTGAGAGTTTACTTTTTCCATCCTCAGCTCCACTTTTAATATTCTGAGACAGAGTCGTGCTAAGTCTCTGGCTGGACTTGAACTGTCGATCCTCCTTCCTCAGCCTCCTAGAGTGCTGGACTATAGATTCACAGGCTCAGGCCTGGTTTAGAACCCAACAGTCTACCAACAGGGCCATGCCTAGAGAATCGATCTGACCTCACGGTAACCTTTAGCCTTGCAGACAGCTGCTTCTTCAGGACTTCAGGTAGGCTGCTGACCACCTGGAGATGTGAAGCACTTTTATTCTGCTTCTCAGGCCCTCTGCGGCCTCTGGCCAGTGTTAGGCTAGCCAAGAGGTAGAAGACAAGGAAGAGAGTGGTTCCTGCCTGTCCCACTCAGGCTGGATGAGGGCACTGGACTCAGCCCAGGGGCCAGGACCATCTCTGGCTCTCTGCCTGCACCTCTCTGCCTCTCCCCTCTTTGGTCCACACCGGAGGACCCAGCCTCTGCCCACGTGGCCTGCTTCATTCCGGGAAGGGGATGGAAATGATTCACTCAGGGAACTGTGACTGTCCCTTCCCGGGGAGGGGATGCGCCTGAGAGGTCCCCGTGACCTTGCCCGTGCCGCCTCGCCCTCCCTCGATCCTTGGGCGCTCGGTCTGGCCCCGAGCCTGGCTGGACCCTGGAG
>NW_022900929.1:35278433-35287805 GCF_012274545.1 Fukomys damarensis | reverse complement strand
GGCCGCCGTTGGGCACCAGCTGCGCGCTGCGGCCCCACCGTGGGATCGCGCGTACGCCCTCCGCCAGACCAGTGTGTGCCTCTGCCCCTCAGAGAGCCGGGCCCCTAAGACTATACGGTAGACGCGAGGGCGCCCAGGGCGATGGCTTCCCCGATGTCCTCACGGTGCCCACCATACTTCTTTGGGGACTTCTGTGCCCCCTGCCCACTGCAGGGGCTTGGGATCAGCTGAGTAGACCTAGCAATGGCTCCTAGGAACATGCGAGGCGGTTTAGATTCCTTCGTGCACCGCTAAGCGCACCGCTGGCCCGGCTGGGCCAATCTCCTCTAGTGTGGGTAGTTGCGGGAGGAGGCCCCTGCTGTGGCAGGGAGCATCAGACTTCAGAGACCTCAAGAATCACCTTCCCTGGGCCGGGGACTTAGCTCAGTGGTTCCAGAGCCTGCCTTGCAAGATCAAGGGCCCGAGTTTGATCCCTGGTACTAAAAAGAAAAAGAAAGAAAGAAAAAAAAAGAAGAATCACCTTCCTTCGGGTGTGGTGGTGCATGCCTGTAACCCCAGCACTCAGGAGGCTGAGGCAGGAGGATGGCAAACTTGAGGTCAGCCTGAGTAATTTAGAAATTTAGTATGACCTTGTCTCAAAAACTAAAAAAGGGGCCTGGGGGAAGTGGGAAGCGGAGGGGGAAAAGAAAAAATGTGGAAAAAGGAAAAAATGGAAACAAAGTCTTTGTAAGTGTGAAGGAGGTGAAAAGGAGGGCCAGGATATGGGGAAAAAATGAACCAAGACATATCATGTAAGGGTACAAGATCCCAATGATGAATGTAACTGTACTGTTTGCTTTAAACGTACCAATAAACTTAATGGGAAGGGGGGGGCTGGGAATTTCGCTCAGCACCACAGCACCTCCCCAGCAAGTGCAAGGTCCTGAGTTCAATCCCTGATTAAAAAAAAAAAAAAAAAGTTGGGATGTAGTTCAGTATGAAGGCCCAGGATTCACTCCCTAGTCTCTCTCTCTCTCTCTCACTCTCTCTCTCTGTCACACATGAAAGAACCATATGGAGATGTACCACAGTAACTTTTCACCACTTCTCCTTGTACCCCTTAACACCTTGGCCAAGAGTAGGTTCACCTTGTTCACTCCAACATCAAAGATCCAGGACACAGGGTCTAAAAAGCCAGCCAAAGCTACAGCCAGACACAAGGCCTGAGAGTGAAAAATTCGTTTCTGACTCAACTCTCAAACACAGTCAATACAGAACACTTTGTGACCCATGGTCCCTGAAATGTGTTGGGGGGGGATTACTCCCCCCGTGACACACCCATCAGTTCTCCTGCATTGGACAGCAGCTGAGCGTCCTCCAATTCAACCCCATTCTCTTATCATCCACCTGGAGACAGAGTCAGGTCCTCC
This sequence comes from Fukomys damarensis, assembly GCF_012274545.1. Classification (NCBI taxonomy): domain Eukaryota; kingdom Metazoa; phylum Chordata; class Mammalia; order Rodentia; family Bathyergidae; genus Fukomys; species Fukomys damarensis. Next base: position 35,286,396 of record NW_022900929.1, on the reverse strand, counting down.
TGGGGTAGGGGCTCAAGACTGCTCCTCACTTTTCATGCCGATCTGAAGTCACAGGCTCTTTGACTTGTGATGCGACTAACCTGCTCTAAATCGAGGTTCCCACAGTCTGCTCCTCCAGCTCAAGTAATCTGCTAGAGTGGCCCACAAAGCTCCGGGAAACACTTTATTTGCATTCATTGGTTTATTATAAAGGATATTGCAAAGGATATAGATGTACCAGGTATTGGGGTGGGGTTGGAGCTTCTGCTGTCTCTGGGAGACTCCCCCCGCCCTGAGCTGCCATGTGTCCTCCAGAAACTGAGCAGACCCCGTGCTTCTGCATTCTTTGGAGACTTCATCACATGGGCGTGATTGCTTGATTTATTGGCCAGCGGAGATCACCCAGCCTCCAACCTCTCTCCCCTCCCTGAGCCTGGAGGATGAGGCTGAATGTGGCAACTCTCTAACCCTGCTTTGGTATCATCAAGGGATCATCCATCATCCAAAGCTACCCTGGGACTGCCAGCTTCCAGTCAGCTCAAGAGCATACATAAAGACATCTATTCTTTTAGGAGTTGTATGCAAGGAAACAGACTGAAGAACAAATATATCTGTCCTAGTGTCACTCAAGGTAACCAGCTGAGAGCTCAGGAATCTGAATTTAGCAACAGGTGGCTCAGGGCCCTCCCTATGTCATGGCACCTCCTGCAGGTCAGAGCCACCCAGGCTGGGCCAGGGATGGCCAGGCTGGCTGTCTCCAGTAGTCCATCTCCCTGGCTTAGGTTGGGAGTTTGTCTGAGGATTGCTGTCCCTCTCCCTCAGTGGCAGACATTTGGCCACACTCATCCTATTAGGCCCAGGTCAGTTTCACACCTTCACCAATGGTTTCCTTCCCTTTGCTTCCTCTCTTGTAAAAAAGATGTGAAAGTCATAGGGTCCTCTCTAGCCCAGTAGCAGTGGGCCCTGGGACAATGATGTCCCAGCTTTTCTCATTAAAAGGACTTCTCTTGCATGGCTTTCAAAGGGCCTGAGTCTGTACCCTACACACCAGAACACTTACTTCTCTGCATGGGTTCATTTCCTAGGCTTCTTTTCCAAAGCCAGGGCCCACAACACTGCGGCATTTCCGTGGGGTCTGATATCAGAGCCTATGGGTCACCTCTCTATGTGGCCTGTCACTCCACTGAAATGCTCTCCATGGCAGTTCCGGCCCTGCAACCTCGCTTCCTGCCCAGACACAAACCCACCACCCCAGACACTCTTCTAGATGGACTAGGACCAAGCTCTGAGTAACCAGAACACTGGCCATTCAGAGGTGTCCTTCGGAGGTCTCTCCCTTCCTGGAAGGCAGAGAGCCAGGCTTTCTCACCGTGCCAGCCACCCTTCTGTGGGCCAAGGGTCTGTGGGTAAATCCTTACAGTCCCTGATTTTGTGGGTTAAAGGCCAGGCACCTTCCCCTGGGCCTTGAACACAGATGGCACAACTAGCAAAAGTGCTGTCTGACTCCTCTGAGGTAGACTGAGGGTGTGTAGGGACTGCTACCCCCAAATACGCCACTCTAAACTGAGGTTGGGGCGGGCAGCAATGCAGGAAGAGGCTTTCACAGATCTTCCCCTATCTGCCTCAGGACAGGTCCCCCCAAATCTCATCAACTCATCTCACAGGAGAGGACACTGAAAATTAACACCACATCCAGGCAGATCTTATCACGAGCTGCCACCTTTTCTCTGTGGGCTGCCCATCTTTCTGCAAAATCACTCTTGGGCTGGGGATTTAGCTCAGTGTTTCTGCTACCTGCCTTGAAAGCACAAGGACTGGAGTTTGATCCCTGGTACCAAAAAAAAAAAAAAAATCACTTACTCTCCCCTAAACTGCTTGTTTCCTCCCTTGCCTCTATCCTGGGTTTGGGGGATTCACTTTTCCTTCACAATATGACCCCACAAAAGCAGTACATCTATGTACCTTTTCTCCTGTGACTCTGCCTACTGTTGGCTTATCTCATGGACTCAATGGTCAATTGAAGGGTAGGTCTTCCCCCCACTTTACAGGCTCCATGGACAGACTCCATGACTCATCTGCCCATCCTTTTGTTCCTGAGAAGAACTTTCATTCTGACTTTGCTGTATCCCCTTCACCAGGTATGTCCACAAGGCTCAGCAGTACTGTGTGTGCTAAAGACAGTGCTCTCATCAATGGATGTGCTGCTGTGAAAACCTGAATGGCTTTCTGCAGAAGTTTTTCCTTCACAGAAGAGCCGAAGCACTTTCTGTTTGCACAGTGAACTCTCAGAAGCCCATGTCTTCCCAGGAGACCTGGCAGCTGTTGGCGCCTCTTGCCTGCACGGGCACAGAGGGCTCAGGCTCTTAGGAGGGAGGCGATCCACCCTTCCACCCTCTTGCCAAAATGTTGCTGCAACCCATGTCCTTCTTGCACATGGGCCATAGACCTGGCGACAGGTCTGTGAGAAGTATGGTCCCTCATGGTTGTGAGTTAATTAACTTATTCTACCAAACCCTATCCTCCTCACACAGAGAAAAGCTTTCACTGTGAAGGAACCCTCCTCCATTGTTGGTGGGAGTGCAGATTGGTACAACCACTATGGAAATCAGTATGGAGATACCTCAAAGAGTTGGGACTAGAGGTTCCATTTGACCCAGCCATCCCTCTGCTGGGTATCTTTCCAAAAGAATTAAAAGAGTCATACCACAGTGATATATGCTCACCCATGTTTATAGCAGCACAGTTTGTAATAGCTAAAACTCGGAAACGGCCCATTTGCTCATCAATTGGAGACTCGATTAAAAAGAATGTGTTTTTTCTATAAAATGGAGTACTACTCAGCCATAAAAAACGGGAAACTAGAGTCATTCATAGGAGAATGGATGTATTGAGGTCATATTCTTAAGTGAAATAAGTCACACATGTGTAAATACCAAATAGTTTCTCTGGTGTGAAAAACTATAATTGTAAATAAGATCCTAATGGTATAATTGACAATGAGAAATAGGAAGAAAAGGGCTAAAGGGGTAGGGGAAATGGGAAGGGTAGGGGAAAGGAAATAAGAGACAAGAAAAAAATATGAAAAAAGGAAGAAATGGAAATAGTTTTTGTAAATATTGAAGGGGGGGTGAAGGGAGGGCAAGGTATGGGGAAAAATGAGAACCAAGACCTGTCATGTATAGGTACAAGTTCCCAATGATGAATCTAACTGTACTGTATACCTAAAATGTACCAATAAACTCAATGAGGAAAAAAAAAGAAAAGAAAAGCTTTCTCTGCGCTAAAGCAATCATTACATGAATAGCATACTGGGGCAGACTACCACCCACTCAGCTTTTTATTATTTATTTATTGCGTACTGGGGACTGAACTCAGGACCTCGTGCTTGTGAGGCAGGTGTGGCGCCACTGAGCTAAATCCACCACCTGACTTTTCTTTTATTTTTTTAAGGTTTTATATTTATTAAAGGTAGGGAAAGAAACAGGCTCTGCAGAGTGAGCTTAGGCCAAGGAAAAGTAAGTGAAAAAAGCACACGCTATGGCATGAGGGTGGATTACTGGGAATAAACACAGTAGCCCCGTTTCGCTTTTTTTTTTTTTTTTTTTGAGACAGGGTCTCACTATGTAGTTGAGACTGACCTGGAACTCACTATGTAGCCCAGGTTGGTCTTAACTCATAGCCTCGCAAGTGCTGAGATTACAGGCATGGGCCACCATGCCCTGCTGCCATTTTGCCTTTTAAAGGCCTTTTTTTCCAGGCATTGTAGCACACGCTTGTGATCCCAGCACTCTGGGGAGCCGAGGCAGGAGGATCTCAGGTTTCAGAACAGCCTGGGCAATTTAGCAACTTGATAGGACTCTGTGTCAAAATAAAAAATAAAAAGTGCTGGAGATGTAGCTCAGTGCAAAAGGAGAGAGAGAGAGAGAGAGAGAGAGAGAGAGAGAGAGAAAAAGAGAGAGAGAGAGAGAGAGAGAGAGAGATGACAGCAAAAGAAAAGGAAGGAGAATAAAAAAGAAAGGAGGGGGAGATGGCTGGAGATTTCTTCAAGCCAAGCTAAAATTTTTACCCTGCTCATTTTCCTTAGCCGCTCAGCTCTTCAGAGCCCCAGCAGGCTGAGACTACAGCTGCTCTGGCTAAGATGGAAAGTGGAAAGTCCACTAGCTGAGGAGTTATTTCTTCTGCCCCCCATGAGACCCTGTGAGGAGAATGCTGCTGTTATTGCTCCCATGTCACTGTGGGGGAAATGGAGGAGCAGAGGCAGCAGAGCTAAGGTGGTAGAGCAGGGCTCAAGCCTGAGCAAGCCGATCTTACAGCCTGGGTCTGGGCAAGTTTTGCATCCTTCTGGGATTGGCAGCTTTATAAACCAACTTCATCATTTAACAGATTAAATGAGCCTAATTCCCTATCTTCTTCCCATAACCGTACTCACTAAACACAGGAGTTGACCACAACGTCTGCGATGGGAAGGCGAGGAATGGACCCCGAGGAAATGAGCAGCACCCAAACGCAGAGGAAGTCAGGAAAGGTTAATTTGGAAAAGGTCCGGGAGAGGAAGCCACCACGTGCTCATCGCATGGCAGTCATGTGCGCCTGTGAATTACACGCTCTGTCTGGGGTCACTCTCCCGAGTTGCCCCTGGGCTAGGAACAAAAAGGGCTGGGAAGATGAGGCAGGATGGTTTTGCTCCTGAGGTTATAAAGGAAGCAGCTCAGGGACTCCTTCAGTGTCTCGAGGGAGGGAAGGAGACAGATGCTGGCAAGGACCACGAACAAGCCGGCCACGTTCACAGGCAAGTGTTCAAGACCCCTTCGGGCAACTTCTGCGGAGATTCCTGGTCGAAGAGGGTCCAGGTAGAGCCTGTGTTCTTAGACATCACCCTGGCCTGTCCGAGAGATTCCTGTGTTCTGTGTTCATGAGGAACCTTCTGGGGGTCAAGTCTGGGTCAGCATCTCAAGCCTTGAGGTGAGCCCCGCTGCAGGGAGCTCTGGTGGGGGAAGGCAGGGTGACAACCTGTGATCAGCGAGGAGGCTGGGAGCTGGGTCACCTGCGCACACCTCTGTCACCATGAACTTACTGATGCTTCCTGTTTGCTTATCTGTGAAATGGTATTTACCTCACAGAATAGGGTAGACGTTTTTAATTAGAGTGGGTATAAAAGTGTTTAGCAAACTGCCTGGCATATGGTAAGCATTCAATAAATGACGGTTTCTGTTATGAGCAAGGGGGAGGGGATGGATAAATAAACACAGATGACCTAAAGGGCTTGGGAGCATGGAAGAGGGAGTGTCTAACGGCCTGGGCAGGATCCTGATGGTTAGGACAGAGAGCAGCATTAGGAAATTTCGACCTGGGCTGGGGTAAGCCCTATGCAAGAAATGTGCCCCAAGGGACTCAGACATGCTGCCCACCCCACTAGAAAAGCACCAACCGCTCCTTCAAACAACTTTCTTATTTGAAAATTGCACTTCACACAGCTTGGAAAATAGAGAAAAACTTAGCCATAACACCAACACCCTAACACTAGTATTTGAACCCCTCCATCTTTATTCCCCAGGCATCTTGTTTTTAATCATTTTCATCACCGTGCACAGTTCATACTTTGCATTTTGCCTTATGATACGATGGCAGAGATTGTTATTATACTTTTTTCATAAGGATTTTGATATTTTGGGGGGTTTGTTCCTTTTTTGACAGGGTTGCCCTGTGTAGTCCAGGCTGGCCTGAACTCACTACGCAACCCAAGCTGGCCTTGAACTTGCAGCACTCTTCCTGCCTCCGCCTGCCAGGTGCTGGGGTTACAGGTGTGTGACAGTATGCCTGGCATGGATTTTGATTTTTTTTGGTACTGGGGATTGAATTCAGGGCCATATACATATAATTTTCCCCTTAATTATATGTCACAGATACGTTTCCACGCCAGTGAGTGTAAGCATATGTAACTGTTCCCAATGGCTTCACAGACTTCCTGAGCTATGAGAGTGAGTGAAGTATACAGTGAAAATTTAACTTTTAAAAAAAATACAGCAAAAGAAACACTGCAATTAATCCCCCTTGGAATACTCTGCCTTGCTTTGAGCACACATCATTCTCGCCACTTTCTGAAGTGCTTCTGGAGGTTCTCTTCGTGATGTGTGATTAAAAAATACAGCGAGTGCTGCTGGCGGGTGCCATCCAAAAGGAAGGCAGTCTGTAAAGACGTGACGTGCCCTCTTTTCCATCTACTCACCGCACCTGGCATCATGCAACTCTGGCTCTTCCTCAAAGTCAGAATCACCACAAAAGGTAAAGACGGAGACAACCTCGACAAAGATACCGAGAAAGGGCTTTCGGAACTGCTTCAGACTGGCAAGAACCAGGGATAACTGTGTTTAAAGCAGTAAGAATGTGTCTTACTCTAATAAACCTAATAATGGTTTGATATTCACTGTAGTTTTTGATCACACATCATCTATCAAATGTGGCTGGATATTTAAGTTGTTTGGGCGTGACAGTGCGTGGTGCTTCTCCATCATGTGTGCTGGCCATAATTTACTTAAATATTTAGCTATTTTGGGGTATGTTAAGTAGTTTTTCTTCTTTTGTTTTGCTGTAATAAATAACAATGCATTGGAAATCTTCAGGCATATGGCTTTTCCCATATTTTGAATAATTTCCTGGAGTGGAAGTATTGTGTCAAAGGGCAAGGGCATTTTATAATTCCTGATTTGTATCACTAAGCTGCTTACCCAAAGGGTGGGTGAGGCCGATTCGGATCAGTCCAACCACATCCCACAGAAGATGGTGACAGGTGAGGAAACCTGGACCTTTTCCTGAAGAAGCTGGCAGCAGAAGATGGGCTCTGATGACCAGCAGGGACAAGGTCAGGAATAGAACAGGGACACAGGAAGAGGGAAGCAAACGTGGGGAGTGTAAGCAGCAGAAGGAGAAAGGAATGACCAGAAGTGACAATTCTGCTTGAGGGTTTGTTCCTCATTTTTCCCCCACTGGAAAAGTAATTTATGTTCTTTGTAAAGAATCTAGACTTTTTCTTTTCTTTTCTTTTTTGTTTGTTTTTTGAGTCAGGGTCTCACTGCTCTGGAACTCACTGTGTAGCCCAGGCTGGTCTCAAACTTGCAGCGATCCTCCTGCCTCAGCCTCCTGAGTGCTGGGATTACAGGCGTGCGTCACCACGCCCAGCCTAGACTTTTTTTTCATACATTAGAATTTAATATTGAGGGCCGGGGATTTAGCTTAGTGGTTCTGCCACCTGCCTCGCATGTGAAAGGACCTGAGTTCGACCCCCCCAGTACCCCCCCAAAAAAATTAATATTGAAGTCCTTTGGTGTCACCCTCATCTTTCAGATTATTTCCAGCTGTGCACACCTGTAAATCCAGCACTCTGGAGGCTGAGACAGGAGGACTACCTCAAATTTAAGGCCATAATGCATTCCAGGCCAGCCTGAATTACAGAGTGAGACCCTGTCTCAATAAAAAAAAAAAAAAAAAATCAGATTGTTTTCTACACAAACACGACGGGATAATTTGTTTTTAAAGTAATCGCTTCCTCCTCTACGCACATACCTGCGGAGTAACCGCGCAGTGTGTAAGCAGATTTTCCTGTAAATCATATTTGAATGAGCAGTTTCCCTCATTTCTCCCGACACAGGCCCGCGCCGACCTCACGGCAGCCTGGAGCCAGTCCTGCGGGGTGCAGGCTTCCCAGCCGGAGACTCCGGGGACAAAGCTCTACGACTGTACCCAGCTCCCTGTGACCTCAGCTGCCCCTGCGCGAACCCCCCAAAACCTCAGTGCCCCAGGAACAGCCATCCCTGCGAACCTTTCAAACGGGAAGCCAAAGCCTGGCCCCGGGGCAGCACTGGCCGACGTCCCTCTCTTCGGGGGCTCTCCCGCAGGTGCAGCGACGACCCCAGGCGCCAGCTTCCCGGAGCCCCCAAGCTGCCTCAGCCCACTGGGCGGGGGTCCTACGCCCAGCCGCGCGTCGCCG
>NW_022900929.1:35268939-35277705 GCF_012274545.1 Fukomys damarensis | reverse complement strand
CTGCATCAACAGTGCAGCCGCCCGGGGAGAACGGCGACCCCCAAGCCCTGTGGATTTTCGGATACGGCTCCCTGGTGTGGAGGCCCGACTTCGCCTACAGTGACAGCCGCGTGGGCTTCGTGCGCGGCTACAGCCGGCGTTTCTGGCAGGGTGACACCTTCCATCGGGGCAGCGACAAGATGGTGAGCATCCGACCGTGCCGCGGAGCCAGGCGGTGGGGAGCTTGGCCTGGGCGCTCCGGGCTGCCGGGTAAATGTGTCCACCTGCGTCCCGGCTTGCAGGGTAAACGGGGGTGCTCAGGGCATAGCTGTGCGATGCCTCGAGTCCCACCCCGCGGGCGCCTGGGATGATCAGACCGGGTCCTGCCCTGTGTCTGTCTTCCCATCCCCCCTGCATCCCTGCATCACGCCCAGTAGATGCCCTGGACCGTGGGGCCCCCAAGGCCTGGGCGCCCGGGTTTTAAGGGTGTCCTTGCACTGTCGACTGGGCTGATTTCTTTTTTCTTCCGAAATCTTTCTCCTCTCCTTAGCCTGGCCGTGTGGTGACTCTCCTTGAAGATCGTGAGGCAAGTACGCGGGTCCAGAAGGGGACATAGCACCCAGCATGGAGGAGTGTGGACAGGCAGATGTTGGGGCTTGTGGCTCAGGCTGTGTATTGTGCCTGCCTGGCCAAGGGGAAGTGGGGTCTCCTGAAGTTCTTGTCAGAGACTCGCCTGGGGAGCTGGTTAAAGCACAGGTTTAGTAGAATAGGGTTAGAGTGGGACTCAGGATGCAGTGTTTCTAACAAGCTTCCAGGTGACGTCACTAGTTCCTGCACCTCACTATGAGCAGAAATTCTGTTCTCCCTAGGGTGTTCTTCTGATCACCTTGTCAACCCTTAAGAAAGAAGAAATAAGTCAGGTGTGGCAGTGCACGCTTCTTATCCCAGCACTCAGGAGGCTGAGGCGGGAGGATTGTTACAAGTTCCAGGCCACCTTGGACTACATAGTGAATTCGAGGCCACTGTGAGCTACATAGTGAGACCCTGTCTCAAAAAAAAGAAAAAGCTGAGTGAATTGCTAGAGGATAGCTCATCAGATCATCACCCACCTCCCTTATCCACACAGCCCAGGGGAAGGGTAGCATTCTGTCACTGACCACAGGTGTCCCTGTTCCTTCTCTAGGGCTGCACTTGGGGTGTGGCATACCAGGTTCGAGGAGAGCAGGTAAACGAGGCCCTGAAGTATCTGAACGTGCGGGAGGCAGTGCTTGGCAGCTATGACACCAAGGAGGTGACCTTCTACCCTCAGGATACACCGGAGCAGCCCCTCAAGGCACTGGCCTATGTAGCCACCCCACAGAACCCTGGCTACCTGGGCCCTGCTCCGGAGGAGGCCATTGCTACCCAGATCCTGGCCTGCCGGGGTTTCTCTGGCCACAACCTCGAGTACTTGCTGCGACTTGCTGACTTCATGCAGCTCTGTGGACCTCAGGCACAGGATGAGCATCTGGAAGCCATTGTGGACGCGGTGGGCTCCATGCTGCCCTGTTTCTGCCCCATCGAGCAGGCTCTGGCACTGGTCTGAGGGGCACAGCGTCTGCAGGGATTGCACATGCAGACCTTAGGACAGATACCCAGCTCAGTGCCTGAGTCAGATGTGGTACAGCGGGAGCCCCTGAGAGGACATAGCAGGCAGCTGGGACACCTCTCCCTAAGTCCGCCTGCCTGCCAGCCTGCACCTGTCCTGTGTGACGCTGACTTCCTACTTGAAACGTAATTTATTGCACCATGTTGGTGTGGTGGGCAGGGTGGGGGGCCTGCCCTGGACACGGGCCCTGCTGTGCGGTGGCCTAGTCCAGACCCCTGGTGCCTCACCAGATCCCCCCAGTGTTGCTGCTAACCCCACGTCACCCAGTCCTCCAGCTCCCCAGGGAGTCCCCATGCACTTTCACCCTCTGTCCACTGAGATGGGCAATTCCTCAGCCCTGGAAGAACTCTCCTGCCCAAGTGCCCATCCCGCTGTATGAAGGGCAGGAGCATGGAGAAGGGCCAGCAAGGGCTGAGGCCTGCACATCCACTGGGAGCCCAGGGCAGAGCTGGATCTGATGCCTGGTCACGCTGAGAGACAGGCCTGGGCTTTTTACCTTTGTGGTTTTCTCTCCCCATTACTCTGCCCATCTGCTTGTCTGGGCCACTCCTGTGTATCTCTTGTTCTGTTCCTGGGAAGCTCATCACTATAGGTCCTGGCCCTTTCCCCATCTGTTCCATACATTTACCCATAAATTGGTCTCTTATTATCTGTGCTGCGCTGCAGTGTGATTCTTTTTGTACATAGGGCTTGGCATCAGCAAGAAGCGAGCCCCAAAAGGCTCCTAAGAAGACACTTTTTTTTTTTTTTTTTTTTTTTTTAGACCCTTTTTTTTTTTTTTTTTTTTTGTACCAGGGATCAAACTCAGGACCTTCTGCTTGCAAGGCAGGCACAGTGCCACTGAGCTAAATCCCTGGCCCTGAGGCCCCTAAGAAGGAAAGGGCTCTGTTTGCTCCCTTCCCTTTCTCTCGGAGAAAGCAGGCAGGACCAGGTTCCACCACTCCTGAGGGCATAATCTAGAGCAGTAGTGGCAGAACTATGGCACCCCTGCCCCTGTGTGCAGAGTCCTCTCTGTCAGCACACAAGCCAGATCACTTGCACCTGCATCACCCAAGCAGTCAGACTTAATTGCAGTGTTGGCACTTTGCAATAAATAAGTGGGTTTTGGGTTGCAGTTTGGGGTGTTGGTCTCTAAAAGGTTTGCCATCACTGATCTAGATCCTAGCACATGCAAATAATGCCCCTGACTTGTGAAGAATTTAGCCTTTGTAGCTGAACTTGGCAGCCCTGTGAGCAGTGTCCTTGTCTGATCTGGGACGTGGCCTGGGATCCTGTGTCAGCCTCCACAACTGACTGGAGGCTGGTAAGCTAAGGAGGCTGAGACCAGGTTTTTCTCCAGCTGCATGGCCAGCTGTGGCCTCTTTCCGACAGGGAGGCCAGATGCCTGGCTTCCTGTTAAAGGAACATGTATAAGCAGGGCACAATAGCACATGCCTATAATCCCAGCACTTGGGAGCCTGAGGCAGGAGGATCACTGCAAGTTTGAGGCCAACCTCAACTACATAGCAAGACCCTGTCTCAAAAAAAAAAAAGAAAAAATATGTGTTAGGTTACAGTGATAACTTCTGGGGGTAGTGATGACAGCAGGGTCCTGTGATCTGGAAACCCTGATGTCCCTTTTACTGTGGGGGCTATAGTGCTATCTGTCCCATCTGTCAGGACTCACTACAGTGTGTTGAGTTGGCAGGGTGGCCTCTGGCCTGCTGCTTGTTTCCCCTGCCTGTCCCTGGACTTCTCTCCTCATGTCCTGGCCCAGTGCTCCTGAACACTCAATGAAAGGTGCTTTGGGCTGGCAGGATGGACATGGGCTGAGACGACAGACATCCGCAGCAAAGGAGTCAGTCCTGACAGGCCCTTCCCTCTGCTCAGCCGCCTGGGTGTCGGGTCAGCCTGTGTGGACCCATTCCCCACAGCATGATGGGTGCTGCTGCTCATGTGACCTGGATCGGTCTAGGTGTCCCCAGCAGGGTCAGCTCCAACCAGGCTGGGCAGGCATTGTGCCCGGGGAGGCTGCCATGCTGAGCTGTGTCTCGGCAGCCTCGTGCCTTGGCCATGGATGGGAAAAGTGTGGAGTCCAGCCAGGCTCTTCTGGGAACCTAGTCAGAGCAACACAGCAGGAAGAAATGGCAGCAGGTGGCAGGGAGCCCTGGACAGCCACCCCCAGGCCTCCTGTGCACACTGAGCCCTGCTCTAGACTGGAGGTCTAATGGGGTGGGGCGGGCTGCTAGTCAGCTGCACATTGGATTGGGCACCGTTCTGGGCACTGGGAACATAGAAGGGAGGAACTCTTCTCCTTAAGGAGCGTGATAGAATGGGAGCATGGGGAAAGGCCCTGAGCTGGTGATTGGGAAGGCAGACTTCTGGGGAAAGGCCCCAAGGAGGGGCCTCCTGGAGCAGGAAGTCTGGCACAGCCTGGCACACCTGCGTTGGGAGTGGGCATGGGGCCAGACAGGTGGCAGGACCAGGCCTGGCCAGCCTAGGATTTCTTGGACCAGTGGGGGCCTCGGATGGGGGAACAGCGGTGCTGTGTCCAGCTGCAAGGAAAAGGACAAGAGAGGCCTACAGGCATGGAGGGGCAGGGGCAGGTGGATGGGCTGACAGCAGTATAAGGAGGAAGTGACAGGGTCTGGAGAGTGGCTGGCAGAGCAGGGCAAGGATCTGAAGATCCAGAAGGAGAAGCAGCTGAGCTCAGGATGTTTCTCCTGTTACACTTCAGACACAGACCACTTCAGAGCCCAAGCGAGTGGGTTTCCTCAAACCCACCAGGAGCAGCTCTGGGGCAGCATCCTTCAGCCCCATTCAGCTCAGACACTGACCACAGATAGCATCAGATCCACAGGTACGGGCTCAGCCCCAACAACATCCCTTCAGCACCAGCTGTGAGCCCCAGCTTGCTTTCCCTGTCCTTCGGACCCACGGGCTATACACAGAGATGCCTGCCACGGTGCCCTCCACAGGCTTAGTGTGCTCCAGTGGCTCACAGGACTCAGGGAATGCACGTGCATGAAGGGCACAGAGAAAGAGTGCACAGGCTGAGGTGTGGAAGGGGGGTGCAGCACCATGCATGCAGCTATCTGGAAATGCACTGCACAAAGACCTCATGGCTATCAGCAGCCGGAAGGGCTTGGCTCGATGCTGTACATCCCTTCCCTGCAGGTGTGAGCAGCCCCTTCTGAAACAGAGGCTCGTCAACTACTAGCAGACCTGGTAGAGAAGGTAAGATGAGAGTTTCTGGGCCTGATTGGGAGGCAGTTGGGAGCAGGAACTATGGCAGGCAGGTACGAGGCAGGATCCAAAGCCCATGGGGGAAGCAGAGGGGCTCCAGGAGTATGGCTGCTGGCCGGTGAGGGTTTAGGAGGTGATGGGGTCTCAGGGCCCTTTTACAAAAACTGTCAAGGACCTCAAGAGCTTTTGACTGTGTGGGACATAGCTACCCATATTTACTGTATTAGAACTAGACATGGAGACTTTTTTTTTTTTTTTTTGAGACAGGGTCTCACTATGTAGTCGAGACTGACCTGGAACTCACTATGTAGCCCAGGCTGGTCTCGAACTCACAGTGATCCTCCTGCCTCAGCCTCCCGAGTGCTGGGATTACAGGTATGTGCCACCATGCCCGGCTGACATGGAGACATTTAAGTCATATTCACTAAAAATTTAAAAACCAAGGGCCCAGTGTGGTGGTCCCAGCATATTGGAGGCTGAGGCAGGATTGTGGGTTTGAAGCCAACCTGGGATATGTGGAAAGTTCCTGTGTCAAAAAATCTCAAAATAATAACATTAAAACAAGACTGAAAGTCTAGTTCAGTGGTAGAGCACATGCTTAGCATGTGTGAAATTCTGAGTTTGATCCCTACCACCAAAAACAAGTAGATAAAATAACCCATTAAACGTTTACTTTTTTTCTTCTGAGATGAGGTCTTTCTAGGTGGTCCAACCTGGGCTTGAACGTGTGATCCTCCTGCCTCCACCTTCCACGTAGCTCAGACTACAGGCATGTGCCCCTGACACCAATACTTTTTTGGTACCCCTGAGCTAAATCCCCAGCTCTTGTTAATATATTTTAAAAGATGAATGATTGTATTTGTCAAAACAAATTTAGTAAAAAGAGGGGCTTATTTTATATTTCTAGTGCCTGATGTTAGTGTTTATTTTGTTTTGTGTTTTTCTTTTTTCCCATAGAGTATGTCCCCAGTCTATAAATGAGTTCTCTTCTTGGAGAACATGCATACGTTGGATTCATTTGTAGGTCTGACAGAGGGAGTCTTATACACCTTCGACACAAATGTACAACGTGTATTTCTTTGCGCGTCCTAGCCGTCCCCTCCACATCACCTCTGCTTTTCCTCTCACTTCCGGACACCCAGGCGCTGACTGAGCACTGCCCTGCTGTGCACTGTCGCACTGTGCAGTGAGCACACAGCAGCACAGCTGTGACACTGTCCGCAGGCACAGGAGAGAACTTCCCCGAGATTCTCTGGAACCTAGGAATGCTTGTAATTGTGAGGTCCGTGAAAGGTCACATCTGGAACGCCTCTAAGTCGGGGACTTACTGTACTGGGAATTAAATCCAGGATATTTACACCAAACTACTTCTCTAAGACATTTTTCAAAAAAATTTTTTATTTTATTTTTATCCCTCTCCTTTCCTTTCCTTCTTATGTACAAAAGCTTTGCTTCCGTTTTTCCTATTTCACTTTTTTCCTGTCCCTTCCTTCCTTTCCCCCTCCCTCCCCTGTTCCCCTTCCCATGTGAACACTTTCTCCCCATTTCCCACCATCCATTATACATCGCAGTCCTTATTTCCACTTCCAGTTTCTCACACCAGAGAAATAATGCGGCATTTCAACATGAGTGTCCAATTTATTTCACTTAAGAGTATGGTCTCAAGGTCCATCTGTTTAGCTATAAATGCCTGAAGCTCATCCTTCTTTATGGCGGAGTAGTACTCCATTGTATTTAAGAAAACACATCTTCATCCACTCACCAGTTGATGGGCATGTGGACTGTTTCCAAGTTTTAGCTATTACAAACTGTGCTGCTATAAACATGGGTGTGCATATATCACTGTGGTATGATTCTTTCAATGTTTTTGTTTTTTTCCAATATAAGAGATCAAACTCAGGACCTCGTTCGTACCTTTGAGGCAGGCATAGTGCCACTGAGCAGTGCTTTTAATTCTTTTGGGAAGATACCAAGAAGAGGGATAGACAGGTCAAACAGAACCTCTAGTCTTAGCTTTTTGAGAACTCTCCACACTGATTTCCACAGTGGTTGCACCAGTCTGCACTCCCACCAGCAGCAGAGAAGGGTTCCTTTTCCCCCACAGCCCCACCAGCATTTGTTATTGGTTGATTTCTTGATAATACCCATTCTTTCTTGGAGACAGGTACAATCTCAGTGTTTTAATTTGTATTTCATGAATGACCAGTGATATTGAACATTTTTTCATTTAGTTTATATGCCATTTCTTATTCTTCATCTGAGAAGTGTCTCTTTATTTTAGATGCTCATTTTTGCACTGGGGTCTGATTTGTTTGAGTTCTTTATATATTCTAGATAATAATTCTTTATTGGAATAGCTGGTAAAATTTTTTTCCCACTCTGTGGGTCATTTTTTTCCCTTTTGAGACAGTCTTACTATGTAGTTCAGGCTGACCTTGAACTCATTATGTAGCCCAGGCTGGCCTCAAACTTGGGGTGATCCTCCTGCCTCATCCTCCCAAGTGCTGGGATTACAGGCATGCCATACCATGCTCAATTTTATTTTTTATTTGGAGAGAGCTTTTTATTAAAATCACTAAAACTGCCCCGGCTGGGCTCAAACTTTTAGCCTTCCTGCCTCAGCCTCTTGGAGTGCTGAGATTACAGGCATAAGTCACTATTCCTGGCTCTAGCGCCTGATTTAATGGAATTTGATCAATTCTAATCTGCTTCTGCATTTGCTGTTTTGCAAATTCACACATCATGTACTCTCTGAAATACCTCCACTGTGCGCTTCTGAGGAAATGGGAGAGAAAAGCCAAACAACTTCTTAGTGTTATGAACATAGTGTTTTTTCAAAAAAACATTTTATTTATTTATTTATTTGGTACCGATATTGAACTCAGGACCTTGTGCTTTTGAGGCAGGTGGTGGCACCACTGAGCTACATCCCTGGCCCTATTTATTTATTTGTTTGTTTGTTTTATTTTTTTTGAGACAGAGTCTCACTATGTCGTTCAGACTAGCCTTGAACTCCCTATGGAGCCCATGCTGGCCTAGGACTGGCTCAGCCCCCCAAGTGCTGGGATTACAGGCCTTTGACACCTGTTATGAACATAGTTTTGAAGTTACAGACTCTGTGAGAGGGTTTTGGGGATCCTCAGGGGCCCCTGTGCCATACTTGAAAACTTTCACTGTAAGAACTTTAATTAAAATTTTTTTGTTTCACTGGGGATTTAGCTCATTGGTTCCAGTGCCTGCTTTGCAAGCTCAGGGACCCAAGTACCATCTCCAGTACCAAAAACAAACAAACTAACTAACAAGTCACCAACCAAGCAAAAAAACTTTTTTGTATCTATTTCTTTAGGTTGGGAGAAACCTGAGCAGGGCGAAGGGTGGGCAGCCAACCTAGGCAGCAGCATGAAGCAATCTCATAGCTGGCAGAAAACCTGAGAGCCTCCCATCCGTCCTTCTGGAGCATCCTCCTGGAGCGCCACTAGGTAGTGGGAAGGACCAGACAATTCCACAGTCATTTGTTGAGTCTACAACAGGCCAGAGGACCCTTGACCTGCAGCTGTGGACACAAACACAGAGCCATGCTCACACCTGGAGCTCAGGGGACAGACAAAGCTGCCACTCTGAGGAGGGTCTGAGAAGCAGCAGGGAAGGAAAAAGCAGCTCAGCTTCGGGCAGTGGGCAGTGGCAGCAGCAGCAACAGCAGAGCCCCTGCAAGCCTTGAGTGGTAGGGAGGAGGCCAGGAGCTACCTTGGGGTCAGAGGCAGAGGAAGTGCTGGACATTCTTTTTCAGGGAAGTTGAGTTCTGTGGTGATGTTTTTGTTGCTTCATGTTTTTTCCTCCTACAGAAGGAGCTTTGGTTTGTTTTTATTTTCAAATTTATTTATTTATTTATTTTAGGTTTTTTTTTTTTTTTTTTT
>NW_022900929.1:35263454-35268789 GCF_012274545.1 Fukomys damarensis | reverse complement strand
CCCCCTCTAGAAGGAGCTTTTTTTTTTTTTTTTTTTTTAATTTTTTTTTTTTTTTTTTTTTTGTTTTTTTTTTTTTTTTTTTTTTGAGACAGGGGCTCCCTGTGTAGTTCAGGCTGGCCTTGATTTCATTGTGGATCCCAGGCTGGCCTCAAACTCACAGCAATCCTCCTGACTCAGCCTCCTGAGTGCAGGGATTACAGGTGTGTGCCATCACACTCTGCTGTTTGTCTTCTTTAAAGCAGGCTTGTTAGGGAGTCACAGTCAGGTCTGGATTCAAGAACATTTGCAGCAGGGAAGGATGGACTGTAGGCTGCAAGAGCTGCTGGGAGCGTGCTGTGACCCTCACTCCAGGAAAGGCTTAGTAAGGACTGCAGGAAAGTCAGGGACCCAGAGAATAGTAGCAATGCCTGCCTCAGCAGCCACTGCACATTGGGGCCATGTGGGACTCCACAATTTCCCTGAGAAGGTGGGGCTCTGGTCATCAGAGGCCACAGGCCAAGCAATGGTGCTCCTTCCTAAGGCTGCCGGGCTCTGAGGGGCTTCTGTAGGTTCTTTACTGGCCCACCATCAGGACCACACTTCTCTGGGGGCTGGCATTCCCTGAAGAGTGGCAGTGTCCATGCCAGGTGTCAGAGAAGCAGAGGGTGTGGGGACAAGGACTACAGTTGGGGCAGCCCCCCTTCCCCCAGCCTTGCTCTGAGGAGATCTGGGTGTGAGGCCATGGCCAGGTTGGGGGTCACAGAGACTATCCCTGAAGGCCAGGGTGGGAGCTCAAGGCCTAGCCTCCTGCTAAGGTGACCATGTCTCCCAGTGTGTCCAGGGCAGGCCTAAATTTGCTCTGTTGTCCTCAAGTAATTATGACTTTGATCCTCAAAGAATCCCTGGTGTGGACAGTAAATTACCTGATGGCTGTAGAGAGCTGGAGTCAGCCAGGGTGGCTTTGTTAGCGGAACCAGCAGCTCTCAGAGCGGCTGGGCCAAAGCCCACATGGTCATGTTTGTTCCTTGCTTTCTTCACCATAGACCCGAACTCCTGAACTCTTTACCTCTGCCCAGAGGCTGAGGCCCAGCTCAGGGCATCAAACCCGGAATGGTGCCTGGGAAGCCACTCTCCTCTGTCCTTCCTTCTACCACTGGCCTGTTGAATTTGTCAGTCATACTGCAGGGCTAGTTTGGCTATCATCTCCTCAGGAAAGCTTTCCCTGAACTTCCTCTACCCCCAGTCACCAAGGTCTGGTTTGGGGATTCTGTCTGTGCCCTTTCTCCTGCACACTGATCACCCTGTGTCCTGGTCAGTTTTTCTCCGTTCTCATTGGCCCCTTCATGCGACTGTGAGCCCTCAAGGGAAGGGATCAAGTCTGTCTTGGAGAATCCGGGCAGGGCCTGCACACAGTAGGTGCTCTTGTTACACTGGAGGATGAAAGCCACTCACCCAAGAGAGGCAGGGACCACTGAGGGCAGGTGGAGCTGGGGTGGAACACTCTGGGCTGTCAGCAAGAAGAGGGACATTCAACAGAGGGGTGGGCTGGGTGAGGCTACAGGGAAGGGAGTAGATGACCTTGACCATCTCCTCTCCACTTGGTCATTGCCTTTACCACTTGAAGTCTGAGTCCTGGGCTGGGACCCGAGGTTCCTCTTCTTGTTTTATACCATATGTTTTGGGCAAGGCGCATCCTTATTTTTGGGCAGCTCTTCAAATGTAAAATGAAGAGCTGGACCAGAAACTAAATTGTGCAGTTAAAGTGGCTCCTCTTCTTCAGGGGGGCAAGGGCTTAGAGTCAGAGGACTGGTTCAAGAATCAGAATCAGGGCTCCTTGGGCCTCCTGCCTCGCAAGCTCAAGGTAAAAAAAAAATAATAATGATAATCAAAGAATCAAGGCTCCAGTCAGTGGATGAAGTGGGAAGCACCTATGGCCCAGCCGCTGAAGTCACCACAGGATGATTGCTTGAGCCCAGGAGATTGAGGCCAATTTGGGCAACACAATAAGACTCCATCTCAGAAACAAAATGAAACAACAAAACAGAACAAAAAACAAGGGCTCCTTTTTCAGCTTTAAGTCCTTGGGCAGCAATTTCCTTCTCTGCAAAGCAGGGCTGATAACCTCAGGTGTCTGTGTGTGTGTGTGTGTGTGTGTGTGTGTGTGTGTGTGTACCAGGGATCGAACTTGGGTCCTTGTGCTTGTGAGGCAGGTGGTAGAAGCACTGAGCTAAATCCTCTGCATCCTCAACTGTCTTAGATTCTTGGGGTTAGGTATACCACCAGGCAAGAATATGCCACGTGCCTCAGCATTGTGCTACTGTTGGTTATCACCGTTCTTAACACCACTACTTAGCTGGATTATTTCTCATCTTGAGACAAGGGTACTTTAAATTTTTCTCTTGTGGCTGCCTCAAATGCCTTACAACCAGCCCAGCTATGCTCTGGAGATAATGTGCTTTGGCTGAAGAGGGTTTGTCTGGGGACCCATTCCAGATGACTGTGCCTGAAGCCTTTCTGGATCACTCTGTCCGTCTGCACCTTCCTCAGTTAGGCCTGGTTGTAGCCTCCTTCTCCATATACACCACCTCCTCATGTCTTAGTGGTTCATTCTGTATACCATTCCCCCTTACGCTGCGGAGCGAGTTCTAATAAAGCCTTTTTTTGGGTGGCATATTTTTACCTGTTCATGATTTATCACTTGAGTAGAACACTCTGAACTGGTCCATTAAGAGCTGGTAACCCCAAAGGCTGCCTGTACTGAAAGTGGCTAACAGACAGGGCTGGTAACATTGAAGGGATGAGGAGAATGAAACTGGAGAGCAATGAAGAATTGTTGGGAACCACCATTCCAGTAGCTTGAAGGGCTCCTGTGGCCTGGCGGGAAGCTGCTTGCTCTGAGCAGCAAGGAGAGCCACAAACACGAAGAAGAGCCAATAGCCACTGGCATTAAAGCTCAGAGCTGTTAACACTAACAGAGCTTCACTTTGCCAATTCATGATTTCTATAGTAATTGAGCAAAAGAACCCTCAACTGGTGGGTAATGTTTTGGTGGCTTATACAAGGATCCTCTCCTTTAGAGGGCCCTGAAGAAGAGGGTAGACTACAGTGATGGTCCTTAATAGGCTCAAGAATCAGCCCATGTCTGATTTCCATCTTATATGCTGCTAAGAACCCACACTAGCTGCTGACAGCTCACTAGAGTGAAGCCTCATGAGGGCAGGAGCAGGTACTTCCCTGCTCATTGCTGGATCCTTGGTAACCAGCTCAGAGCCTAACATATCTGAGGCTCTCAAAAGTTGTGAAGATTTTCTGGGTGTGCATGCCTGTGACCCCAACATTCAGGAAGCTGATACAGAAGGATGAGTGTGAGTCTGAGGCCAGACTAGGCTACATAGTGAGTTCCAAGCCATCCTGAACTATGTAGTGAGACCTTGTATGAAAACAACAACAACAAAGTGGCAGGAGACTGCAATATTGATTGTGCCCCAATGCAGGTTGTAAAGAGTTAACCCCATAATTGGCTTGGTTTTTTGTTGTTGTTGTTGTTTGTTTGTTTTGCAGTACTGGGGGTCGAACTCAGGACCTTGAGCTTGGGAGGCAGGCACAATGCCACGGAGCTAAATCCCCAGCTCCTCAATTGGCTTGTTTATAGACTTGAGTCTGGCAGAAGCCTGTGTGCTGAGGTCAGAGTAACTCGTACCCAAATTCTGTTCCCACAACTAAAACCTTCTTACTAGAAGGACAGTGTTCGAATTACAACCCTATATTTTGTCTATTCTGTCCTTAATTTGATAATGACTTGTCTTTTTCCTTTATGAGCCTTGTTTACATTAATTTCCACAGAGACCACACGATTACACATCCTTGCACATAGCGCTTGCACGTAGCTGGCCTTTACCCCAACTGATTAGTAACAACAATCAGTAGCTTAGACTGGCCAGTAGCTTTGTTGGTTGCACTGGCATCCTGATTTTTGTCTCTCTCAGTTGTGTCTTTCAGTTTTTTTTTTTCCTCAGGCCTGCATCATACACTGGGCAGGAGACTGGAGCCTACTGCAGAGGTCTCTGGTAATGTTTCAGGGGTGCCCAGTAAAAGTGCCAAAGAAACAAATGGATAATCGAATTGAACAGAATGAATGAGTACATGAATCAGTGAACTCATTCACTTAGTAGGGCACACAGTTTACTGGGCAGAGGGAGAGAGGAAAAAGTGTTTGGCAGCAGAGAACAGGATGGCAGTGCCTCCTGGGCTTCCCAGGTGAAACATGGCAGGAGAAATGACAGGAAGAGCAAACTAGGGAGAGAGGCTGCTTTCCCAACTCTGCTGAGCCTTGGTGCCTAGCATGGGACCCCTGTAGGCCTCTTCTTCCACGCTCTCCCTCCCCAGTTTAGCCACGCCCTTGTGGTTTGTTTACCAACAGCACAATCCTGGGTCATGACACAACCAGAAGCATCTGATCCAGCTAATTATATCTCCTCTGCTGGCTTGGACTGCACAACTAGGCCCTAAAGGCCACAAGGACAGGGACCACCCTCAGAGCCCTGTGTCCCTAGGGAGCAAACGGCCAATGAAGGTCTAAACTTAACTGTAATTTCTGGTTCATCCGTGTGGCCTGAATCAGAGGATTTAAGGGGGGGAACCTCACTGTCCAGCTGTGGGACAGCAGACTGTATCATCTCCCTGCTTATTTGTAGGCATAACGAGTGCTTATGCCCACATTAAGAAAACATTTTTCCTTCTTTCCATTCCTCTCCATGTTATCACTGCACCACGTCAAGTGGGAGAGAACATACCGAGTTGGATAAAGTGTTATTGCAACTGGGATTAATCCTAGGTATCGAGGGGGAAAAAAACCCCCATGGAAACATGTCCAGAAGGAATCCCAGGAAACTGTTGACAGTGCCTCCCAGGGAGGGGAACTGGGGACCAGGGGATGGGATGGGAGACTTGTCCCTCTTGGGCCCTTCTGTATGTTTTTAATTTTTCACTGTACAAGTATATTACTTGTTTATCAATCAATGAATAAAAAGTATAACGCAACTCAAAGCTGAAAAAGAAAAGGCTTATGCACGCCCCCAAAGCACTCCCAGCCGGATAGGTTTGCAGAATGCACCCTTTCTCATTTGAAGCGCAAGAGGGGGAACAAAAACATCAGCCTTGCAAACCTGGTGTGGGTGCTGGCATCTCTAATGAGGCATCACAGACACAAGTGCCTTATAACAAACCCCTGTGATCTGATTCTGCAGGCTTTGGAGTCATTCCTTCCCCTGCAGTGCAGAGCATAGTCTCTCTCCCTCTCCCTCCCTTTCTCTCTCTCTCTCTCTCTCTCTCTCTCTCTCTCTCTCTCTCTCTCTCT
>NW_022900929.1:35260085-35263420 GCF_012274545.1 Fukomys damarensis | reverse complement strand
TCTCTCCCCCCCTCTCTCTCTCTCTCTCTCTCTCTCTCTCTCTCTCTCTCTCTCTCTCTCTCTCTCGCTCTCTGAGACTGGGTCGTGCTACATCATTCAGTCTGGCCTCAAACTCCCTATGTAGCTCAAGCTACAGTGATTCTCCTGCCTCAGCCTCCCAAGTGCTGGAATTACAAGTGTGCACCACTACCCTGGCATTGTGCAGTCTCTTTCAACTCCCCTTGAAAACCCTGTAGGAGCAAGGGGCATTTCCTTGTTATCACTTTATTACAAGAACCAGTGTGAGGGCTGGGGATTTAGCTCAGTGGTTCTGCCGCCTGCCTCACAAGTGGAAGGTCCTGAGTTTGATCCCCAGTACCAAAAAACAAAACAAAACAAAGAACCAATGTGAAGTAGGGGAGATACACCAAAAGAATTTCAGTTGGCGTTTATTCTTGCTTTGGAGTTTATTCTCTTAGAAACGTGAAATTCAGTGGCACTCCTGGAATCCCAGTTCCTGAGAGGCTGATGATAGGAGGCTGAGACAGGAGAATCATGAGTTCAAAGGCTACTCACAGTGAGTTAAGTCCAGCTGAGACTACAGAGTGAGACCCCGCCTCCACAAAACAAAACAAGTTCCAACTTTCCCTCCCAAACCTTATAAACTTCTTTTTACTAGTAACATTTATAAAATAGCACATGATCGTAGTGGCAAATTTGAAAATACAGAATGGAATTAGGATATAAAAATTCCTGGCTTTAATCACTGGCCCCTCAAAAAATAAAAATTCATTCATAATCCCACCGTCCAGGAGTCTTGTTTCTTTTAGTCTTCTCTTTTGTTTCCTGTTAAAAACCTACATACAGCCAGGCACAGGGGGCCATACCTGCCACACCTGCAGAGCTGCTTGAGAGACTGAGGCAGGAGGATTGCAAGTCTGAGGCAGCCTAGTTAACTTAGTGAGATCTTTTCTCAAAACACAGAACATAAAAAGGGTGGGGATGTAGAGATGGCTCTTGGGCTCAATCCCCGGGGCCAGAGAGTGGGAAAAATACGCCAGCATACAAGGCTAGAGGTGTAGCTCAGTGGTAGAACACAAGCTAGCATGTGTGAGAGCCTGGGTTTGATCCCCAGCACACCCAACCAAATTCCCAAAGAACCTACATATAAACAGAATTAAATACAAGATTAATCATAGTCTGTGTCCTACTTTTCACCCAAGACTGTATACAGAGCATTCTCCTGTGTCGTTTTAAATACTTTTTTAATTGTAATTTTTAAAATTGGAAAATAAATATACAACTTGGAATGGATTTGAGGCAAATTGTGCCATAAGCAGGTTTTCTTTAAGTGGCTGAACAAAATTTGAAAAGCAAGTTTCTGGGCATGATGGCACCTGCCTGTAATCCCAGCACTCGGGAGGCTGAGGCAGGGAGGAACATTGTGAGTTGGAGGCTAGCCTGGGCCTCAGTGAGTTTAAGGTCAGCCTGAACTCATACATAGCAAGATCCTGTCTCTAAAAAAATTTGAAAAAGTAAAAAAATTAAAAAGCAAGCAACAGTAAAAGAAAATTTTTCTGGTAAAAACCAGCAGTATAAAAAAATAGTGTATGAGTACCTGGATAATATACTCATTTTGCAATAGTGCAAATTGTAAGTACTTTCCCCCCCCACATTACCGGGGATCTAACTCAGGACCTTGAGCTTGCAAGGCAGGCATGGACTTACTGAACTAAATCCCTGGCCCTATAAGTACATATTGTTGACTGTCCATAGTCCACACAGAGTTACAATGTGTTAACAATTCCTAAAGAAAGCTACTTGTAAAAAGGGCGTAACCCAGATGTTCTCTCATTTGACCAACTCCATCCAAATGTAGATGGCAGAGGGGCTTGGAAACATCCAAAGTGAGCCACATGCAATGTTTCTTGATCACTTTTCTAAAACAAGGTCTCAGGACAATGACAGTAAGATAAGGGAAAAAAATATGGAAGAACGAAGTTCTAATTATTATACCTGTATTTTTCTTCGACAGGAGGGGGAAGGCTTTTAACAACAGGAACAACAAAAATTTTTTAAAGTACAAAAATGAATACTAAGAAAAGTAAATCTGGGGCCAGGGACATAGCTCAGTAGCATAGCGCCTTCCGGCAAGCTCAAGGTCCTAAGTTTGATCCCTGGTACCAAAAGAAAAAAGAAAAGTAAAGCTGGGCATGGTGGTGGTGGACTCACAGCACTGTGGGAGGCCAAAGCAGTAAGGGTGAAAGTTTGAGCCCAGCCTAGGTGAGGGGGAGCTGGGGATGCAACTCAGTGTGAAGGCCCTGAGTTCAATCCCGAGTACCACAAAATAACAGAGAGAGGGAGAGAGAGAGATAAAAAAACACAGAATACAAGCCAGGTATGGTGGCACATGCCTGTAATCCCAGCCCTCAGGAAATTGAGACAGGAGAATGACTGAAAGTTCAAAGGATAGTGAGTTCAAGACCAACCTAAACTACCTAGCAAGACCTTGTCACAAAACTCAGCAGACTTCTGGGAAGATTATGGAGTGGTGAACAGCAGAGAAACAACCTCTCCGAGATTTGGTGTCAAGCCACTGGAACATAGCAACTTGAGGAAGAGAAGAAAGAGGGAACTGGGTCCCAGGGACCCAGTATAGATCTGAAGTGAGAATTGAAGCCCACGAGGAGAGTAAAGAGAGACTTCAATGAAGAAGGAGGTGGCAAGTGATGCTTTCTTCCTGAGCCCTGACTTATTACATAGGAGAGGCAAATGGAACTTGCAGACACATGGTGACTACTGGTGGCCCCAGAGGCTTCTGCAAGGAAATGCAGGAGTTTAATTGAGCAGTAGATGCAGCAGAGTGCAGTGGCTTGAATTATTCAGGTTCAGAGTTCCCCAAGAGAGGGCAACAGGCTGATCACCATCTTGGAGAGAGGCCAACTAAGCTCTGAACTAAGAGCAGCTATGGGCTGGCTCCATCTAGTGGTTTCCAGTGTCAGGGTGAGGCAGAATTGAGTGCAAGACTGCAGAAGGTCAAGTTCAAACCAGCAAGGAGGCACACGGAGTGTTGCACACTGAACAAACCAGATTCCAGCCTCACAGCCAGAAATAAGCCTGAGCTTCTGAGCTAAAGGTGCAGCCTTGCTGGGATTATCCACTACCCTGTCATAAATCTACAGTTAGCTTGTTGGGATTGATCAACACAGATCTGGGCTCTGTCTGCCTACTCTGTCTAACAGTGACAGCAGAGACATGCCTTCAAGTGGACATTTTTTTCTTATTTTCTTCTTCCTTTTCTTCTTCCTTTTTTTTTTTTTTTTTTTTTTTTTTTTACCCGAGATTAAACTCACGTC
>NW_022900929.1:35249730-35260074 GCF_012274545.1 Fukomys damarensis | reverse complement strand
TTTTTTTTTTTTTTTTTTTTTGTAGTACCAGAGATCAAACTCAGGACCTTGTGCTTGTGAGGCAGGCACAGTGACACTGAGCTAAATCTCCAGCCCTCTTCTGTTTTTCTTTTCTTGTTTTTTGCTTATTTGTTCTTGTTTTTATATGAGTGTGAACATTGTTTCTAGTTTTCTATGTGTTGTTCTGTCCTTTATATTCCTTCTATCTTTCCCCGTCTTCACCAGTCCCAAAGTTTGTGTAATCTTTCTTTGCCCTTCACCCTTGCTTCTAATCTCTCCTTCTTCTTCTATTTCTCTATTTCCCCCCCAATCCCTTTAAAATTTTCTCCCCTGAGGGTAAAATTTCCATATTGAGGGCACATTTACGGAACTCAATTTTCTGGTTTGTTTTAGATTTTGCTATATAACCAAAATATAGGTCATATGGTTAAAGGTGGCAAATTAATAGTTCCACAGTGTCACTTTCTAGGCTGTGTTTGATGTTATTGTTATTGCTGACTATAATACTTTAGCTAAGATGATATAATTGATCTAATAGTTGTTCTTCCTTGTATGCCAAGACTAAAGGTCACAAACAATACTACAGGCCAATGCTAAAGAGCCAGGAGCTGGGCCAAGTAGGCAGCAACTTCTCATACCCAATAAATTGAAGAGATAGGATCTTGCAACAAACTCAAAGCCCTCAGAAGAGATTTTACCTTCTGAGAAGTAGTCATTTCCTAAGGTTTCTAAATATTAGCAATAAAGCTACTTGCTACAAACAATTTATAAGCATCAATCCAGGAATTAAACTAAAAAAAGAGAAAGAAATAAAATGAGAAAACACTTAAGCATGATGCAACTCCAGACTTTCAGCTCACTGAAGGCAAACTTAGAGGACAATAAAGTGGAACAGTTTGAAAGCCATGCACCTGGACTCTCTGAAATGGTAACAGTGGAAATAACAAAGCAGATAAATGAGGCTCTAGAAAAAATCAAATCAGAAATAATTTCTCAGATAACTAGTGAAGGTGACCATAATGAAAGACACAGTAAATGACTCTAGAGCAGATAGAGATTTTGAAAAATAGAGAAGCTCAGTGGTGCCACCGCCTGCCTCACATGTACAAAGACCCAAGTTCAATCCCCAGTACCAAAACAAAACAAACAAACAAAAAACAGAGAGAGAGAGAGAAAGAAATTTAAGAAAATTATGGAAACCATGAACACCCAACATAGGAAAGAAAGGAATCCATGAAACAAATTCAAACAGATTCCCAGGAGATTAAAAATTCCATTGAAAATATATGCAATAGAATGAGCCAATATGAAGATAGACTATCAGACATCGAAGACCAGATTGTGGTTAGTGATCACAAAAAATTTTTTTTCTTAAAAAATAGCAAGGGAACACAAAAAAATGAATCCAACAGCTGCTAGATGATGCAAAGAATAAGAAGATTGTTCAGACTCAATGAAAAAGCAGGAGATAGTGCAAATGACATTAAAAAACCCTGGTTACAGAGGTAATGGTAGAAAACTTCCCAAGCAGGAAATTTGACATACAGAAAGGCGAGGCATATAGAACTCCAATTATCCATGATAAAAAAATCTACACAAAAATACATAATAGTCAAGCTTCCAGAAATTCAACACAATAGAATATTAAAAGCTGTTAGAGAAAATAAACAAATAAGTATAAAGGAAAGCCCATCAGAATCACAGCAGACTTCTCAATCCTCAAGTCGATGAGAGCCTGGAATGAAGCATTTCAAGCCCAAAAAGAAAACAACTTCCCACCCAGATTGATGTACCCCCTTCAAAACTATCTTTCAAAATAGATAGAGAAATAAGATACTTCCATGACAAAGAAGACCTGAAAAAAAATCTACGACCACCAAACGAGCACTCCAAAATGTTCTGAAGGACGTTCTAGAAAGAGAAAACAAGGACTACAACTCCATGAACTCCAACAAAATGAACACACCAGGCAAGGGAAGCAATGAAACAGTGGAGGAAAAAAGGGAACCAACAATAGGAAAATAACGTGACAGGGATAAGTCAATACATATCAGTTATAACCATCAAGGTAAATGGTTTCAATTTACCAATCAAAAGAAACAGACTGATAGAATAGATCAAGAAGCAAGATCCAACAATATCTGCAGACAATGAACACAATTAATTAAAAGAGAAATTCATAGCCAGTCGTGGTGGTGCACACCTGTAATCCCAGCACTCGGGAGGCTGAGGCAAGAGGATCACTGTGAATTCAAGACCAGCTTGGGCTACATAGTGAATTCCAGGTCAGTCTCAACCACATAGTGAGATCCTGTCTCAAGAAAACCAGAGAGAGAGAGAGAGAGAGAGAAATTCATAGACTGAAAGTCAAAGGATGGAAAACAATACTCCATGTGACCAGAACCCAGAAAAAAGCAGAGGTAGCTATTCTATTTGCAGACAAAGTGGATTTCAAGCCATGACTGATTAAGAGAGACAAAGGTCACTACATCCTTGTAAAGAAAACAATCCAAGAGGAAGAGATAATAATCATATATACATATATATGTGTGTGTGTGTGTGTGTGTGTG
Source organism: Fukomys damarensis (assembly GCF_012274545.1). Lineage (NCBI taxonomy): Eukaryota > Metazoa > Chordata > Mammalia > Rodentia > Bathyergidae > Fukomys > Fukomys damarensis. The sequence continues at coordinate 35,257,504 of NW_022900929.1, read as the reverse complement.
TGTGTATGCATCAAATAACAGCATATCCAATTATATAAAACAAATATTAATGGACATGAAAAATCAAATAAGCACTAATAAATTATAGTAGGGGATCTCCATACCTCACTGTCACAAATAGATTAATTAGAAAGAAAATCAACAAAGGAATATGAGAACTGAACCAAACTTTGGAACAAATGGACTTAGTAGTTGTCTACTGAGTATTCCACCCCACAACATCAGAATACATATTCTTCTCAGCTGCACACAGGATGTTCACCAAAACAGACCACATACTAGCTCATAGAGCATGTTTAAGTAAATGCAAAGGAATTGAAATTATCCCATGTACATTATCAGACCATAGTACAATAAAATTGGAAATCCATGGCAAAAGAAACCAAGAACTTCATAAACACATGGAAATTAAATAACACCCTCTTGAACAACTAATGGGTCACAAATGAAATTAAAGAAGAAATTAGACAGTTTCTACACTTAAATGATAATGCCAATAAAATATACTGGAACTTATGGGATGCAATGAAAGTAGTACTATAAGGGAATTTACAGTGGTGAATATCCACATCAGGAAAACAGAGTGAGCTCAAATAAACAACCTCAAGTTGAACCTCAAGCTTCTAGAAGAAGAAGAGCTAGTCAAGTCCAAAGCTCATACAAGGGAGGAAATTATAAAGTTCAAATCAGCTGGGGATTTAGCTCAGTGGTTCTGCTGCCTGCCTCACAAGCACAAGGTTCCAAGTTCAACCCCCAGTACCGAAAAAAAAAGTATAAAGTTCAAAGCAGAATTAATGCTTTGATACTAAGGAAACAATACAAAGAATCAATGGATCCAAGAATTGATTCTTTAAAAGATTAAATAAAATTGACAAACTCTTAGCTAACATTATCAAAAAAGGAAAGACTCAAATCCATGTAATTAGGGATGAAAAGGGTGAAATCACAACAGAGCCTGCAAAAATCCAGAAAATCATCAATATCTAGGGCCGGGGATTTAGCTCAGTGGTACTGCAAGGTCCTGAGTTTGATCCTCTGTTAAAAAAAAAAAAAAAAAAAAGATTCAGAGAATACCTACTTCAAGAACCCATATTATTATAAGATGGAAAACACAGAAGACATGAACAGATTCCTAAATACATATGAATAACAACAGCTGAATCAAGATGATATAAAAACTCTGAATAATACCAGTCAATGAAATTGAAGATGTAATTAAAAACTTACCAACAAGAAAAGCCCAGGCCCTGACAGATTCACTGCCAAATTCTGCAAGAAATTTAGAGAAGACCTAATGCTGCTACTTTTCAAACTCTAATGAAATTGAATGGGAATTGACACTCCCAAATTCGTTCCTGGAAGCAAGCATTACTCTGATACCAAAACCAGAGAAGGGTCCAACTAAAAAAGAGAAATACAGGCCAATCTCCCTAATGAACATAGATGCAAAAATCCGCAATAAGGGGCCAGGGATATAGCTCAGTGGCACAGTGCCTTCCTGGCAAGCGTGAAATCCTGAGTTTGATTCCCAGTGCACCCCCCAATCCTCAATATGATACTGGGAAACAGAATGCAGCGAATCACTAAGAAGATTATACACCATGATGAAGTTGGATTCATCCCTGGGGTGCAGGGATGGTTCAACATACACTAATCAATAAATATAATATACCATATTATAAGCCAAAGACAAAAACCACATGATCATCTCATTAGATAGAGTAAAAGCATTTGACAGAGTCAAACACCCAGACATGTCTCTGGTGTGAATAAACTGTAATAGTACATAGGATCCTAATGAGATAACTGACATTGTGAAATGGGAAGAAAAGGGCTAAAGATGTAGGGAAAGTGGGAAGGGTAGGGGAAAGGTAATAAGGGAAAACAATATGAGAAAATGAAAAAAATGGAAATAAAATGTTTGAAAATGGGGAGGGGAGGAGGGGGTGAAGGTAGGGCAGGGACAAGGGGAAAAAATGAGAACCAAGACCTGTCATGTAAAGGTACAAGATCCCAATCATGAATGTAACTGTACTGCATATGTAAAATGTACCAATAAACTCAATAAAAGAAAAAAAAATAAAACAAACACCCAGACATGATAAAAACCCTACAGAAAACTGGAATAGAGGGTCTTTATCTCAATCTGATAAAAGCCATCTATGACAAACCAACAGCCAGCATCATACCAAATGGACAAAAACTGAAAGCTTTCACTCTAACATCAGGAACAAGACAAGGATGTCCACTGTCACCACTCTTATTCAATATAGTTTTGGAAACATTAGCTGGAGCAATTAAACAAGAGAAAGAAATAAAAGAAATAAGGATAGGAAAGCAAGAAGTTAAATTATCATTATTTTCAGTTAAATTATCATTATATGACATGATACTCTACATAGAAGATCCCAAAAACTTCACCCAAAGACTTCTAGATTTAAAAACCAAATTCAGTGGCATAACAGGATACAAAGTCAGCACTCAAAAAAATCAATAGATACAATAACAAAGCCACTGAAAGAGAAATTAGGGAAACAACACCTTTAACAATAGCATCCCCCCCAAAAAAAGAAATACCTAGGAATCAGTTTAATGAAGGAAGTAAGAGACCTTTACATAGAAAACTACAGTACTCTGAAAAAGGAGATTGAAGAGGATATTAGAAAATGGAAAGCTATCCCTGTTCTTGGATAGGAAGAACCAATATAGTGAAAATGGCCAAAATTCCAACAATTCCAAAATTGTTACACAGATTTTATGCAATCCTGATCAAAATACCAATAGCTTATCTCACAGAATTAGAGAAAACAATTCTAAAATTCATTTTGCATCAGAAGAGAACCAGAATAGCAAAGGCAGTTCTGAAGCATCACAATCCCTGACTTGAAATTATACTATAAAACTACTGTGAAAAACAGCATATAAGTGGAAAAACAAACAAAAAAACCAGACCCGAGGATCAATGTTACAGATTAGAAGATGCAGAAACAACTCTTAACACACTTAGCCCTCTCATCCTTGACAAAGGAGCTAAGCCGGGTGTGGTGGTGCACTCTGTAATCCCAGCACTCAGGAGGCCGAGGCAGGAGGATTGCTGTGAGTTCGAGACCAGCCTGGGCTACACAGTGAGTTCCAGGTCAGACTCAACTACATAGTGAGACTCTGTATCAAAAAAAAAAAAAACAAACAATCAAACAAACAAATGAGCTAAACATCTTTACTGGAAGAAAGACAGCCTCTTTAATAAATGGTGCTGGAAAAACTCACTTTCCATTTGCCAAAGGTTAAAATGAGACCCCTATCTTTCACCATGCACTAAACTAAAATCAAAATGGATCAGAGATCTAAATATTAAAATAGAAACACTAAATCTGCTGGAAGATAGAACAGGTAGAACTGTGGAAGATATTGGTGTAGGCACACCTCAGTGTAATCCTAGCCCTCTGTAAAGTAGAGCCCAGCCTGGGCAATTTAGCAAATTAGGAGACCCTGTCTCAAAATTAATAATTAAAAAAAAAAAGGCTAGGGGAAAGCTCAGAGAGACTTTAGGTGTTATCCCCAGTACCTGGGGTGGGGGGCAGAGGAAAGAGAAGCAGGGAAGGGAAAAAAGATCTGGGAAAGAAGTTATTAATTTTTTGGAAAAGTTAATATTCAGCCAAAATGCAGAGAAAAAAGTGAACAATGTAAAATTGCTCTTTGACCATAGGAAACCATTTTTTACTTATAAATATGGAGGTTTTGGGCCAGGGATTTAACTCAGTGGTTCTGCCACCTACTTCCCAAGCACAAGGTTCCGAGTTTGATCTCCTTGATCCCCCGTACCAAAAATAAATAAATAAGGAGATTTCCTGTTTTAATCTATTGATTAAAACTAATAATGTTTTATTTGGGGGAGGGTCTTGTTTTGTGTTTCTCAGCTATTTTTATTGGTACATTTTAGATATACCTAATGATCACATTCATTATAGGGAATTTGCACCTGTACATGATAGGTCTTGCTTTCTATTACTCCCTCCTCCCTTCAATCCCTCCTCCCCTTCTTATTTACAAAAACTTTATTTCCTTTTTTTCCTTCTATTCTTTATTTCCTGTCTCTTCGTTCCTTTCCCTGTCCTCTCTCCATTGTTCCCCTTCTCATTTGAACATTTTTGTCCCATTTCCCAATATCTATTATACATTTTAGTCCTTATTTGTACTTTCAGTTTCTCACACCAGAGAACCAATGTGGTATTTAAATGTGTGGGTCTGATATAGTTCATTTAAGAGTATAATCTGGGGCCAGGGATTTAGTTCAGAGGTTCTGTCTGCCCCACAAATGCAAGGACCCAAGTTCGATCCGTTGTACAAAAAAAAAAAAAAAGGATAATCTGAAGGTGGCTTCATTTAGCTAGAAATGTCTCAAGCGTATCCCTCTTTATGTCAGAGTAGTACTCCATTATATTAAAAAAAACCCACATTTTCTTTATCTATTCATTGATTGATGGACATTTGTTTGCAAGATTTAGCTATTACAGCTGTGCTGCTATAAACATGGGTGTGCATGTATCACTTTTAGTTCTTATGGGAAGATACCAAAAAGAGGTATAGCTTGGTCCAATGGAACCTCTAGTTTCATTTTTTTGAGGACTCTCCACACTGATTTCCTCAGTGGTTGCACAGTCTGCACTCCCACCAACAGTGGAGGTTTCCTTTCTCCTCACATCCCCTCCAACATCTGTTATTGGTTGATTTCTCCAAAGCAGCTATTCTTTCTGGAGTGACATAGAATCTCAGCATGGTTTTAATTTGCATCTCTCAGATGACCAGTGGTTTGAACATTTTTTCATATATGTATTTGCTGTTTCTACTTCTTCATCTGAGAAATATTTATTTCAAATGCCCATTTTGGGATTGGGTCTTTAAATTTGGGGGGGGTCTGATTTCTTTGGAGTTCTTTATATATTCTAGTCATCAGTCCTTTGTCTGAGGAACAGCTAGCAAAAATTTTTCCCACTCTGTGGGTTGTCTCTTCAAAAGCAAAAGCTTTTAAATTTTTTTGCAGTACCAAGGATCGAACTCAGGACCTTGGGTTTGTGAGGCAGGAATGGCATCACTAAGCTAAATCCCCAGTCCTATTCCCAACCAACCTTTTATTTATTTCTGTGTTGAGATAGTTTCTTGCTAAATTGCCTAGGCTGGTATCAACCTTTCAATCTTCCTGCCTGAGCTTCCTGAGTTGTTGGGATTGTAGGCAGAAAGCACCATGCCCGGCTAAATCCATTTTCTTTTTCTGGTACTGGGATCGAACTCAGGACCTTGTGCTTGCCAGGCAGGCATGGAACCACTGAGCTACATCCCTAGCCCTAGAATGATTTTGTTTTTTTTTTTTTTTGAGACAGGGTCTCACTATGTAGTTGAGACTGAACTGAAATTCACTATGTAGCCCAGACTGGTCTCGAACTCATGGTGATCCTCCGGCCTCCGCCTCCCAAGTGCTGGGATTACCAGCGTGCGCCACCACACCTGGCTTTAAACCAGTTTTTTTTTGTGGGTGGGGGGGTTTTGTTTTGTTTTTGGTACTGGGGATTGAACTTGGGTCCTTGTGTTTGCAAGGCAGGCAGCGGAACCACTGAGCCAAATTCCTGGCCCTCTAAATCCATTTTCTTATAGCTTCCCTAACTCTGGAAGTTGTCATGTAGAAGCAAATTTCATCCAATCTCACAGGAATCGCTTAGAATCTCACTGCAATTGTATTGTATATTTCCTTACCATTATTTCTTCCAGTACTAGGGATTGAACCCATGGAGTACACACCGAAGTACTTCCCTAGCCCTTTTATCATTTTTATATTTTGAGACAGTGGCTTGCTAAATCAGTTAATTGGCCAGGCTGGACTCAAACTTGGGATCCTCTTGCTTCAGCTTTCCCACTGGGCTTATAGGCATCTAGGTTTTGATTATTACAGAAGCTGTTGCGATAATGGCTAGTAGGTGTCAGATTGGCTGGACTAAGGGAATGCCAAGACGACAGCTGGTGTAGAGTTCGCCCTGGGTATGGTGGGAGGGCATTTCTGGAAAAGCCTGGCATTTCAATCAGTAGGCTGAGAAAGCTTCTCCCTCGGCCAGTGTGTGTGGGTGCCACCCAGTGAGCTGAGGGCCCCAGCAGAACCAAGGGCAGAGGAGAGGTGAGTTCCCGCTCTCCTGGAGCTGGGGCACTCTCCCCCTGCCCATGGACAGCAAATGCCAGGCTCACACCACTGGCTCTCCTGGCTCTCACTCCTGACCCTCCTAGTTCTCAGTTTACACACAGCTTCTTTCAGGAATCCTCAGTCTACATGATCATGTGAGCCCATCTTCCCGTGTATGTGTGTCTTTCCTATTGTCTCTGTTTCTCTGCAGAGCCCTAGTACAGCTGGCATTTCTCATGTACCTGTGTATGCATTTTCTTCTTGTGTACAGTGAAACACAGAAGGTGCTTAAAAATAAATCCCGAGTACAAATTTCTGCCCAACTTTCACTGGGGTATTGTGTCGAGGTTAACAGCTGTCTGTTCAAATCTGATGGCTTCTTCCATAATGCCACGGCGGCCTCTTTCATAGTGAGATGGGTTCTTGGGCCTGCAGTTCTCTCAGGTGTAATGCGAGCCAATTTAAGGGCCTGACTCCGAAGACAGTGGATAAAGCTAGACTTTTTCCTTTCCACAAAATGTTTCTGCAAACCAGTAGTGACTGTGTGGAAGGAACACAGCTGGTTGGAGACGGTACAAAAATAAGATGGAAGTAACTCTGGTCCATGAATGATTTCCAAACACATATGCACATCCAGGCCCTTATGAGAGAAGGGAACTTAAATCTCTTGTGAACTTCTGTGTCTTCTATTACAGCAAAGTATGCTGCCCTAACCAATACAAGTAATGATATCAGCGGGTCAGTGGGCTTCTGGCCCAAGCAGGGGACATCGGCAATTGCTGCCTGTGACTAGCTTAGTTCCATAAACAAGATGGTTGGAAACCAGAGCTGAGCCCCTTTCCTCTTCTGTGGCAGCCAGAAGAGCTATGGGGTGGGCTTCTGCCTCAGTGGGGTTTGTGGTGGTGTACTGGTGGCGGAGGAGGAAGTATGATGCTCTGTATTCATCCATTTTCCATTGCTATGAAATACTTAAGGCTGGGTACTCTATGAAGAGAAGAGGTTTATTTAGCTCACAGCTATGGAGGCTGAAAGTCCAAGACTGGGCAGTTCCAACGAGGACTTCAGTTCTCATGAAACTTACTTAGCTTTGTAACTTTCCCACCCAGTGCTGTCTTTACTTTTTTGCTTTCTCTTTCTTCCTTTCTCCATTCCTTCTTTTCCTTCCCTTCACCTCTCTGCCTCCCTCCCTCCCCCTTCTTTCTTTCTTTCTTTCTTTCTTTCTTTCTTTCTTTCTTTCTTTCTTTCTTTCTTTCATACCTTTCCCCCCGCTCTGTCTTTACTTTTTTGCTTTCTCTTTCTTCCTTTCTCCATTCCTTCTTTTCCTTCCCTTCACCTCTCTGCCTCCCTCCCTCCCCCTTCTTTCTTTCTTTCTTTCTTTCTTTCTTTCTTTCTTTTTTTCTCTCTTTCTTCCTTTCTCCATTCCTTCTTTTCCTTCCCTTCCCCTCTCTGCCTCCCTCCCTCCCCCTTCTTTCTTTCTTTCTTTCTTTCTTTCTTTCTTTCTTTCTTTCTTTCTTTCTTTCTTTCTTTCTCTCTTTCACTCTGGTACCGAGAGTCGAACTCAGGACCTTGTGCTTGCCAAGCAGGCACTGTGCCACTGAGCTACATCCC
>NW_022900929.1:35221648-35248559 GCF_012274545.1 Fukomys damarensis | reverse complement strand
TTCTTTCTTTCTTTCTTTCTTTCTTTCTTTCTTTCTTTCTTTCTTTCTTTCTTTCTTTCTTTCTTTCTTTCACTCTGGTACCGAGAGTCGAACTCAGGACCTTGTGCTTGCCAAGCAGGCACTGTGCCACTGAGCTACATCCCTGGCCTGTTCCTTTTTTCTCTCTCTTCTTTGTTTAGTACTAGGGAACAAAACCAGAGCACTCTACCATTGTGCTCTGGTACCGAGAGTCGAACTCAGGACCTTGTGCTTGCCAAGCAGGCACTGTGCCACTGAGCTACATCCCTGGCCTGTTCCTTTTTTCTCTCTCTTCTTTGTTTAGTACTAGGGAACAAAACCAGAGCACTCTACCATTGTGCTACATCTCCAGCCCTTTTTTCCCCATTAAGTTTATCGGTACAACTTAGGTATATAATACAGTTGCAGTCATCATCGAGATCTTGTACCTTTACATGATGAATCTTGGTTCTTATTTTTTGCCCATTCCCCTGCCCTCTCTTCATTCCCTCCACCTTACCTGTTTACAAAGACTTTGTTTCCATGTTTTTCCTTTTCTCATATTTTTTCTTTTCCCTTCTTACCTTTCCCCTACCCCTCCCACTTCCCCTACTCCTTTAGAACTTTTCTTCCTATTATGCAATATCAAGTATACATTTTGATCCTTATTTATATACTTTCACACCAGAGAAACTATGTGGTATTTACACATGTGTGTACTATTAATTTCACTTAAGAGTGTGCCCTCAGTGTGCATCCACTTTTTGGAGAATGACCCATGAGTAGCCGAAAACAATGTATATTCTGATTTTGTGGGGGGTGGACGCTTTGCAGATGTCTATTAATTCCATTTGTTCAAAAGCTTGGTTCAGTTCTAGTATTTCGCTGTTGATTTTTTGTCTAGATGATCTGTCTATTTGTGACAGTGGAGTATTGAGGTCCCCCACTCCAATTGTATTAGTGCTTATTTGGGTTTTCATGTCCCTTAATATTTGTTTTGTATAGTTGGGGGCATTAATGTTTGGTGCATATATTTATGATTATCTTCTCTTCCTCTAGGATTGTTCCCTTTACAGGGATATAGTGACCTTCTTTGTCTCTTAATTAGTTTTGGCTTGAAATCTCCTTTGTCTGTGAATAAGACAGCTACCCCTGCTCTTTTCCAGATTCTTGTTGCATGGAGAACTGTTTTCCATCCTTTTGCTTTCAGTGTATGAGTTTCTTTTTGAGCTAGGTGCCCGTTTTATTTACTGCGGTGTTAGGGATTGAACTAAGTGCCTCGGCCTGTACTGCATACACCCACATCATTCCCAATACACCCGCCCCCATACTGGTGACTAATCCCAGGGTCTTTGTACTGAGCTAGAGACCTGGCCCTTTTAAATTTTTTTATTTTGACCCAGATGTGGAGGCTGAGGCAGAAGATTGCTACAAGTTTGAGGCCAGCCTGAGCTACAGAGTTCAAGCTCAGCCTGAACTGCACAGTGAGACCTTGTCTTAAAATTAAAAAAAAAAAAAAAAAAAAAACAACAAAAAATTTTTTTGAGACAGTGTCTTGCCAAGTCACTAAGTCACCCAGGCTGTGCTCAAACTTGCAGTTCTCCTGCTCCAGTATCCCAGAGTGCTGGGATTATAAGCCTGTGCTACCACACTCAGATTTTTAAAAAAATGGTGTCTCAATAAATTGTCCAGGCTGAGCTTGAATCTGTAACCCTCTCTCCTCAGCCTGGGACTACAGACATGCGCGACTGGTGTGTACCTGTTTTCATAAACAAGAAAATCCTTAATGAAAGAAAAGATAAAGCAGCAAGATGCTTATCTGTGGCAGCAAGTAGAGGAGCAGGAATGCTTCCCAGCAGGGAAACAGGAGTGAGCAGGTGGAGGGAGGCAGCTCTGAAGAGGAAGGGAAGCGAGCTAAATCCCAGTACTTGAAGCAAGGAAGAAACTAGATGCAGGAAGAGGCCAGGGCTTGGCGATAAGTGAGGCACCCTGCTCCCTCAAGCTCCTTGACCACCAGGAAGTGGGCCTCGGCTTATTCTCCCTCCTCCTTTTCCTTCCAGCCCCTCTGACACCTCCTTCTGGAAACTGTCCCTTGTGGCCGGCACCTATCTCACCTGGTCTTGGGGCTGTGTGCCCTACACACTTCCTGGGCAGCAAAGAGGTGGACCATTCCCACGAGGCTGACCCAGCCCAAGTTCCTGTCACCCGAGCCCTCAGGGGCCTCTTCCCCAGGCGGGTACAGTTCTTAGTATCATTTGCTATCTTGGAGCAGGAGCCTGGGCACAGCCAGAGGCTCCATGTCCTCCGGAATGGAACCCACCCCTACATCGAAGTGCTCTGAATGTGTACCAGGAGATGGTTGAAGACTAACCATGCTGCCTCCCAAATCCCAGGGTCCCACCACTCTCAAGGTCTCCCAAGCGTGGGAGAGCAGCCAAATCTCTGCACACGCTGCCTGAGGAGAGCTCAGGACAGCCTAGACAGCTGATGACCCTGCAGGAGTCTGGTGCTCACAATGACAGGATACACTGCCTAGAAAAGTGAACCTAGGGAGCAAAACCAGACTGCTTCTTGGTGGAGGCTTCACAGGACAGTGGCAGACAGAGATCTTCTCTCAGACCTATTGCACCCAGTGAGGAGAAACCCTCTGGAGGAGGACTGTAATAGAGAAAAGAATGAATTGACAGATTTAGAAGGGAAAGCAAAACGAAAGAGCTCGAAAAAATGCACACAGGCTGAATTTTCCTGGGAACCCTAGGATTTCATTTTCTGTCATCAAGTAGCTTGAGTGATAGGAAAGGTTAAGCTGACTTTCCCACACAGGCTTGCCTGCCTGGGCGTAGGGAAGCGAGGGTGAGGAGTTACTCTGCTGGCAGGGATGAACGGTGCCCTGGGCCTTATTGTTCTGGTCCAAGGACTGGCACCATGGCCATTATCTGGGATCTTGGTAGAAAGTTGTCTCGGGCTTCACTCTGGACTTTCTGGACACAGAATCTGCATTTTAAGATCTCAAGGTGATTCAAATCCATATTAAGTTTGAGAAAAGTCTGCTTAAGGGATGATTCAGAAAATTTCCATTTTTTTTAACTCTTTAAGAAAAAAATTTCTCTATGGCAAGTAAAAGCAAAGTGGCTGTGTTCTGTTTGGGTGGGGTGCACCTGCCCAGCAGGCACATCTGGGCATCTCTAAACCACCGGACGAATTAGGTGAGGTGATACCCACCTGTAATCCCAGCACTCAGGAGGCTGAGGCCAGAGGATCATGAATTTAAGCCAAACTTGGGCTTCAGAGATCCTGTCTCAAACACTCTCAAACCCAAAGCACCACATGGTAAAACCTACTAACCCAGTCTGAGTTCCCAAATGTGCATTTATTTACTTATTTATTTTGGATGCCAGGGATCAAACTCGGGACCTTGCGCTTGCGAGGCAGGTGATGCAACCACTGAGCTAAATCCCCAGCCCACAAATGTGCATTTAAAGGGATCAAAAAGCAGTCTTGCTTCTAAGGGCAAGGTGGTCCTTCCTGTGTGAGTGACACAGGGTGTGTGTGTGCAGACTGCACTTGAGAGCCAACACTGACCCTCTGTGGACGAAACACACCCGCAGAGGCCATGCAGAGCTCGCAGCTCAGTGTATACTCCCGACCACCTGTCCAACCCAACCTCCCAGGCTCAAGCCAGGCTTAAGCCTTACAAGCTTCACCAAATCCCTAGCACAGAGACTAGGATAGTAAGCCCAGTGCAACCCAGATTCCAGGCCTGTTCCTAAGTCCCATGGTCTTAAAATCCACATTTTTCTAGGGCTTACAGAGTTGCGTCACGTGTCTAGCAAGGTGACCATGGTGGAAGGGACTGCCTCACTGCCCAAGCCTTTAGCTGTGCCTGGGCTTCGGGCCTTGCTGAGGGACGCTTCCTTAAATCAGGTTGGAGCTCTTCCCCAGCTTTTGTTTGTTTCGTATTAAAGAAAAAACTGTGTAGGTGAGAGCTGGGTTGTCTCTCATATGGACACGTCCTAAAAGTGGGTAGATGAGGCATGAGTCCTAAATACAAATTGTTAATGAGCTTCCAGCTTTCCTTTAAAAGGTTCAGGTTCCATCCCTGTACCTCAGTTAAGGGAGGGACAAGCGAGAAGGGGACATTAAGGTTACAAAATGGCCTCAACCTGGTTTGTTGGCTGTGTGTCTTCAGGGACTGGGCTTAAAGTGTGTGAAAGGAGTACTGTGGTGTTCGCAGATGAGAGGGTGTCAGGCCTGATCTGGCCATGATGTTGCTAATGGATACGTTTGATTCCAAGCTACAGTTTAGCAGATACCAAAAACAAACAAACAAACAAACAACCCCCCCCAAAATGGCAGCTCTTAGCAAGATACAACACCCCCCCAAACGAGAAGCAGGCTGTGCTGTCTCAGAGCAGAGAGAACACTGGATAGGATGTTACAAGAAAGATCACGGAGTGCAGTGTGCCATCTTCCTTGCCTTGACCACCGCATGGATCCTGTTCACACAGATCTGCACTGACCCCTACAAATGACAGATGTGCAGGACCCCTCTCTCAACCCCCTATAAAAACCTCTGCCTTCTGTTTATTCAGCACTGACGGGCCTCTCGCCTTCAGTCTACCTCTGCCCGGGAAAATAAAGTCTGTGCTTCACTGCTTTCCACTCGCTTGCTTGGATGGGTTCATTCTTCTGCCGTGTATTATACATCTGGTGCTGAAACCCGGGAGGAGAGAGAGTGAAAAGCCCTCTTTGGGGAGCCTTAACCCTTCCCCAATCCCCCACTCCACGGACCGCCCTCGGATCCCAGAGCCTACAGCGCTTGCCATGCCAGGTCTCACCAGGTGCTTCAGATCGGGTAAGTCAGCTTTTCCCTTCCCAAGCCCTCTTCCTCCCCACCCCTTCTCTTCCTTTTAAACTCTTCCCATTGGCCCAGAGCTCTCCTTGTTTCTCTGTGCTGTTAAACTCCAGCCCTGGTCAGAGCTCTGCGGGGAAGACTGCTTTCCTCTGGTGTCTGACCAAACACAGAGATGTCTGTCTGGGCCTTTTGCTCCCATTTTACAGCTTTGGGATCTGGTTGGAGACATCCATGAAGACCCTCGCTGCTCTCCCTTACCTCTCTGTACCTCTTGGGAACATGCTGACTTCCATTCTTCCCTCTTGCCCCCCGCCTGCCACCTCCACAATCTCAAGCCCCTCTGTCTCTACCAGATCTGAAGCCCAAGGGTCTAATCTGCAATACAGTTGGGCCACAGTACAAACTGGACAATGGTTCATAATGGCCAGAAAATGATAGTGCATTTGTCTGTCCTAAAAGATTTAGATAATTATTGCCAGTGATCGGGTAAATGGTCTGAGGTGCCTTTTTTGTTGTTGTTAATTTTTTTTTCTGGTAACAGGGATTGAACTTGGGTCCTTGTGCTTGCCAGACAGGCAGCAGAACCATTGAGCCAAATCCCTGGCCCCGAGGTGCCTTATACCTAGGCATCTTTCACACAATGTTGCTTTGCTACTCTATGTTCTTCCTAAGGCCCTTCCCAGCAGTCTTCTGTCCTTGTCCCTGCCCTCTCTTCCATCTGTTCTGAACGTAACGCCTTCTGACAACAGATTTGGCCTCTCTCCTCTTCTTCCTTCTCCTCCTCCAGCCACAGCGGAGGCAGCTGCCCCACTCCCCTTGGGGCCTCCTGCTGTAGTACCCTCTGCTCCAGTCCCTGATCCCTCCAGTTATCTGACACTTCCCTTGGAGTCTAGCCCTTCTCCCTACCCTAACAAGACCACTCAAAACTCTCTCACACTAAGTGCGGACTCCAGCGTGGCCTTTCTTCCCTACCCCTGCTCCTCAGTTTCCCTACTCCAGGAGACAGGCAGGGCGACCACAGGGGAAATAGTTCAAATTCATGTCCCTTTTTCTCTGTCTGATCTTTCTCAGATTAATCAACCCTTGGGTTCCTTTTTCATAGACTCCACTAGATATGTTCAGGAATTTCAATATCTCACTAAATCTCCTGAAAACTTAAGATAACGTAAATATTATTCTTCCATTGAGCCTCTTGCCTGAGGAGCAAGAATCCATTTGGTCCCTGACTTAGGCTTATGCAGACAACTACAGGCGTCTAGAGCCCAATATCCAGGAGGACACTGTGGCTGTTCCCTGAGCCAACCCAAACTAGGATTTTAAGTGGATAGATGGAAAGGGACAATCCCCAGCTCACAACAGCCATAACTATATGATCACTTGCCTGAGGGGCAGTGAAAGGCAGCACATAGGGCAGTCAATTATGATAAACTGAAGGAGACCAATCAAAGGAAAGATGAAAATCTGGCTCAGTTCATGTTCCATCTGGCTGCTGCCCTCCAGCCCTTTACAGCTCAGGATCCAGGGGGCCCAGAAGGCCAGCTCATTTCAAAGATGCATTTTATTACTCAATCTGCTCCAGATATTTGCAAAAAGTTATAAAAAAATTAAAGGCAGGTCCTCAAACTCCCCAACAGGAATTAGTGAACCAAGCTTTCTAAGTATTTAATAATTGTGTTGAGGCAATTCATAAACTGTATTTCTGAATACCAGCAGCTTGCCTCTGCCTTAAGAAATATGCATGCCAGCCTGAAAGGTCAGCAGATAAGCAAGGGAACTCCAAAGGTTTCCTTGCCTAAGGGGGTCCTTCTAGGACCACGTTTCAAGTGCCACCAGCTTGGTCACTGGGCCAAGGAATGCCTCCAGCCGGGGAAGCCTTCCAAGCCATGTTCCTTCTGCAGGGGCCCACACTGAAAGTTGGACTATCTGCTGTTGGCATCTGCTCCTGGAGCTTGCTCCCAGGGTCCCCCCACCACCACCCCTGCACTCTCCCAGACCTTCTTGGACTGGTGGCAAAAGACTGACGGTACCTCCCAGATGCTGAGCTTTGGGTAACTCTTGGGGTGGAGGGTAAGTCCATTTCATTTATAATTGATGCCAGGGCCACCTATTCTACCCTACCTTCTGAGGGCCAGTCTCTGCTTCCAACACTGTTGTGGGGACTGATGGCAGTTTCCAGATCCGTAAAACCTTACCAATTTGGTGTCAATTAGATCAGCAGTCTTTCCCCATTCTTTCTGGGTTATTCCCACCTTCTCTGTCCCTCCCCTTGAATAAGACATCCTAACAAAATTATCTGCCACTTTGACCAGTGTACAGCTTGCATTTCTCACCCTTCTCGTTCCTGCTTCTTTTAGTACCCCAGCCCCATTTCCCCTGAATTCAACCCTAGGATATGGGACACTTCACCAAGCACCTCTCTTCATTCTGCTGAAACCTGACATTCCTACCCTGCAAAGCATCCGTGTCCTATTCCTGACCAGGCTTTGAGAGGGTTAAAATCCATTATCTCTTGCCCTGTTTGCAAGGAGAACGGCTCTTATGGACTAGTACAGGACCTCCATGCCATTAACCAGATTGTCCTTCCCATACATCCTGTGGTGTCAAACTCAAATATACTTTTTCTTCTGTCCTGCTGTCCACTACTCACTATTCTGTCCTGGGTTTAAAGGATCCCTTTTTCACTACCCTTTCAACAACTCCTCATAGACCCTCTTTGCCTTCACCTGGACAGACCTGGACATTCACCAATCTCAGCGGAGGTGGAATGTTTTACCTCAGAGAAATCCTCATTACTTCACAGGCCTTAGCTTGTGAGCTGCTCTTTCCACCCTCCCTCCTCTTACCTTCTGCAGTATGCAAATGATCTCCTTTGCTGCAGTCCTGCCCAGTTTTCAAAAAGACACTGTTATTCTTAAAACACTTTGACTCAAAAGGATATCACCTTCTAAGGCCCAAAGCGCTTCCCCTCTCTCACTCACTTAGGCATAATCCTCCATGGACATACTCGAACCTTGCCTCTTTAGGCTCCTGTCCCAGTTCCTACAAATCTGAGCACAGGCAATTACTACTTGGCAGATGTTCTCTGGTGCTCCCTGCTATAACAAGAGTCCCTTCAAAGTTTCTCCCCAATAGGTTGTCCATGTAGGGTCCAGGGATTTAGCTCAGAGGTGCCACTGCCTGCCTCGCTGCCCCGAGTTTGATCCCTGGTACCAAAAGAAAAAAAAATTATATTCATTAAACCCCTACCCCAATGTGAAGCTGTAGAGCAGATGTAGCAAGGAGGTAATGGGGGGTGTTAGAGTATGTTATGCATGTACCTGCCAAGGTCATCCATGCAGCCCCATGTCAGGCATGCAGTAGCCTTGAGAAGCACCCCACTCCCACCCAGCTTTTTCTTTTCTATTATGACAAAAAGATGAGGATGTCAGGTTTCATCTGGCCATGACTTGGTTAATCGATATGTTGTCTGACTCCAAGCTAGTTTTAGCAGATTAAAAAATAAAAAAGAGAAATGCAGCTCTCAGAAAGACACGCCACTCTCCCCAACAAGAAGCAGGCTGCGCTGTCTCGGAGAGAGAACCTAAGACAGGATGTGACCAGACAGACAAAAGAATACAGCGCGTCATCTTCTCTGCCTTGACCACTGCATGGACCCCAATCACACATTTGCATCGATCCCTACATGTGACAGCTACGCCGGACCCCTTTCCCAATCCCCTATTAAAAACCTCTGCCTTATGTCTGTTTGGCACTGTGGGCCTCTTGCCCTCAGTTCACCTCTGCACAGGTGAATGAAGTCTGTGCTTCACTGCTTTCCACTGGCTTGCTTGGGTGATCTCATCCCTCTCCTGTTTATTACAGAGGGTGCTGTTGCCCAACTGACATCACACAGGTGAACTACCCCTTTCTGTTTGCGTTTAGACGTCCCCCAAAGCCTCATGCAAATGAGGTGGGGCTACTTTGGAGGCGGCTTACTCTAGAGCTATGCTGCTGGGATTAAGGGCATGTGATTACTAAACCAGTACACTGGAGTGATTGGTTTGGTACCACCCTAATCCCGGTAGTCTGAGTAAAAGAGGCAGGAAGATACTAAGGTCCCTTGTTGCGTTTTCTATCGTGTGGGTGCCGTGGACTGTTTCTCCTCTGCAATGCCCCTCTCTCTGCCAGAAGGTCATTTCTTGCTTTTGGTGTCTTCTGCGGCCATGAACAGTTGTCCCTCTGCTGCCCTGCCTTGGAGCCAGCTGATGATGGACTGAAACTTCTTTGAACTGTAAGCCAAATGAACTTTTTCCTCCTTTAACTCTGGGTGTCGGGTATTTTGTCTCAGCAACAAGACCAAAGTAACTAAGATACTGCCTGAGGATTTCAGAGCTGTCAGGTCCCCAAAGGTGGCTACTGCTAACCTCAGCAAGGCTGTATGTAGCAGGAATATACTGGGGTTTTGAGGAGATGCAAAATGGAGAGGACACCCTGGTGAGTCTGCTGAGTCACTTAGGTCAAGGCGGCCACAGTGGTGACAGCCAGAGCACGGTTAGCTGGGAAACTGCTGGTTTGTACTGTATGAGGCCTTGTACATGTTTACAAGCAAGTAAGACAAGGCCTAGAGTATTGACGGCGCCACGTGAGAGGAGCACCCTTGTGACCCCCCAGGTGCCACCAGAGCATGCACAGTGAACCCTGGCTAGGAAGGCTGCCCAGCCACCTCGCTTGGGAACGGCACGAGCCCTGCTCAAAGATGATGCAATAACCTATCAGTGTTCTCAGTCACAGTAACATTTGACTGCTATTCTAGGCTGGGAACAAGTGCTCTTTTCTTGACTGGTCATTGAACTAAGTTTTTAAGGCCTGGTTGTCTGTGGAACCCCGAGGAACACATTTCACTGTTTTCTTTCAGGACTCCAAGTGTAGCTAACTTTGAGACACTGTCGGTATGAAGAGTACCACTGTGGAAAGCAGCCAATGGCCCAGGCCAAGCTGCTCATATCTAGGTCCTGAGTCATGGACGGACAGCCTGTGCTCTAGGCCTTGGCGCTGCATTCTAGGCACTCGATCAAGCCATCCTGATGGCCACTTCTGACTGCTACTGAGGAAGTGCCCACAGAGCACGCCTCGCTCCACTAACCCTGCCCTCTGTGAACATGGGACACGGGTAGGGTTCTGTCCTCCCTTTATCCTGCCACATCCCAAGGGCCCTACAAAGACCACAGACACCCTGATTTACATAAAATTATCTCACTCCATTTTATTTAAGATTTTTTATCCAGTTAGTAAAAGAAAGATGTGTCTCTCTTTATACATATATACAAGTTCAGTTATAAAAATAGCACATTCAAAGAGAAAAAAGGCTTGGCATTTTTCTGATTCTCTCTAAATAGCATCTGTACACAGGAGTCTGGGTTTGGGCAGGGGGGCAGGGGAATCTTAAAGATTTAAATTAAATGATTCCCCTATAACCTCTAACCCCCCCAAAAAAAAAGTTTAAAAATCAATCTATCTAAACTCAATTCTGTGATTTTCGGGTGTGCAAATTAGAGGCTGGCGCGTTCGGAAGCACCTGCTCCACCAGGGACTGGGTGGGAGTAGGGGGCAGGCAGGAACCCCTCCCATCCAACACTGCCCCCCCTCTCTGAGAGGCCAGCAAGCTCATGCTGGTGGGGCTGGGGCTCAGAGCATCAGGGACAAGCTTGCCCTCTCTCCACCCTCTCCACCTCACTCCTGCTGCCCCTTCCCTTCTCAGTGCAATACAGACAGTGCATACAGCCAAGCAGGGGACTGAAGGGCAAGGGTGGGGAGAATGTGCATTCGGGATGGGCAAAGGAGAATCTGCAAGAGGGGTGGTAAGGATGTCCTGCTGATTGAGGTGGCTCCTGGTCTCTTTACTGGCTTCTGGGAGTCCTTTGGGCAGGAGCTGCTGCTACTGTTGCTGGTGGGCCCTGAAGTTTGCCTGGTGTGAACCATGCAGGACAGAGGAAATGCTAGGGAACCACTGCCCATGGTTCCTGCTTCCTCTGGTTTTATGCCACCCTTATAAGCCATCAGCGTCCTTGGCATTTACTGCCCTCTCTTCAGTGCTGACACTGTGGCAAATGGGACTATGGAGACCTGGGGAGCTGTCCAGACATTTTGGACACCAGGCACAGGAGGTCCTTCCTTCCTTCTTAGCCCTACAGGAAATCATGAACTTAAGAAAACTCTCCACCATGGATGCTCTTTGTGACACCTGGAGGGCTTTTGCAAGGGATGTGATCAGAGCAGAAGAGTGGAATGGGGATGGAGACAGCGTGCCTGAGCATCTACAGGGGATCTAGGGCAGGCCCTTCCTTGGTAAGGGGTTTGAGATAAAGCCACAGAGTTCATCTGGGAGGCTGTGGGGCCAACCCTGTCCTTGGGCCCTCTTCTCATAGGCCGCCCCAGAGCACTCCTTGGGAAACAGGTGATAAAAAAGTGCTCACACCAACCACCTGCCTGTCTTCCCTTTGCTGTGACTGGTCCTCTCTGCCCTCACACTTAGGATGTAAGACGCTGTGTTGGGCAAGTCATCCAAAGACCATCTGCAGGGTGGGACTTGAGTCCCTGGTTTGGTTGAAGGAAGCTGGTGGGCCCAGATGGTTACCATCCTCCAGAAGGATTGATGCCTTTGCCCTGTTTCCGGACCAGAGAGTCTGAGGCGAGGCTGCTGGTCATGTGGAGGCTCTTGGGAGTCCCAGGAACATTATTTCCTTTGCTCAAAGGGGAACTCAAGGGAGAAGAGGTGCTTGAGGGTCCAAAGTCAGCAAGGCCAGCAGGCCGGACAAGGGACGTCTGCAGAGGACTGCTGGCAGAGATTCCTGTGAGAACAGAGAAAGAGATGGGATGACTGTCAGCACCAGGTACAGGTGAGCTGCCTTGGAACCTGGGGTGTTATCAGAGTCTGGGCTGGAGCACAGGGGTGGGGAATCCCTCACCAACCTCTTATTGGCATATGTGCTCACTCTTCCTATCAAATTATCTTTTCACTAAGAAGGATATCTCTTAAAGAGAAAATAACATCTACTCAGCCTTCCTTGTATGACATTCAGGGTAAACTGTCTCCCCACACTCAGTGTGGGATGCCAGCATTACAGGATGAGAACAGTAGCTTACAAACTCTAATGCATTTTTCTTTTTCTTTTTGAGATAGGGTCTCACTATGAAACTCAGGTGGGTCTTGAACTCAGAGCAATCCTCAGAGTCTTAGCCTCCCGAGTGCTGGGATGAAAGGTGTGTACCACCATGCCTGGTCCTCTTTTTGTCTTCTCTTTGTGATATGCTTCCTTCTTAATTTTTTTTTTTTGTGTGTGTGTGGTGCTGGTGATTAAATCCAGGGATGCTCTACTACTGAGTTGTTGCATTCCTAGTCCTTTTCATTTAAGGTAGATTGGGAGAACTACCCAGGATTGAATTTGTGATGCTCCTTGCCTCAGCCGCCCTCAATACTGAGATTGCAGGCATGTGCCACTATTTTTGGCCTCCTTCTTCATTTCACAGATGTGCTCTACTCCCCAACAAATCTGGCCAGAGGGCACAAGGCTGCCTCTCTCTGTCCTCATGCAGTTCTCCTGCAGTGGCCATGGTCATCCCTCCTAAGCCTTGCCACTTCAAGGACCCCAGTCAAATCCCTCCTCTTTGATGATGACTCCCAGGACAACAGTGAACTTTCCTTTTTTTTTTCTTTTATGGCTCTAGACATGAAACAGCTCTGGCCACCAAGCCAGGCATCAAGCTAGGATGCACAGAGAACTGCCTGCTTTGCCCAACCAATGAACATCACTACCAATGAGAAGTCTTTCCACGTACTGCTGAGGGGTTGAGAGTGAACCTTTCTTTTTTGTACTATGGGCCAAATACACTTACATTTGATAATACAGTCTAATACGATTCTTCAGTGCTTCTTGTATACCATTTTATTTTGCTAAAAATAAATTTGAATTGTTGGGTGTATAAACATATCTCTGTTCACATAGTACATAGTCTTTGCCCTTGGTTTCCATTCCCAGTTAATAAGCACTGTTGATTTTTTTTGTGCCTTGTGCCATCTGCACCCTGACAGGGTACAGCCACCCTGGGCCTCTGCACCTTTAGACACGTTGTACCCGTATGCAGCATAGGCAGCTGCAGAGGCTGCCGCAGCCCCAGCTTTGGCTCCTGCCATTGCAGCAGCGCTGCCTGCTGTGGACTTCCGGCTTCGGCCTTTCCCTGGTCCTTTTGCTGTGCTTCCTGAACCTCTGGGGCGGCCTCGGCTTCGGGCTGACTGGCCACGTCCTGCAGCTGGCATTTCCTGAATGGAAATTCCTGTGAGAACAAATGGTCAAGAGGCAAAAAATGAATCTCTCCAAAATGTTAACAGAATCTTCCCCTAACAGGGAAAGCTGATTGATTCTCAGGGCAGGCACGTGCATGTGTGCGTGTGTGCATGTGTGTGTGTGTGGTCTCATTACGTTGTGCAGACTGGTGGAGAACTCTTGGGCTCAAGCCATCCTCCTGATTCAGGGTGACACTGCAGAAGTGCATCACTGTGACTGGCTTTTCAGGCTGTTTGAGGATTCCTGCTAGGTCTGTCTTTGGCCGCTGTGCCAGAGCACTAAGAGTTCTAAACAGCTAACAGCCTGATTTCTCAAGCTTCTGAAGAGGGGTTCCACTATTCCGTTACTGAATGAACCCCAGGGACTTGCTAGCTGGGGTCTAGCATGCATTTGCATAGACTAAAGTGCTTCCTACTTGGACAGTCAGTCAGCTTCAATTCTAAGTTCCTCCCTTTGATGCTGGGTATCAAACACAGGACCCTATACTTACTAAGCAGGCATTCCGCCATTCTACTGATAAGCCCTCTTTTAAGTTTTAACTTAGAGCTCCCCCAAGAAATAGCAGGAACTCTGGGACTCACATTAACAAAGTGAGAAAATGCCCAGAAAAGCTGATTTTCATTAAAAACTAGCAAAAAATTAGGGCAACTACAAAAGACAGAAATAACTAAAAAACAAAATTTAAATCTTTGTAAAGTTTTCATTTATTGTTTTCTTACACATTCTCTTTCTTCCTTTCCCTTGATATGGATATTGGGGGAAAGAGGTCTACAGAATCTCCTTTTTGCTCCATCCTACTTTTCGTTAAAGGGGAAAAAAAAAGTTTTCTTTATCTGAGAAAAGAATTAGAATCTCACTCATCACCAAACCAACACTTTCCATGAGGTAATAAAGCAGGTTCAGGTACACAAGACAGATGGATGGAGGGATTACTTACCATTCACGGTGTCTGAGACTGAACCTGTGACAGAAGCAGGAGAGTTGGTGGCTCGAGACTGAGGGGCTGAGGAGGCTGGGTCATCCACGATGACCAGCATGTCACTGCTGCTCTCATCGGGGGGGATGGAGCCAGTGTGCAGCTCACTGCTGATAGAGATCTGCAAGTGGAGGGGTCAAGATCATCAATGCCCTCAGTGCCCACACCCACAGCCCCCGCAACCGAGAACATGTTCACAGGACACAGCCAATCTCTGGGCTTCCCTGCTGAGGATCAGATTCTCCTGCTTGGGCTTAGAAGCTAGCCTGTCCTCAACATTTTCATCTTGTAAATCCCATGGCACAACCCTCTCCCACACAGCAGGAAGACTCTAGAGACAAAGGCCGGCCAGCGGCATGTCCCTCTGCAAGGCCAGGATGTATTCCCACAGCTGTGATGAACACCATCAGGAGCCTCACCTCACTGAAAGGGCTTGGCATGGCCGAATCCACGCTAATAAAGGAGTCATCCCCATCAGCAGAAAGGTTGGAGTTATCAGCAGAAGGAACAAATGGGATCACCAGGTTAACACCCTCTTTCCTCCTTTTCCCATCCAATTCATCTTCCTTTTTCTTCTGGGAACATAAAAGATAAGGATATATGAAAAAACCATGACAGTTTGCTCCAACAGTAAAATGGAATTAGGAAAGAAAATGGTGACAGAACTTGTATTCTTTATGAATTTCTCAACCCCCCCCACCAATGTGGCACTACTGTGGATTGAACCAAGGACTTTATGTATGGTAGGCAGACACGCTGCCACTGGGCATTGCCCTCAGCCCCTTTTGTAACAAACTAAAAACTCATAAGGAAGGAGGAAAAGATATTTCACTATAATTATAGAGTTACCTTTTTCTTAGGTGCTGGGGATTGAATCCAGGCCCTCCTGTATACTAAGCACACTTGCTATCATTGAGCAGCACCTTAGTCCAATAGAGAGTTTAAAGGTAGGCCAGCCATGCTGAGCCAGAGCCACATGCAGAAGGAGAAGGGTATGCCAGGCTAGGGCAGCAGCACTTCTGGGGCAGGATGAATGCAGCCTCCCAGAAGTGAAGGAGGTTGTTTTTTTCTCACACACACTTTTTGGTGCTGGGAATTGAGCCTAAGGCCTCACACAGGCTAAATATGCCTCTACTACTGAACTACAGCATATGCTCATCTATAAATTTTAATATATATACTTTTTTTTGAGATGAGGCTTCACTATGGGGGAAGGCTGGGCTTGAACTCCTAGGCTCAAATGATCCTTTCCACCTGCGCCTCCCAAGTAGCCAGGACATCAGGCTTGCACTGATCACCACCAGCCCTTTTTTCTTTTGAGACAAAGTCTCATTAAGTTACTAAGTTGCTCATAGTGGGTTCTAACTTCAGCCCTCTTGCTTTAGCCTCCCAGAGTACTGGAATTACCATGTGTGTCAACACACCTGGTTAGAGCTCCCTACATATACTTTTAAAGATTTAGAGCAATTATAGATTTACAGCAAAATTCAAAGGATAAATGCATGTTTTAAATATGCAAAAGGAGAATGAAGGGGCCTATTTATGCCTAAGAAAAAAATGGCATAAATAAGTTGCTTCGGTCATTATTTCTTAAATTTACATGAAAGCTCTTAAAGGTTGAGTGAAGTACACTTGGCAATTTCAGAACCAAGTTCAGTAGGCTATGTCACAGATCAGGGACTGGAATCACAGAATGTACTTATCAGCTGCTGCACCAGTGCATCTGTATCTACCCTTACTGTACATCTCTGTGCAATTCATACGGTTACTGGTATTCTTTATTCTGCAGCTAGAGCAGCAGTTATATGCGATACAAACTGTTAATCCCTTTACTGTCCCATGTGAGAAAACCACTTTTTCTTCTTTGGCATTTTCTCTAAATGTTACAGCTATTTAATTTTAAACAGTGGTAAGCAATGGGTTAGAGGTAGATGTTTGAGGGTGGAGTGACTGAAGCCTGGCAAAATGAGTAGAGATGGCAGCCCAGGCTAGGAGGACCTTGATTCTTCATTCTCAGGACTTCTCAGCTTTGTAGAAGCAGTAAGTACCAGGGGAACCCTTCAGGTTAAACACTGTTGTTCTCAGGGAAGTTCAATCAAGGATTTGGACTCTGAGACAGAAGATGTACTTCCAGTACATCTACTGGAAGTGATGGCACGACACGAACAGGCTCCTAGGCTGGTAACTACGGCCTTATGGCCAAAGGGACATAGGACCTTTCTAAGACCCCATGTAGTGGTGGTGAACCTACGGCACACAGGCTGCAGTAGCCAGGCAGAGCCCTCTCTGTTGGCACTCAAGCCCAGTCTCCCAGCAACTGAGCACTGGGTAACAATTGTTTTTTCTAAACTCAAACCTCAGTATTCAGGTTTAATTGCAGTGTTGGCACTTTGTCATAAATAAGTGAGTTCTGGGTTGCAATCTGGGTACTTGATCGCTAAAAGGTTCACCATCACTGCCCTATGTGATCTAGCAGTGTATGCAGGTAACACTGATCTTATGTTTGGCACTGGCAAGTGGTTTCCATAATCAAACTGTGAATACAACAGGGTGAATCTGAGAGGGGAGTGTAGGTCTATCAAGGCTGCATTTCTCCTCATCAAACATCTTTCAGCCCATAGCCGCTGAGAGCCACACACAACTGGAAGTATACCAGTCAGCAACAGAGATGACAAGCTGTGTACTGGAAGCCTGTTCCGTAAGTGTCCCAGGCCCACAACCCCTATCAGTACCCCAGCCTGGAAATACCTTCTCTGCATACTTTTCTCGCTTGCGCTTGCGTTCTTTCACGCGGTTGGTTTCCTCCTGCTGCCGTTTCTCTTCCTGACGTAGTCTTACTACCAAAGAAAAACTATCATGAGGTGCCTGTGGCAATTATAACCCTATTCTCTGAAATTAAAGGACCATATCCTCTGATGTTGACATTCTAGGTATGACTTTAGTCTATTTCAGGCAGGTAACTGGTGGTTTTCCAACTCAGAGAAAGGACAGAGTTCCTGGATTCTCAACAGCTTTTGAGTTCAAACTAGGACTCCACTCAATGATCATGGGCCTTTCTCTGCCCCTAGCCTCTGACCAACTATTGTCTAGACATTTAATACCTCTGTATTGCACAGATGAAAAAATGTTTTTACAGGGTGCTGGCAAATATCAATCTATTTCTGAGGTGCTTTTGTGGAAGTTCTCAGAACATCACAGGATAAATCTGAAACCCAATGTTCTGAAAAGCCAGAAACATGTAGGAGAGGGGCTTGTATGGTTAGAGCAGTGTAGACCTTCAAGTACTCTATGAAAATAGTAAATACATTACTGCTGAGGAGTTGGGCATAGCCTCCCTCCCTGTGTAAGCTGAAAGTATATTTGAAGTCACATTTACTTTTTTGGGGGTGCCAGGGATCAAACTCAGGATCTTGCCCTTGCAAGGCAGGCAAAGCACCACTGAGCTAAATCTCTGGCCCAGATTTACTTTTAAAATACAATGAAATTTTGCCCTGTATTCCACAAAATATCCTTGTTCAGGTCTTGCTATAAAGTTACAATATACTCTACCTCACCCCAGAAAGAATGGTTAGTGCTGTAAAATCAACCCATAACAAATGCTGACAGGGCTGTGGGGAAAGAGGAACCCTGTGCCATTGCTGATGGGAGTGCAGACTGGTGCAACCACTGTGGAAATCAATATGGAGATACCTCAAACAACTAGGATTGGAAGTACCATTTCACCCAGCTATTCCCCTGCTGGGTATCTTCCCCAAAGAATTAAAAGAATCATACCACAGAGATACATGTTCACCCATAGAAGCATAATTCATGATAGCTAAAACTCGGAAGCAGCCCAATTGCCCAGGAGACTGGATAAAGAAAATGTGTGCGTGTGTGTGTGTTTTAAATAAAATGGAGTACTACTCAGCCATAAAGAATGAGAAACGAGACATTTATAGCTAAATGGATGCACACTGAAGCGATACTCAAGTGAAAAAAATAGGACACACCTGTAAATACTGAATAGTTTCTTAGGTGTGAGAAACTGAGAGTGTAATTAAGGACTAAAAGATAATGTGAAATAGGAAGAAAAGGTTCAAAGGGGGGAAGGGGAAGTGGGAAGGTAGGGGAAAAGAAAGAGGGGGAATGGAATTAATATGAGAAGAAAAAATGGAAATGAAGTCTTTGTAGACTTCATTTAGGGGTAGAGGGGTTGAAGGGAGGGCAGGGGAATGGGGAAAAAATGAGAACCAAGATGGATTATGTAAAGGTGCAAATTTCCAATGATGAATGTCATTCTGTTGTATACCTTGAATGTTACCAATAAAATTAATATAAAAAAATGACAATATAAAAATGCACCCTCGAATACACTCTGGCTTTGTCCAGTCTTGGCAAGTATACCTTCCGCTCCCAGGTCATAGGCATGGATTATTTAGAGTACGTACGTTTCTTCTCCAACTCTTCATCATCTAGCAGAAGACTAACCACCTCCTTGGGTTTCAAGGTATCTGGCTTGAAGTTCCCACCTGAAATCACCATCCGCTGAATCTACAAAAGCAGATCAAAACATTATCTCCAGGCATCCATTCCCTCAAAGCAAATATGGCAAGAGAATAAACAACTCTCAATCAGCTCCTCAGGGAAGGCCTCTTATTTCCCTATTCATTTCTTGTTTATCCAATTGACTCCTCCAGGTCCAATAGAGAGAACAGTAAGAACTTATCTGCTTGGGACTGTTAAACTGACAGCTAGTAAGCCCAACAGTACTGAATTAGGATGGAGAAAACTGGTTTCTTTGGAAATTTGGCACACAACTCAGATGTAGATAAGCAAGTATTAGGATTAGGACTTTAAAATGTCACCCTTCTTTCTCTGAATCTAAGAGTGTGTCTGAGGGTCCTCACCAGACTCAATCTGCTCAGAGCAGCAGCCAAGACTGCTATTGTACAGACTTAGGCATGACTTTCTATATAGAAGAAATTCTAGTTTCTTTATGACCAATGAAAAGCAAGAGAGTCTTAAACAATGTTAGTCCAGTCAACGTGGCTAAATTCCTATTCTCTCCACCAGCAGAGTTATCCTTTCCCCTGTGCTTACCTCACTTTTCTCCTTGGCTCTCTGCAGAATGCGCTCCTCGATGGTACCTTTACAGATGAGCCGATACACAGTAACCTGCTTTGTCTGCCCCAAGCGGTGGGCTCTGTCCATGGCCTGCTGGTCAACAGTGGGGTTCCAGTCACTGTCATAGAAAATCACCTGCACAAGCAAGATAAGAATACAGTTAAGACTGCACCATGGTCCAGGCAGGACAAACCAGCCACTCATCCGTTTGCAATGGTTTGGTGTAGGCAGGGTCAGATTTCTGTGGTAGCAGGATGAGAAGATAAATCTTGTCAGAAGACCAAGACATTCTGACATTTAGTCTGGGCAAAAAACATATGCTCCTGGCCTTTTCAAGGTTCATTTAAAAGAAAGAAAAATATATTGTGATAGCACATCCTTGCAATCCCAGCTACTTAGGAGAATCACTGGAGCCCAAGAGTTTGACACCACCCTGAGCAGCATGGCATGACTCCCAATTCTTGAAGAAAATAGAAGCGGCTGGGTGTGGTGGCACTTGCCTATAATCCCAGTGCTTGGGAAGCTGAGGCAGAAGGATTGCTGCAAGTCCGAGGACAGACTGGGCTATACAGTGCGTTCAAGGCTGGCCTAAACTACACAGTGAAAACCTGTCTTAAAAATCAAAAAGAAAAAAAAAGGTCTTAGTATGTTAGAGTATGTTAGTGTCACTAATAGTTAACCCTTAGTGCAGCCATTGTTCCAAGACAACAATCTCCTTGACTTGGGGACTGACCATCAACACCTCCATCTCAGGCCAGGGATGTAGCTCAGTGCATGTGCATGTGCAAGGGGAAAGCTCTGAGTTTGATTACCAGCAGTGAAAAAAGAAAAAGAAAGCCTTTCATGGTATAGATGAAAAAACTGAGGCAGAGAGGAATTAGAGAATTTGTCCAAGACTCACAGCCACACAGTAGGTGGTGCTCAGTGTGAGAAATGGGCTTAATTTCTTAATCACTGAGCTACTTTGGAAAGACAGGAATGGCTTTCCTAGCACTTTGGCTTCCATCAGCAGGGTCAATTTCTGTTCCAAGAATTCCAAAGATGGAATGTTTAAAGAATTCCTTGACCCAGCACTCGGGAGGCTGAGGCAGGAGGATCAATGAGCTCGAGATCAGCCTGGGCTACATAGTGAGTTCTAGGTCAATCTCAACTACATAGTGAGGCCCTTTCTCAAAAAATCACAACAAAACAAAACAAAAATGGACAAACAAAAACTAAAGGATTCCTTGGAAATTACTTAAGTTTGCTAAGCAATAAACAAACAACAACAAAATATACCACCACCAAGTGATCCCAGATTCTACAGACTTCTGGTGCTTTGGCCCTTAAGGCTACTACTCAACATGCTGAGCCTCCCAAAAGAATCTCAGGTCACGTGAGCCATCATTCTTCATGTGTCTCCTCTGTATCTAATCAGTCACCAAGACAGGCCAGCATTTCTTCAAATGAACCTGTGTTTCCTGCAGTTCCACTACTACCATCCTGGCCCAGAGCCTCACCCATCCCATCACAGCAATGGGCTTCCAGGTCTTATTTTTCTTCCTCAGTCTACCTTGAGCTCTACCGCAGACTCGTCCCTGCCGGTTATGCTGTGACACTCTTAAGTCCCAATTCCCCTACATAACTGGGCTCTGCTGTACTAAGCCACCTTCATTTTCTATTTATTCCCTTTCATCAGACAAGTTTTTCCAGTGTTCTCACTTATGTTTGTTTGTATGCATCTCTTTTCACTGAAGTTCTCTGACCTAGGATCTCGATTCTGTTTTTGCTGGAGGTGCAGACTGCATCCACACGTGCCTTCACACGTGCCAGGAAGTACTCTACCACTGACTCACACCACCAGCTCCCATCTCCCTTTCTTTATGGGTCCTTTTAGGCTTAGTTTCAGCTCTGACACTTCCAGGAACGCCTCCCTAATTTCTGTCATCTATTACGATGTCTCCTTTTCCTATTCCTCTTGAATTCTTCCTAGAAGTAGTAAGGGCTAAATTCTGCTGAGTCCTTACTATGAGTCAGGCACTAGTGTGCATACATAGCTCTCTGCATTTTCACTATAATCCCACGAATAGCCTTTACCTTAACAACAAGGAAGAAACTGGCCTGAGATCACAATAATCAGCTAAGCTAGGGTCTGACTGGGTGATCTTCTTTAACACTAGAAGAGTACTTTTCTGTTTGAAGTTCAGGCTGGCCTGGAATTTACTATGTAGCCCAAGTTGGCCTCGAACTCAGTGACGATCCTCCTGCCTCAGCCTTCCCTACAGGCGTGCACCACCACACCCAACAGAACAGCTCTTTGTATTGCCTACCTACCTTGGTTCAAGTACTCACTTAATTACCATTTTCTGGGGGTGTTCAATTATTTCACGTATGCCTTTTTTTTTTTTTGGTGGTACCAGGGATCAAACTCCGGACCTTGCACTTGTGAAGCAGGCAGCAGAACCACTGATCTAAATCCCTAGCCTATGTATGCCATTTTAAAGAGTGAGTTAGTTGTCTTTCTTGAAACTGTTTCTCTAATGCTTTTCCCAATCCTTAAAACTGTTTCAAAGGAATTTATCTGTGTTCTCATTTAAAGAGGGAGGCAGCTGGGGGGCATGCTTATAATCCCAGCTACTTGCAAGGCTAAGGCAGGAGGATAGGAAGTTCGAGACCAGCCTGGGCAACTTAGCAAAACCCGTTTCAAAATAAAAAGGCAAAAAAGGGCTGAGTATGTAGCTCAGTGGTAGAGTGTTCCTGGAATTGATTCCCAGTACTGGGGAAAAAAAAAAAGAGAGAGAGAGAGAGAGAAAAAGGGCCATTCTTTGCAGAGTTCAGATTTTGAATAAAGATGGACAAAGGTAACAGCATTTTCAATGCTCTTGCCTCTATTAATAAGACATCCACCCCACTGATTTTCTTACAGTGGCCTTTTTGGTTTAGCTTTTTATTTTCCTCTCTCTCTTTTTTTGGTACCAGGGATTGAACTCAGGACCTTGTGCTTGCGAGGCAGGCAGCAGCACCATTGAGCTAAATCCCTGGCCCTGGTTTAGCTTTTTAAATGAGTTATAATTCTTTAAAACAACAACAACAACAAAAAAAAAACACCACTTTTTTTTTGTTTTGCTTTGTTTTGTTACTGGGGATCAAATGGTACTTGTTTTAGACAGGGTTTCACTACATATGAGGTGTGATGTAAAAATACAGTGAATGCTTAAAAATTTTTATTACAGTAGAAGACACATTAATCCCCCTTAAATACTCCTCTTCACTTGAAACACACTTATCCCATCATTTTTGCCACTTTCTGAAGCAGTTCTAGAAGTCCTCTTTTGTTAATTTTGCCTTTGGGGAAGAGCCAAAGTGTCATGGTGCCAGATTCTGTAACTAAGATGGATGAGGACACACACTGTAACATGTTTATGAGCCTGCCTTTCTGTTGCATGGCACTTGGGAGCAGCATTCACTGGATTTTTTTTATCACACTTTGTGAAGACACAGATATGTTCTTTCTAACAATGGGATAAGTGTTGAAGTGATGGGGAATATATTGAGGGGATTAATGGCAATGTGCCTTTTAATGTAGCACTTCACTGTGTATCTTGATCACCCCTTGTACAGTCCAGGTTGGCTTTAAACTCATGATCCTTCTGCCTCAGCCTCAATACCCGACAAGATCCCTCAATTTTTAACACAGGTTAGAATCCTTGGGGAGGAAACTGCAAACTGCCTATCAATGAAAAATTCTTTGTGAAAGAAATCCAGTGTCTCCAGATCTGATTTGAAAGTACATTAACACTTGTCACTTTTAGAGAACATAGTAAAACTGACTCCAAGATATTTTAGGGTTTCAAACAGGACACACAAAATTCCAGAAAGTCCATTTTAATCATGGACAATGAGAATAATGTAAGGAAAGACAGAGTGAACAAAAAGGAGACCTTCTGTTGGAGTAGTGGGCAACATTACTCATTCAACATCCCTAAGTGACACACATGTAGAGACTCAAACCTGGGGCAATGAGTCAGCATGACTCCACCGTGGGGAGGCCAAGATCATGAATCATTGCATAGCGATGGCCGGAACATTTACACTTTCCTAGAAATCTCAGTGGTAACCACAGCCCTGATTCAACATGGGTTCTTCTGCTCTCATAAGCAGTAAGAATAAAGCTCATGTTTACAATTTAACTCAAAACAATCTGAAATTTAGTGGCTATTTATTTTTTAAATGGATTAAAAGAAGTGAGAGATTGGGAAGACAAAAGAATAGGATGCTTTATAAAAAAATACACAGAGGAAAAAATAATGAAATATGTTTAAAAAAATAAACAGGTTAAAACAAGAATAAGAGCACTGGGGATGTAGCTTATGGGAGAGTACTTACCTGGTGTTCAGGAAATTCTGGGTTTGCTCCCCAGTACTACCAAAACCAAAATGAAACAAAACAAAGCAAGCTCAGTGGTTCTGTCACCTGCCTTGCAAGCACAAGGTCCAGAGTTCAATCAAGCATACCAAGGAAAAACAAAACAAAACAAAGCAAGAGTAAGAGTGGGAGAACAAGAAACCACAACAGATAGATGTTTCCTATCTAATTGGAAAACCAAATAAACACTGGGTTACTCATGACGTGAGGGGACTGGTAGGGACAGACAACGCACTAGAGAGGGACAGAAATAACACTTATATTTCATAATCAGGTTTAGGGAGTTCAGTGAGACATTCTAGGAAAAAACAAGTAACAATTATAGGCCCGAACAACTGATTTCCTAGGAAAGATTAAGGCAAGTCAACCTACAGTGAGAGGACCAGCAATGACTAAGGAGAAATATATGAATGTCAGCACCTTGGTAAAGCTGTAAACACCAAGCCTTGCAGGCATGGGGGAAGGGAGGGGAGAGCTGAGAGAGGTTTGAGGGGCTGCTACACAGGTTGATTCTGAAAGGGAGTCTCAGAAGATGAGGCAGTGAAATGGAAAACAGGAAAATTTCCAGTTTTAAAAAGTGGAAAAAGCTGGACAAGTACTGGAGATTGGAGCTTTTTCTCCCAAGAGATTCTGTGGAAATTCAGTCTCTTGGCAGGGATAAAAGCTGACCCATTAACATAGGACTCTTCATAGAGCTACGAAGGGAAAAAAGTTCCTCTGTTTTCTCTACCTATAGCATTTGAAACAGGTTTGACATAGAAACAAAAACAGAGCAGTTTATGGTAACTACCTCTCATAAACAGAGTTAAATGCAAAGATATCCTTACTCCAGGAAGAATATACAAAGAACAGCACTGACAGTGAGGGCCAGCAACTACTCATCACTGGCTAAAATGTTTTTATTAATCAATGGGGATGGCCAGATTCCTACTCACAAATACATGTTTACATATTAACTCTCAATCATGAGACAGTCAGTTTTTCCTGACATGGTAGGCCAACTAAGCTCTTCCTTGTACATAAATGGTTCTGGGATCTCTCAAAGCTAAGAGCAAAGGAAAGATGCCAATAGTTAAACCTATTGTTTTCTTATTTCACACACACACACACACACACACACACACACACACACACACAGCATTAACTTGAATTCACACAAAACAAAATATAGTCTAACAATTTCAGTCTTACTATTCCATTTTTCTAAGGAATACTGAAGACCTTCTAATTTACAAGTGAGTCCAAAATTATATTAAAATATAAACTATTGGGCCAGAGGCTTAGTTCAGTGGCACCGTGTCTGCCTCACAATCACATCACAATATCCTGAATTTGATCCCTGGTGCCAATAATTAATTAATTTTGGAATTTAGAGTCAGAGCATTAAGAGCCTCTCTCTACTCTCCAGTATGAAAAAGGAATTCCTAACTTCTACTTCTCTACGGTTAGGGGCCTAGGTCTACTTTGGGTCTTTGTGGCTGGGAGGAGTTCCTCACTCCCACAGGCTAAGTTAGGGAACCTTGCAAGCATGATGCCGACTTCCTCCAAATCTGTTTATCTTTTTGACTACTATTCAAATGAACAACTACAGAAACTATTTCTTTAGAAACTGTAGACCAAACCTGAGACAGGGAAGATAGGAAGGGAAACACCATTTAAAAAAACAAACTTAATTAGATCCTTCCAGGTGATCTCATCCAGCCTCACAGTCTTAAATACTATATATGATCTGATGAATCCAAATGTATCTTCAGCCCCAGTTTTTCATCCTACTGCCTACCTGGCATCCCATTTAATGTCTGATGCTCCTGGTTTTCCCACTTCTACCATTCTTCTAGTACTTCATACTATACCTCACAGGGTCCACAACAGAAGCCAGAGAGACACATTTAACATTCAAGCTAAGCCGGCCACGGTGGTATCAGCTGTAGATCCAGTGTGGGCAATATAGCGAGACCCTGAGAGTGTCTCTAAGACCAAACCAAACCCAATTCGATTGTGTCCCCTATTCCAGTTCTAGTACCATCCCAGAACCCACCCTATTTTAAAAGTCTTGTTTTTGAGACAGAATCTCACTATGTAGCCCAGGCTGGCCTTGAACTTGAAGCAATCCTCCTGCCTCAGCCTCTCAAGTGCTAGGATTACAGACAGGGCCAACATGCCTAGCTCAAAAGTCTTTACTATGGCCTCCTAAGCCCCGCAGGCCCTTCTTCTAGGACACCCATCTCTGAATACTCTACCCTCACTGATTGTACCTGCTCTGGGCTCCTTACTTTTCTTTGATTATGCCCAGCATGTTCTCGCCCTCGGGATTTGCACTGATCTCCTCGGCCTGGAGTGAGCTTCTTTCTGCTAGACAGATGCTCTGGCTGGCTTCTTCACTTTTCTCAGATCTTACCTCAAATGTGATCTTACCAGAGAGGCTTTACCAACCCATATAAAACAGCAACTCTGATCATTCTACCACTCCTCGCCTTCTGCAATTTTCTCCATAATATTAATGTTGGGTCTTTAAGTTTTGTTTATACTATGTCTCCCACTCCCACCCCACTAGCAATGTAATTCCTGGTAATTAAGAGGACAGAAATGAACTTCATTTTGTTGTATGCTGAATTACTAGTGCCTAAAACAGTGCTGGTCCTTGGCTGATGCTTATTATACATGTGCTGAAGGAAGGAACAAATGAATGAACGAAATGGTCTACACACTAGAAATATGACTTGCTTCTATGCTGTGGCCAAACTCTAGTATGTAAAACAACTGCTTACAACATAATGGGATTGCTTGAGTAGGGTGAGAGGGCTGGAAAGGCATGTGACAAGTGAGTGAGGTTTGAAAAGCAAAAAGAAAGTTTGCCAGGTGGAAGAGGTGGCTCACAGGAAAACAATCGAGGCTGAGGGAACACTGAGTGCAACAGTGCCACTAGCATGGGCATTCAGAACTAAAGGTCAGTCATTTATTTTCTGGAATATACATTTTGGAAGGGAAAGTGGTCTACCAATTAGGCTGGAAAGGTTACGTCATAAAGGCCATAATGAAAAGCCTGTACATAGCTGTGTATGGTGACACACACCTGCACTGAGGAGACTGAGGCAGGAGGATTTTGAGTTCAAAGCCAGTGTGAGCTATAGTCAGACCCTGTCTCAACCAAATCAAACCAAATGAAACAAAACTAACCAACCAAACAAAAAGAGCCATATATGTGTGTGTGTGTGTGTGTGTGTGTGTGTGTATGTATGTGTGTATATATAT
>NW_022900929.1:35211472-35221564 GCF_012274545.1 Fukomys damarensis | reverse complement strand
ATATATATATGCATATATATAATTTATATATATAAATAGAAGGGAGCTTAAACTTCATCTTATGTATGATGGATAGTTCCTGAAAAGTGTTTAAGTTAAGGAGTAAAAGGGTTAATAAAGAAGGATATAAACTAATACAATAAGAGCACAGCAGAGAATGAATATGGATTAGCAAGTATGGGGTTGGGGCCAGAGACTGGAGCCTAAAAGATCAGTTAAAGGAAGCAATAAACCTTGTTCTCACAACACTGGGAGTATGTCTACATTGGGATTGTGTGGAAATGCTTAACAGAAGAGCAGAGAGCCAAGAAAAACAAGGACAAGGGGTTAAGTTTCCACTGTCTGATACAGCATGAACCACCACACGGGAGAACCTAGAATTCCTCTCACCACTGACAGCCTCCCTCAAGATGGCAGTGGCTGGTGATGAGCATCTACCCCACTGTGACCCAGTGGTCCTCTGTCCCTGAAGCCCTGGTCCATGTGGTTAACTGGCTGAAGTTTAGATGGCAAGGAAGGGAAAACTGAGTCCTCTAATGTCACTTAGCGATATCATAGAATCTGACTTTTCTTGAAGGCAGGAAGTTCAATAATAGTAGTTAATAAAGTAGTAGTTAATAAAGAGAAAGAGTGAGCTGGCTGCTATGAGACAAGCTGGTAATTCTCATTGCTTGGGAAGATAAAGAAGAATCACCTGGGCAATTAATTTAGTGAAACCTCCTTCAAATTTTTGCTGGTTGTAGTAGCACATGTCTATAATCCCAGCATTCTGGAAGACTGAGGCAGGAGGCCTGCAAGTTCAATCTTAGTGTGTTCAATTTAATAACTTCAGTGATACTGTGTCTATTTTTTAAAAAAGGCTGGGGATGTAGCTCAGTAGGAAGGCCCTGGGTTCAATCCCTAGTACCCCCAAAACAAAACAAAGTGTGGGCCAGGGATACAGCTCAGCAGTGCAGGGCCTGCTTGGCAAGCACAAGGCTCTGAGTTTGATTCCTGGTACCAAACAACAAAAACAAAGGTAATAAACAGGAAAGTCCAAAAGGAAAGCAAAATGCTCATGAACCACATGTACTACTATGTAAGTGTTGTGCATCAAGAGCATGTGCTCTCTCTCATTACTTACTGTATCCGCAGCTGTGAGATTGATACCCAGTCCTCCAGCACGTGTGCTTAACAGGAACACAAAGATATCATTCCTGCAGAAAAGGGAGGGAAATGTTAAGGGGAAAACTGAACAGGAGAAATGGAATGGGGCCAAAGAAGGGTCTCTGTATACGGAACATGGGGTCCAGGCCTAGAAAGTGTTTTGGAGGTGACCTACACCTACTGATGCTCCCTTGAAAAATTGTACACAGGAGCTCTGTCACCAAAACCACATAATGGAAATCATCTTCTGATCTGCACAGAAATTTTGCCGCCCATTAGTATGTAACTGATAGACAACACAACCACAAACATGTAGTAAATAGAGAAAAATGTCACCATGGAAACCGAGACCTCTCTGCCTACTGACAGCCACTTATTTATTCATTTAGGATTTTCCAGATAGGGTCTTGCTATGTAGTTCAGGCTGACCTTGAACTCACTATATAGCCTAGGCTGGCCTTGAACTCACAGTGATCCTCCTGTGTCAGTCTCTTGAACTCTGGGATTACAGGTACGCACTACCATGCCTGGCAGATAGTCTTATTTTTAACAACATCAAACCATTTTTAGGTCATGGAGAAAAGCCAAATAAAATCAGTATTTCCTGGTGCTTCCCTTGAGAATAATGAACTCCAATATTGTAGTTTGGCAACTAATGATTATTTCACAGCACTCATTTAAAGATGAAGAAAGTCAAGTCCCAGAAAAATAACCTTAGGCTAGGGACAAAGACCCAATCCACGACTTTTATGTACTAAATTTAAGATTGATCCATGAAGACAGGTTGAAATTAAAGTACTTTTGGATGAAGGCCAATGCAGCTCCTACATAAAAAACGATTAGTTATTTTCTATTTCCTCTTGCATCCTGGGTCTTTTTCTATGTGTATGTGTGGTGCTTGGGTCAACTCAAAGCTTTATACCAGCTAGGCAAGCACTTTACCACTGAGCCTCATCCTCCAGTCCTAATCTTTTTTTTTGGGTACCGGGGATTGAACTCGGGTCCTTGCGCTTGCAAGACAGGCCACCAAACCGCTGAGCTAAATCCCTGGCCCTAGTCCTAATCCTTTTAAAGAAAAGTAGAATCACAAATAGTCGCTCATCCTGGCAACAAATACTTACTGAACACAGTATTTTCTAGGAACAAAGCCCACAACAGATCACCAGGAACAGGGTTCTGAGTGCAAGATTTACCTCACAAATAAAGAGGGGCTCTGCTGTAGCCTAGTTCTTGCAGAGAGCAAAAATATAGTTTAAGATTACTTGCATTATCATGTTTGTCTTACATTATTTTCTAGCATATTTCTAAGACAGACTGCATTATATTAGGGAGTAAACTTGACAATACTCTAAAGAAAACTGTTAATCTCCTTTTCTCATGTCTACAGAAAGGAATACAACTAAGAATTCATTTAGATCGGTGTTACTCAAACTGTAGGTCATGAAATTAGTTTGGTGGATACGGACTGCATTAATGAAATTAATTAAAGCAAAAATAGAGCAGATTAGAGAATATTCTAGTGTGTCACAGGTCACAAAGTCTAAGAACCATTTTGTAGTTCTGGATTTTGCACAGATGTGATAAATTCTAAGGTAAATTTTTACTGGGTTTGGGGGGTGGGGTGGGAAAAACATCAGGCTCTTCTGTCCCTTCAGGCAATTCTTCCTCAGTAAAGTCACTGGACTGCTAAATGTTTCCTGGACTATAAAATAAGGACACTCTGAATACGGTTAACTGATAACCCAGCATTACCAAAGTCAAATGTCAGTGAAAGAACTATTCTGAAACAAGCATCTTGGTTAATCATAATCACTGGTTAGGTTCTGGGTTGACATCTGCCTATTATTTGCATTCAATTAAACGTAGCTTTCCTAGACAGACATAGATTATAGAGTACATGTGGAGACCACTTGTGGGTAATGATTCCAAAAACTTTGTGACCTAGGAAGGTCTACTAGTCTTTCCTTGAATCCTCCCCCACCCGCTTTCTTCACACCTTTATTCTTTTCCTTTTTCCCTTCCTTCTTCTATCCATCCCCCGCCTTCTCTCCCTCTCCCTCTCTTTGTACTGGGGCTTAGACCTAGAGCCTCTGTGCCTAACTATATTCTCAACACTTTATTTATTTTGAGAGAGGGTCTTACTAAGTTGCTAAACTGATGAAGTAGGGCTCAAAATTAAATCATCTTGGACAGGGGATTTAGCTAAGTGGCACTATACCTGCCTTGTAAGCACAAGATCCTGAGTTTGATCACTGGCACTAAATCAATCAATCAATCAATCAATCATCTTGGTTCAGCCTCCTGAGTAGCTGGGTTTAAAGGCATGTACTACCACATTTGGCTTATCATTAATTTTTTTTTTTTTGGTGGGGGGGGTTTGGTTTTTTTGAGACAGGTCTCACTATGTAGTTCAGGCTGGTCTTGAATTCACTTCGCAGCCCAGGCTGGCCTCGAACTTTCAGTGAGTCTCCTGCCTCAGTTTCTTGATTGCTGGACTACAGGTTTGTGCCATCATACCTGGCTCACAATGAATTTTTTAGTAATTCTAAAAAAGCCTACTGTTTGAGCACAGTGTAGGAGTAGGTGGAGAAAACAGGTATGGAACAAGGAAGGAAGATGCAAGGTAGTTGGGAAGTAGAACAAAAGAATGGGTAGAGGCAGAAAGGCAGGCCATTTCCATAGTCCAGACAGCCCAAGAGCTTAGTCCCCAGATGTGGTAACCACTTACAAACATGGACTACATACAGGAAAAAACACTAGCGAAAGCAATGTAGGTAAACATAAATTAATAGAAAAAAATCAGAAATCTTAGGGATTACAGACATCTCGGGTTTTTAATTCAGGAAATTAGTTTCTATCCTGGATTACACTGCTGGATTATTTATAAACAAAAACATCTACTCAAACTGTTGAGAAGTTCCTTCCTACTTAATATAGCCATTATTGATGATGCAAGTTAATGTTTTGATATCTCTGATTAAAGAGAAGAAAGCAAAATCCTGGGTGGCAACAGAGTGGTTTGGGTGCCCTCTAGGGGCTGAAACAGAATCTCATCCAGGGTCTCTGGGAGCAGGCCTAAGAGATCAGGCTTCATGGCGGTCTGTAAAGGGGCCTTAGAAAACTAAACCATGCAATAAAGACATTCTCATTCTCTCTCTTTCCCTTCCTCTCCCACTCCCTCGCTCCCTCCCTCCCTACCCCCCCCACCCCAGGATCAACTGAAGCCTCTCTGCATCAAGACACACAAATAGTGCTAGGCATGAACAGACTGCAGGAAAGGTTTGTTGAATGACTGAAAAAGAACCAGAATGAAAGAAGACATTGGAGCTCTACATCACTCTTAGTAAGACAGAAAAACCAGTGCTATAGCCACTTTTCTTCATGTTTGCCAAAAGGACACCCTAGTGGTTAATGGGCTGAGAAGGCAACCATCTGTTAAAGGTCATGGGGTAGGAAGAGGAAAGCAAAGGCCAAGGCACCACAGAGCAAAGACCTTGTGAATGGCTTCCAGGATCATGCACTGGTCACATGCACTGGTCACATATTCTGAACACTGCCTGGTCAGGACATCCTGGCTAAAGAGTCTTTAGTCTCAGTCAGACTTTTTCCTGGAAGGATCCCTCATAAATAAATCCTGTATGAAGGGAATGTAAATGGCTTTTTATAGGAGTTCTTGTTTATTCTGGCTGACCTTTGAGTCACAGAGCTTTCCAGTTGAAAACTACATTTTTTTTCTTTTGATGTTTTTTCATTAATGATGAAAATATTTAGCGAGACAGGTCTTTTCGTTCCCCTAAACACCTGTCTTTTTCTCTACATTGGGCTACTTCAGGAATTCAAACTTGTAAGTGGAGAACTTTTCTCCATTTGGAGGTATTAAGCTTGATTTCCTTCTAGTCAGTGCAGGCACAATTTAGACACATAACATCAGAAACAGGTGATTTCTTGGCCATAATCTTTGTTGTTATTTTTGGTAGCAGAGATCAAACTCAGGACCTTGCACTTGCAAGGCAGGTGTGGTGCCACTTAGCTAAATTCCTGGCCACTTAAATTACTCCCTGAGTAATTCTATTATAGGGTTTAGAGGCTCAAATAAGTTTCCTCAGTAAAAGCTATGCAAATAATATTTTTACTAAGTAGATCTAGTACAATTACCAAATATACTATTTTCTTTGAAAAAAAAGTTACTAGGTGAAATATCTATTAATTTATGACTTTTAACGCACACTGCATGCTACCTCATATCAACATGCCTACATCAAAAATGATCTGGCCTGACTGAGAAAATCTGTACAGGCACTCTAGGGAAATGTACTGTACACAGCGTACATGACATCAGGCTCTTGGCAGAGCTCTGGGCTGGAGCAGGCAGGAGCATGGCAAAAGTACTTCAGTGACTTTACAATCAAAGGAACTTGATCATCTGGTAAACCTTTTTCCTTTTTATCCCATAACAGGGCTAAGAGGCACTGCTATACTTATACATGTTTCAAAGAATGGATTTTAGAATCTGCTGATGGCTTCCATAGGTGAGAAACTAGGTCAGACTATCTCCACAGTTGCTCCAAGGCAACAAACCAAAGTAGGTCAAAGTGGATCTTCCCTTCCATTGTTGACTGAACAGTCGCCTGGAATTCTGGCATGTAGTTTCAACTTAGGAGTCACTGGCTTGTGTATACAGGCCACCGAATCAAAACATCAGGATGTGTATCCTTACTTAGGCTCTATTGTAAAGAACAGCACAATAGCAAAGTTTTTCAACCAGAAGCTATGTTGAACTAAGAATGTTTTCCGTGCAAATTTATTTTGTATCTGAGTTAAACCACGCTTTAAAACTGAAATGAGAGAAATTAAAAATAGGAACATAAACATAAGTGACTATGTATATAATTTACTTCTCAAGAATTATAAAGTTAAATATTAATTAACAAGCCTGGCAATTAAAGGCTGGAAAGTCAGAACTATTCTGATTACCACACCTTTCTTCTTCACACCTTTATTCTTACCAGACCTTTATTCTGCAATTCTCTAGGGCTAAGGAAGAAAATGAAGGGTGGAGTTCAACAGACCTGTCACCAGGAGAGCTTGGCTTTCTCCTTGGAGAGAGCAGTAACTAGACTCTGCTTACTACAATGAGAAGCACCACTCAGGATAATTATGGCCCTGTAAGCCATCAGCACTCAGCAGACATTATTTGAAATTTCATAGGCTCATTAGCAGGTGTGAGAGGTACTGTGACAGAGCCACTGGCTAAACAGACTGCATCCTAGTACAATTTGTCACACTGTACAGTACTGCCACAATGTTAAAAGAAAGCAAGAAAAAGAAGGGTTATTTTTCCTTAAACTTACATGAAATTAAATGCCAACACAAATTAAAAATCAGCTCTAAGTCAAAACTCAGAGATGCCTACTATTAACATTTGAGAATACAATCTTGTACTTTTTCTATGTACACATTACCCACTGAGAAGGACCTTTGTGCATACTCAGTCATTCTTTTGTTGCCCAACAAAATAGGGGCTGATACAGTCAGAAAGCATATTTAAAACACAAAAATGAGCTGAGTATGGTGGTGCATGCCTGTAACTCCAGCACTCACAAGGCTGAGGCAGGAAAACAGCAAAGTTCAAGGACAGCCTGCACAACCTGGTGATACTCAAAAAAACAAAAACAAAAAGAGCTGGGGGGTGTAGTTCAGTGCAAAGGTCCTGAGTTCAATCTCCAGTACTGTGAAAAACCAACAAAAATCCACACGTGTAAAATGACTGGGTCTATTCTCCCTCAGTCACATAGATCTGAATCCTATAAGGAGATGTAACAACCTCTTAAAATGTTAGGCACTATACTGTGATTGTTTAACCAACTAAGATGTATTAGCATTTCTTTTAAACTTACCATTTCAACTACTAGAGGAAAACAAAAATAAGAATATTTATAATTTCCATTAAACGTTACCTGTTCTGAAAATCAGCAACCATGTCCCGCCTCTCTGAGATCTTGGATGAGCCGTCCAGCCTCATGTATGTATGCTTCTTATAAACCATGTACTCCTGCCACCAGGATAAAAGTCCAGAATAAGTCTTATAAGAATTACTATATTCTATTCTCCCAAGCATGTATCCCTTGCCTTCTGTCTCCTCCATACTGAGCATAAATTATTATACCCAGAATAGGAAAAAACTAAGACCAAAAGCACAAGAACTTAATTTGTAAATGAGTTTACTGCCAGTATATGAAAACAGAACAGCCTGAGTCTTCAGTTTCAACTTGGAACATAGTCTTATTCAAGATTTCTGCAGGCTTGCGGGGGGCGGGATTAAAATAAAAATCAAAATTAAGTTCTCAAACCAAAACGGCTTTTTAGTCACCAAACAGATATTTTTCACAGTTATGAACACATTAGTGATTTTTTTCTTTTTTCTTTTTTGTATTGGGGATCGAACTCAGGACCTTGTACTTGTGAGGCAGGTGTGGTGTCACTGAGCTAAATCCCCAGTCCTCAGTGATTAATATTCATCCTAAAGTGTGCCCCTCCAGGTGCTTAGTAATTTAAGTCCTTGAGTTTACAGCCTCAGTATCACAGTGAAAAGGAGACAAAGCAATTTTCCCTGGCATAGTATGTTGTCATCTGTAAGAGGAATTGTAAATTTTAAGAATGGAGAAAAGACTTAGGGTGCCATGAAGCGAAAGTTTCTCCATTCTTAGTAGATGCAATTCCTTTCACAGTTAATGTACAAATGAACACTGACTTCCTCTTTTATGACCTCTGATTACACTACAAAAAGCCCACTAATGTCAAAAGCCCAACACA
This sequence comes from Fukomys damarensis, assembly GCF_012274545.1. NCBI lineage: Eukaryota > Metazoa > Chordata > Mammalia > Rodentia > Bathyergidae > Fukomys > Fukomys damarensis. The sequence goes on along the minus strand of NW_022900929.1, from coordinate 35,213,605 downwards.
ACTGCCTATTTATAAGAAACACCATATAAGTTACCATAATAGTCTTTTATCTATGGTATCACTTTACTTGGTTTCAGTTACCCACAGTAAACTGCTGTCCAAAAACTAAATGGAAAATTCCAGAAATAAACAATTGTCCTATCTTATTATTATAGTTACTATTAATCTCTTACTGTTCCTAAGTTATAAACTGAACTATCATAAGTATGCATATATAAAATACATATATAAATTTGATACTATCTACAGGTTCTAGGAACCCACTGGGGGTCTTGAAACATATCCTCCATAGATAGAGGGAGCACAACTGTATTTTGGTTCTAAAATAACCTTTTTTTTTGAGACAGGGCCTATGTAGTTCAGACTTGGCTTGAACTCACTATGTAGCTCAGGCTGGTCTTGAACTTGTGTCAATCCTCTTGCTTCAGCTTCCCAAGTGCTGGGATTACAGACGTATGCCACCACACGCAGCTTAAAATAACTTTAACTTTTCCCCCCATTTTTTGTTTTTTGGTTTTTTTTTTAAGCAAAACATTTAAGATTAATTTTAAGACCAATCATTTCTACATTTGGGAAATATTTGTGTTAGTCTTCTGTGCGCAAATGTCCCCGCCCCCCCCGCACTGTAATACTGCGAACTGAACCCAGTAAACAGTGAGCCACATCTCTAGTTTTTTGTTTTATTTGGAGATAAGGTCTCAAAATAATCAGCCCAGGCTGGATTCAAACTGGTGATCACCTGGCCTTGGGCTCCTGAGTGACTGGGATAGCAGGGTGTGCCATCATGCCTGATTCATTCTTAGGTCTTATAACTATGTGGGTATTTTGGCAGACAAGGTTTCTGCAGTCATAAACTGGTTGGTACAGTGTATGAGGCAGCCTCTTCTTAGACCAGCAAGTACAAAGAATGTGCAGAAGTTGTGGGCTAGGGAACCTGTGAGGTGAAGCCGACAACAAAAGCAACAAAAGCAGACAAGCTCATTGAGGGTCATATCTTTCATTGTGTTTTGTAACCCCCTCCCCAACTGTTCCTTTTTGTCGCAGAGTGGTTCCTCAATGGCTCTGATAATCAAAAGGGGGCAGAAAATACTCAAAGTGAGCTTCAAAGTCACACTTAGTGGCACAGCCATATCATTAGACCAGGTATTAGGCAGAAGAGTAGGTATTCTGGATGAGAAGGAATCAAGGAAAGAAGGTGAAGACAGTAGCATTATGAGGATCTTTAGAAGCTCTCTATACCTTGGCACCTAATCCAATCCATAAATGTACCAATCCAGAGCAACAAAAAATGATGAGACTACACCAAGACAGTTTAACAAAAAGTCATCATACCTACTGGTTTGGACTATTTTTTTTCCCCTTTTTGAGACAGGGTCTTACTGTGTAGTTCAGGCCAGCTTGAACTCACTATGTGACCCAGGCTGGCCTTAAATTTACAGTGATCTTCCGGCCACCATCTCCTGAGAGCTGGGATTAACAGGCATGGGCTACCATTTTCAGTCAAGTGCAGATCTTAACAAAAAAGTAGGTTTTTTGCTTTGGTACTTAACTATTTATTTATTTGCACCACTAGGGTTGGAACCTAGGGACTTGCACATACTAGACAAGCACTCTACCACTGAGTCACATCCCCAGCTCCTCTTCTGTCTTTTAAACTACAAATGTTTAACCAGTCTTTCTTTTTTTCCTAGTTTTTTGAGACATGTCATGCTATATAGTTTGTAGCCCAGGTTGGTCTCAAACTTGCAATGATCCTATTGCCTCAGCCTCATGAGTGCTGGGATTATAGGCATGCGCCAGCACACCCAGCTCAATCTTCTTATAAATTTTGCTGTTTACCTAGTTATACCCCAAAGTCACCACATTACCAGTGATATCAACCCCAGACCATAATCAAACCAACCCTGATTACTCAGAGCCTATTACTGAGGAAGAGCCAATCCTCAGGACAGCCTTTAAGATAGGTGCTATTATTGTCACTCTCATTTTACAGATGTTACATAAGGTTTCCACAGTGAGACAGGTGGTAAGAAGCAGGCTGATTCCACAGCCCTTGGTTCAACCCTTCTGCTTCCCAGATGGAAGGGCTGCTCACCACTCATTAAAAAAAAAAAAAAAAAAAAAAGGGGGGGG
>NW_022900929.1:35193865-35211379 GCF_012274545.1 Fukomys damarensis | reverse complement strand
GGGAGGAGCCCCATTAATCCTAAAGTTATACCAGGCATGGTGGTGCACTCCTGTAATACCAGCACTTGGGAGGCTGAGGCTGGAGGATCACTGTGAGTTCAAGACTAGCCTGGACTACATAGTCAGTTCCAGATCAATCTCAACTACATAGTGAGACCCTGTCTCAAACAAACCAACCAACCAAACAAACAATCCTAAGGTTATTACTATATTATGGTTCATAAAGCCATTCCCCTATCATAAGGAAAGAATAATTAGGCATATGGAAAAAGTAAAGGTAAATGTTTACATATCCCTATCATCACTCTTCTATTCTGAAACTTCTATTTATTTCACAGTTATTTTTGATGTTAATTTTAACCCAATTTTACATTGCTAAAATAATTTAAGGGAAGGACTAAGGATGATTCACAAACCTTCACACTTTGGTTATCTTTATCTCCTTGGACATACTGCTTTCCACCTTCCAGTCCAAGCAGCTGCACCAAGAGTGAAATGTGACACATTTCCTTATGTAGCAGGGAGCCCCTCAGAGAGTAAGGTACATCACAAGGCACTCACAGGCCTGACATAGTATCCTTCAACCTGTACATCTTATTTCATTTTATGCCACTACTTCTCTCAAAGGTCATGTACCTTTGCATCTCTCTGCCTTTTTATACCAGGCTTCCTTAGTCCTGAATTTCCTTCCTGCTTGATTTAAAATCTCACTTAAGTTCAGTTCAGATGACACTTTCAGACTTAATCAAGGTATTCATTCTTGCTATCCTTAGTTCTGTTAATGATTTATTTTGGCACTCATACCAAGGCTCATTTGACAGTTATTTGTGTATGTATATAAGTACTTCAATAGATACATTCCTTGAAGTCAAAGACCATCTTTAACTGATTATGTGTATCAGTCTAACATAAAGTCCTGCTCATGGGTGCTATGAAAACAAACAACAAGATTGTAGTGTGGTATAAGCTGACAAATTTCCCTCTCTCACCTTTAAGATTTCATGAAAACTTCAGTGCATACATACTTATGCAGATTTCTTTTTTGTTTCATGGGGGAATATTAGAATACCCAGCTTCCCAGTATGTTCAAAATCATAGTTCCCGAAGGTACCTTTAAGTTCTAAGAGAAATCTGCTTATAGATGACAGAATGTCTGTTTTTGATGGATCCTCCCCAAAAGAGGTATTGCACTTGGATGGCTGACTGTGCAAGTTACACAACTCAGTGTCTCAAATGTTGCCATTAGCTATGGATTATCTGGATTTCATTCTATATTGCACTATTTTCATACATTGGTTCACTTGAAGATTTGTCTGGATTTCAGTACATAACAATCATACCATATATGGGGCATCAGCTGACTCTTCCCAAGTACTTCTGCAGTGCATAAAAAATAGTTAGTGGCATATCTTTCTTAAACTACAGACTCAGTTGCTTGGTGCAACCAGAATCTTGAAAGAGGACACCCAGAGATAATACAAGCCATCTGTAATGAGATAAAAACTCTCTGCAACTATTAGAATATACGGGAGGTGCGGGTGGGGGCAACTATGGTAAAACTGGTGATGGGAGGAAGTATTTGACACCTAGATGGACACCACCTTCACAATTCTATGTATATTTCTGTAGTGACTCCAAGAGCCAGGATATTTTAGGTGACCCAATACATATGAAGTTTGTATTGAAACATGATGTTTAATGATGCATCGTATCTTTGACTTCTGCCTGTGGCAACCTAAAATTCTTGGCCCTGGAAAGCAAGTACTTTCTTTTTAAAATCTCCTATCCAGCAATACTACTTGGTTGCCATGTACAAGGACAAAACATTTCTGAATACAGAATTCTGATTGGAAGATGATCTGGTATTTATAAAGTGGACCCTTAAGTTACGGCTGGCCTGACACACAAACAATTTGGGTTAAACAGGTAAACAGATGATTCATCTGCCTCTTGTTATCTACAGTGTGTACCTAGGTAAATATCCAGATCCTAGCTGTACTGACTTAAAACCACATTACTTACAACCAGCCCTTGGGAACCAATCAATTTCCTAAGTAAAAGGTCCACGGTACAAGCAATTTAAATTCAAATTGGAATTTTACTAAAGAGAAAAAGGAGTCTATCGATCACTTGAGAAAACACTGCAAATACTAAGTGCCCAGAACTGGTATTTTTCACAGAATGGAAACCTAGCCACATAAAAAGCATGTGACTCTTTGATGTCTTCTGGTTCTGCTAAATTCCAAAAATACAAAAAGAGTCAGGGGTATGACAAAGAAGAAGAGGAGGAAGAGGAAGAAGAAAAACAAGAGGGGGAGGAAGAAGAGAAAGAAGAGGAAGAAGAGGAGTAAAGGAAGAAGAGGAGGAAGAAGCAGGAAGGAGGAGGAAGAGGAAGAAAAAGAGGAAGAAGGGAAAAAAAGGCTTGTTGAAAGAGAAATGCTAACATATTTCATAACTACACAACAATTTCAAGTCCATGTGAATTCTTTTTTGTTAGTTTGTTTTGTTTTGTTTTTTTGAGACAGGGTCTCACTATGTAGTTGAGATTGACCTGGAACTATGTAGCCCACGCTGCTCTCAAACTCACAGTGATCCTCCTGCCTGAGCTTCCCGAATGCTGGGATTACAAGCATGCACCACCATGCCTGGCCTATGTGAATTTCTAACCCCTACTGTACTGGAAAGCTTTTCTTTCCCTCTTTGTAGAGGGAAGATGTTAATGAAAAAAGGAGAACCCTGAATGAAAAAACAAACTGTTGAGACTGAAGAAGCAAAGCAAAGATCACAGTACTCCTGTGAAAGTATTCAAAGGAAAGCATCCATATAAAAAGTCCTTTCTGCACTACAATTTTTAGTATAAATGTACTAGGTCACATTTCAATGTTGAAACAGAGCTTGCATAAACTTTTTGTTTTATTCTTTTGAGGTGAGGTCTCACTATGTAGTTGAGGCTGGCTTTGAATTTATTATACAGCCCAGCCTGGCCTCTGTACTCACAATGATCCTCCTGCCTCAGCCTCCTGAGTGCTAGGATTAGAGGTGTGCACCATCACACTTACCTGGCTTCATGAATGCTTATACTAAAAATGGCCACTATGAAAGTAATTGAAAATACTATTTGAAAGATAAAGAATACAGACCCAGCCGGGTGTGGTGGCGCATGCCTGTAATCCCAGCACTGGGGAGGCTGAGGCAGGAGGATCGCTGTGAGTTTGAGACCAGCCTGGGCTACCTAGTGAGTTCCAGTTCAGTCTCAACTACACAGTGAGACACTGTCTCAAAAAACCAAAAAAAAAAAAAAGAATATAGACCCAATCATGTATTATCCCAAGATCTGACACATTTACTTTTCAATAAATTATTCAACATAACAGTAAACATTGTGGATGGCATAACTCCATGGTCATAAAATGGATTTTATTTGAAGACTAACCTCCTAGAATACAGAATGTGATTTATTTTAGCAATTATCATTAATAAAAATGAATAAAAAAGAATGAACTTTCATAGGGAAATATAACACTGATGCAACAACAACAATATAATATTAAGGAAACTAGTTACACTTTAGTTTTGGAAGCATACAAACAATTGTAACACTCCCTGGTTTTGGCATTCTACATGCACGTTACATATAAGGCAAAGGAACATCAGCAGTTGTGAAACTCAGGTGGTGAATCTGATTCTCCCTAATTTAGAATTCCCCACAGCGATGCATCAACATTTAGAGAAAGTTCTCAAGCTGCCTGGTTTGCAAATTCTACCCATTATGTGCCCCCTCCACCACTGCTTACAGATAGATAGCAAGTAACTTGATGGCTTGGGTTTACAGATTCATCCTGAATAAAGTTAATCATTTAGTAATATTTACTGGACACTCAGAAGTGTGTGCACAAAGCACAGGACTAAAATATAGGGCTGTATCAAACATAAACCACCTACACTTAGCTTCCTCTGCCAGAGCTAGCTTATCTGGGGATGCTCACCCACATTCCCTTGGAACTTCCCTTTAATATGAATCAAACTTTAGGATGCTATGCTATACTGATATATCCTCGAAAAAGAAAAGATTATTTCTCTCTTACTAATCCGTAGCACTGTTGCTTTGTCTGGAATTCTTAGCAGTGCAAGATCACTACTTTATCTGTGTTTTCCCTGATTTTTGAGGGCAACGGAAATGCACTGCCTTAAAAAGGTCTCACTGCAGGAAAGATACTCAAATTGTTTTGGTTGTTGGCATCATCTGCTTTGAGTGAATTGTTAAGACATGCAGGCAGCTCTTTTTGTTGTTGTTTTTGGGACCTTGTGCTTACAAGGCAGGCTGCTGAACCACTGAGCTAAATCCCTGGCTCAGCTCTTTTGTTCTGGATTGTTGTTAGGACCTTTTAACATAGTCAAGATTTACATCGAACAAACAGTTAATCACCTCTCCTTTCATGACTTATAGCTTATTAGCATTTTCCTATCTTTTAGAAATAGCCTGGAGGTGGCACATGCCTGTAATCCCAGCACTCAGGTGGATGAGGCAGGAAGATAGCACAAGTCTGAAGTCAGCCTAAGTTACATACTACATACACAGTGAATTCAAGGCTGGCTCAAACTACATTGAGATTGTGCCTCAGAGCATAGAGAGAGAGGAAAAAAGATCCACGCTGTTGACAGTGTGCAAGGTGCTAAATACTGTATGAAAAAAAGAAGCTAATCATAAATTGTAAGACGAACACCATACCAATTCAAAGTTTTCACATGAAAAGATGAAAATATCAGGTACTCATATTGGATTTTTTTGGGGGGAGTACTGGGGATCAAATTTAGGACCTTGTGATTGTGAGGCAGGCAGCAGACCACTGAGCCAAATCCCCAGCCCCTCATATTGTATTTTTGATAATTTATGGGACTGAATCATTCAACTGCAGTAATTATGCCATCACGCTGATTTAGCACACAAGATAAGGAAAACTTTTTAAATGGCTTTTTTTTTTTTTCCTGGTATCAGGGATCGAACTCAGGACCTTGTGTTTACAGGCAGGTGTGGCATCACTGAGCTAAATCCCCGGCCCCCTTTTCAGGTGGTTTGTACATACAAGTACAGTAGTCTTTGGAGAATTAACTAAAGTGCTGGTACTCTGGAAAACCCACCATATGTCTAGAATGTAGGTATTGCTCTCCTTCCACCCTCACCCTCATGTCCTCTGTCTAGTCCATGTGTCACAGGGAATAAATCAAAGGAGGCTGTCATCAAAATAAAACTAAAACACTGTACAAAACCTAAGGCTTCATAATTAAATTGGCCTAAAATATTACATCTCTTGCTAAAAGCAGCTGCCTGATTATGAGAAGAAGCCGAACACCGAATTTAGATAAATTCACTGTAATAGTCAGCAACTGACCTGGATTGCCAGGGAGCCTGAAAACTGTCTTTTTTCCTACCTTTATCCCTTCTGCACTGCTACAGTTCCTATTCCCTAATTCTCAGATATGGATGATTATGGTCCAGTTTCTACTTACTTATTGCTAGTACCCAGAGTACCAGAGCCAGAATATAAAACCTTATATCTATAAAACAAAAGTAAAAACATGAGAATACTTATATACTCCTGAAAACCAGATGCTTTTGCCTTGACAAGTGCAGAGAAACTAAACACGTAAGCAATTAAAGAAATAAAAGCTGCCTTGATATAATTTTGTCTTTCACCACCAACCCAATGTTGTAAACCTTGGATATTTATCAGAATCACTTCAGGAGTTGCCCGCCCCCCTTGGCTTTTTGACACAGAGTCTTGCTATGTAGTGCAGGCTGCCCTTAAACTCACTATGTAGCCCAGGCTGGCCTTGAACTCTTGGCACTCCTCCTGCCTCAGCCTCTCTCAAGTGCTGGGATTATGAGTGTGCCACCACACCCAGAAATCTGATTTTAAATACCCTGATGCTCAGTCTCATTCCAGACTTACAAAACAAGTATCTCTGGGGATAAGAACAGACATCAATATTTTTAAAAGTTTCTCATATAACTGTAATATGCAGTCCCAAACCATTATATTACCTCAGTCTGACTAGCTGTTCTAACCCTGTATTTGTTTTCCATAATCAAAGACACATTTTCAAGAAGATTCCTAGGCTGCAATCAGATTTAAAATCAGGGAATTAATTGCCTAGAAAAGACACTGGACACAGAGAAGGAGGCAGAGGTCCTTGCATCTTCTCCATTTGCCAAGATCTAAAATCACTAAGAGGAGCTTGGAGTCCCATTTAAGGAGGACTGCCACTAGCCATGAACATGTGACTCCTCCAAGTTGAATGCCAAGAAATGCTACAGTCCCAAGGTTCTCTCCTCCTACCTCCAGCAGGTCTATCATCCTGGTCATCTGTGAGTAGATAAGGACCCTATGTCCTTGACACTTGAGCCGGGTTAGCAGGACATCAAGGGCATACAGCTTTCCGCTGTCAGTGATGAGGCTCTCCTTTCCTGGGGTAAAAAATGGAAGAAGAGAAAAAACTTTAAGTGAAGCAACAAAATCATTCACTGCAAAGCTGTACGTGGCCAAAAATTCCTAGAACTAGGACAATGTTGTCACTAGCACAGCCCAATGCTCCAGAGGAAGAAAACAAAGCCCTATTAAATCACAGCTGCAGCCAGGTGTGGTGGCGAATACCTGTAATCCCAGCACTCGGAAGGCTGAGGGAGAGGATCGCTGTGAGTTTAAGGCCAGCCTGGGCTACATGGTGAGTTCAAGAGCAGCCTGAAATATATGGCAGGACCCTGTCTCAAAAAAACAAAACAAACAAGCAAACAATCATAATTGCAGAAGTGCTCTGGGAAGATAACACCCAGAAAGAGGAGGTTCAGATTGTCTCCTAGCTGACAGCTCCCAATCAGACATCTACCACTGGGGCATCTGAAAGCAAACATGCACACTAGGTACACATAGGCATTAATGAATGATGTCTATGTCATATCTGCTATAGGTTGAAAAACCGACTTCATCTTTATCTATCTCTAAATACTGGTTGTGGTCAAATGCTTATGTTCTAAAATCATGAGAATGTATAGAAATAAGGATTGTTCCCATCTTCCTGGGGAGACATGTACACCTAAGAAATGCAAAATAAACATACCTACCCTAACTTTTTTTTTTCCTTATGCAGTCCCCTAGGGGCTACAGCAAAGGTCTTATGCATGCTAATGTGCTCTACCATTGAGCTAGGTCCTAGCGTATCGATCTTTTTTTTTTTAAGTTAGTATGTTTGTGTTACACAGTGATTACATTCACCTTAGGGCAGTGATGGCAAACCTTTCGAGCTTTCAATAACAAACAGCCTGCTGCAGTATGCGTACCATAGATTCACCACCAATGGCTTAGAGATTTGTATGTACTGAATCTTGATCATTTTTGTCTCCCAAGCTTCCCTCCTCCATTGAACTTTTTAAATAGAAACAACCAAATAAGCAACACACACACACACACACACACACACACACACACACACACACACACACCCCACCACCACCACCACCATCACCACCACCACCACCACCACAACACACAAACCCTCCCTGTCCTGGATGATTTCAATAGGTTGGCTGATAAATGTCATTAATGAAAGATATAATTTAATAAGGACACCATGGTTCATCTTTTCAGAAAGACTTTGGGTTTCTGTGAGATGAAGCTGCTTTCACTCATTATTTTATGCTTTCTCCTTCATCCCATAAGAAATGATTTCAGCTGGAGATTTAAAGAATAGTTAACTTACAAGTTTTCATCTTATCCAATCAGTATCATTCCACTTCCATCATATTTCAGGAAATAGTTTCCTGTTTGCAGACTGGTTCAGAAACATGCCTTAAACAATGGCTGCCATTAAAAGGGGAAGAAAAGGGTCAGGGATTTAGCTCAGTGGTGCTGGTGCCGTCGCCTGCCTCGCATGCACAAACTTCTGAGTTCGATCCCCAGTACCAAAATTTTCTTAAAAAGGCGGGGGAGGAAGAAAAGAAGCTTAGGGGTTGGATAAGAGTATGTATGCAAATGGCTGGGGGAACACAAAAAAAGGAAAGAGAAAGGATAGTGATCTCGCACTGACAACAAATAAAAGAGAAATTGTTAAGACAAATACACAGTCTATTCTTAGTTTTCGGGTATGAACTCAAAGCTTTTCTTCTGAACTGCACAGGCTACTGAGAACAACTAAAGAGTTCTCAACCCTCATTCCTGCCACTCTTTGCCAAGTGCACAATTACTGTCTAACCCAAAGAAGAACAGATGTGCCGACAGCACCATAACAAATCATCAGCCACTCTGGGCTACAAAGCTACAGGTCCTAAATGTTTACTTCTCTGCGCCACAGCCTGCCTTTTCCCACCTTCGGAACATTGCCAAGCCACATCTCTCCCTCTCCACACCCCCTCGCTGTCTCTGTAGCACACACCTTTGTTCAGCCTCTTTGGTTCTGTTTGGATTACTGGAATGCTCTTCTTTTTGTTTCTCCTTACGCACACAATTAAATGATTACAGTTGGGACAGAAGTGACTGCTGAGCCTTTTCCCTGGCACTAGACAAGAAGGCCTATATAAACGCCAAGTATCATCAGGCAGCGATATTCTTGAAACAATCTGAAGGGTTTTTTATCAAAGTTACCCTTCTCCTTCAAATGGATTTCCAGGGATGTCTTGATTTTGATAGCTCCTGAACATCCCCCAAGAAGATACCAATCAGCTTTAGCCATTACATTTCTGTTCTCATTAAAAGCACAAGGCTTAAAAAAAAAAAGCCTACATATTTTCCAGCCAGTGAATGAGGGTAAGCAAACTAAGCTCTTCAGATTTCTACAGCCTGGTTATCTAGTATCTCCATTCAGATAATACACCCTCAGCACAGATAATAAGGCATATACAAATCTGTGCAGTGTCTCAATTTTGAGAAGTCTCAATGGATTTCTAAATCATGGTTAAATAATTTTGGCACATTCCTGCTTCCCATATCTAGTTTACTTGCTAACTAGAATGGAATGATGCTAGGATTAGAGGAGCTCAGATGTACATGTATTACCCAGTTTTTAGGACCTATCAAAGTTGTACTGGACAAGAGCAATAGCTGTTGCTAAACAGGGAATGGAGACAGAAGGGACACAACTCCTTAGAAATCAGGCTGACTCTGCCAATTCAAATCCAGGCCCAGCCCCTTCTTTGAAACAGAAGCTCAAAAAATGCTGGAATAAACAGACCTATTCTCTCTTAAAATCTTTCCTACAATCTAATGGCATTTTCATTTAGATACAGGTTCTTATCATACATAGTGACAAAACAAAAAGAATATAGCCCATTGTAATAAACTTAGGTAACAGACTAAATAGCATTTCCCTCTTCCAAGGAAAGGAGACTTCTGAAAGGACTGCACATCCTTCTGGTGAAGTATGGAGAAGCAATAAAGGTATGAAACCCAGGAGATTTTGACCAATCTCTCAAGGAGTGCAACAGAACCAGTACTTCCCGGGGAAACACAAAATGCACAAATAGAGGAAAGAAAGATAAATACAGGTTCCAGTGACACAACCTCCCCCCATCTCCACCCCAGCTAGTATACAGAGCACAATGGGGTCAGTGAGGAGCTGGTTGGTTCTCACAGTAAACAGCCAGTGAAGCTGGTGCTTTTTATCGATGCAAAAAGAACTCAGACACTTCCTGCTATTTAAACAAGGTCCATTTTTCTTTCAAAGAACAGGAAAAGCCACAAGAGATTCCCACAGCGACAGCAGTAAGCCTCTTACTTCTGTACTGGGAACTAAAGAGTCAGAAGAAGAAGAAGAAATAAGGTGATATCTGATTCCTTCAATACCTGTGCTTACCTCCTGCCTGGAATTCTGTGGTTTCCATCCTGGCCTACTTTACAGTATATTTATTGTATATTTTTAAGAATATACAATCACCAGCTGGATTCATGTGTTCTAAATCCACCCTGAGTAGGCTTCCACATACTCAGAACAGCATCTTCTGGTCAAAGCACTTCCAAAGTTACTAAATGGCTCACATGTGGCCCCTTGGCATTTGACAAAGTCAATAGTGAATGGAAAAACCAATGATGTGGGTAGTGGAGCATGCCTGTAATCCCAGCACTTGAGAGGCCGAAACAGGAGGACTGTCATGAGTTCAAGGCCAGCCTGAGCTACGTGGCTGAGTCCAAAGCCAGCCTGAACTACATAGAGACACCGTTTCAAAAAAGTAAAAAACAACAAAAATCAAAAAAGGAAAAATGAGGCCTTTAGCACCAAAACCCAGTTATCTCATAGAAACAGCAGATGCTGAGCCAGATAAGGTAGTGTATACCTATAATTTCAGAACTTGGGAGGCTGAGCTTAATGCCAATCTGAGGTACATAGTAAGTTTAAGGCCAGCCCTGCAACTACATACTAAAATCTTTCTCAAAAAATTGAAAAAATAAATAGAAGCAGATGTTCTCCTTTGAGGACTTAGCTCTAGTTTATTTCCACTGCACGTCAATAAAATGAATATAATTAGGTATCAGAGAACTTGGGCAACTAAAACTTTGGGCACTCAAAACTATTTATAGTTCCAAGCTACTGCTCTAGCTTGCCAGCAGGTGTTAAGAACATCAGCCTATGAACTCTGCATTCAACTTCCTCAAAAGCAGTCTCTCTAAAGCAAAGATGAAACCTAGTTTCCTTTCAATCCTAGTCCTTGACCCGAGGGGGTCTGGGAATCTGCTAGCATTCTGGCACAAAACACACTGTTTTTCCTCTTGTTATCATCCAAATCTGTAATGCTCCAAGCAGGACAATGTTTATGCTACTTAAACCAGGCTTTCTGGGAGTGACGACATTCTCATTCATTCCTCTGGCAGTGGCACAAGACAACTGTACTCATTCAACCTGAAGCCTTTCTAACCATGTTTTCCTTCTCTCCCTCTCCCTCCCCTTTCTCTCCCCTCCCTCTCCCCCTCCCTCCCTCCCTCTCCCTCTCCCTCTCTCTTTCTCTCTCTCTCCTGCTGCTGGAGATGGAAGCCAGGGGCCAGCCCATGCTAAAAAGTACTTTACCACTGAGTTACACCCCACCCCATACTCCCCCATCCTGTTTTTAAAGCGTTAACATTCCTTTCTCCTTGTCAAAGGAGAATATGTAGATACAAATCTAAAAATATTTATTGCTACATTCAACACACAAATTACTAGTGTTTTTAATTATAAATTACTTAGGTTAAAAAAAAAAAAAAAAAACCCGCAAGCAAGAGCCAGGGATTTAGCTCAGTGTTCTGCCATCTGCCTTGCAAGCGCAAGGTCCAGAATTCAATCCCCAGTACCAAAAAACAAAACAAAACAAAAAGCAAATAGAAACTTAACTCCAAATCCCAAATATGTGAAACAACCATATGGAGTATCTCCCTTGCAATCTCCTTGCCAAGGCTGGAAACATCCCTAGAGAATAGAGGACTCACCTGGAATCCTGATGAAAGACCAGCCATTCTGGGGCCTGATGCTCCATAGTCCTCCAGGGGGCTCTGGAAAGAACTGGGATCGACGATTGTGCCAGTCTGCGGCCAGTTCAGGGGCCCCATTCAACAGACACTGCTTGGCTGCCAGACTCCCCCCTTCCTTCAGAACTCGCCGCTCATATTCTGCACTTCGGTCATTGCAGTAAGAATCCAACGGCACTGCGGTGACCTGCAATGAGCCACAGAAAGGGCTCTTTTACATCTTCACACACATTAAGCCTTCTGGAATCAGACTAACTTTGAAATCAGACTACTGTGGATAATTCTTAGGCAACTAGTTTCAAATACTACTCTATTCTGACAAACTAAGTTGTTCGTAAAGTGAGCTTCTCCAGGTATAGGCCAACTTCCAATAACATGAACCTGCAAGCAAACTAAAAATACAAAGAAAACTGGAGAATACAGATAAACCAGGACACAAGGTAAGCAATAATATACATGTGTACACAGACACACACACATACCTCTGTCACTTTGCCACCCTGTTCACTGCTGGACAGTGTTCTTGGCTAAGTGCCAGTAGCCATATACAGAGGATGATGCTAGCTAGAAGAATGAACAGGATCGGTCTGGCACATATAAAGCAATCTTTAATGCTTTTGTGGCAAAGCTACCAAGATTTTCAGTATTTCTCCCTCTCCAGGTTTCTGACAAACCTAATGGGAAATAAGGGAACCTTCTTCTGAGAGCTAAGTTGGGGAAACTGGGAGTTGAGAGGGTAGGGGACAAGAGGGAAGCAACTGCGAGCTAGCAGCAGATGTGTCTCCTAGTTGCAGCAGAGACTGCAGCATTCTTATCTCATCACAAGGCACAACAATGCAATAACATAAGATGCTGTCCTCTCGGTGGAGTAGGGGGTTCCTAACCAACACAGAGACATGGTATCATTTTCTTCAGATGTCTGGGTCTCTTCCAATCTACCAAGCAGCTCTGTATTCAGCCAGCTGAGAAATCATCTGATAAGGAGCTTGTGGAAGATGAAAAGGCTGCCCTTCATTGAAGGGTGAAGGTGGTGATAATCTGTCAAGCTCAGATGACAAAAATAATAAAAGACCATTACAAGAAGTAAATTGCTCAGAAAGAGATGGGAAGAAACTAGGTATAAGGAGCAAGGACAAAGGAATGAGAGCGATAAGAACATAAAACACTGGTTTTATCTAGTTAGGTAGTTCTATTATGGAAGTTAAACACTTAGGAAAAAATCTACCTTGCTATTAACAGCATATTTTCATGTCAATCAACTGTTTTCTCTTTATCAGACAAGGTCTCATTATGTAGTTCATTCTGCATCTGAACTTACTATGTAGCCCATGCTGGCCTCAAACTCAGAGCGATCCTCCTGTCTCAGCCTCCCAAATGTTGGGATTACAGGTATGACCAGCCATATCAACTGATCTTTAGGGCAGTGGTCCTCAAATTTTAATATGAAGAACATGCCTGGGAGAAGAGTGTGTATACATATATGTATATATATTTTGGGGGGAGGAGGGTACTGGGTACCGAACTTAGGACCTTGCCCTTGCAAGGCAGACACTGCACCACTGAGCTAAATACTCTGCCTAAAAGTATATTATTTTAATACAGAAGTGCCCAGGGAGAGGACAGTAGACCTATGTTCTTAAAAGAAAAAAGCAGCCCAGCATCAAGCCAAGTATTGAGAAACACTGTCTCAGGGACACAAACAGTAAACCAGCTGAATATGCAGCTCCAGATGACTCTGCTGGAAACCAGATCAGAGAAAGAACATTTGTTATCAATAACCAGAAAACAAAGTACTCTTTCTTGCAGAAACAGCTAAACTAAGTTTGCTGGAAGGCAGTGCCACCTATAGTCCAGATTCAAAATTACAAAGGGCCACTGCAAACTGGGTTCAAGTTCTGAATTCCACTCAGGTTCATTTTAGGATCAGTTCATCTTACAGCACAGCAGTTTTTAGTTCATTTATACTCTCCAGAAGGAGTTTGTTTTCTTGCTTCCAAGTTACTCATTTTTCCAACTGACACTTGAACACAGGTAAAGACAGACTGAAATATAAAGCAGGTGGGTAAAAACCAGAGCTTTTCCCACTCTGGCTTGTCTTGACAGTACCCTACCAAACCCTGGGACTGAACAGACATCTCCAATGTAGAAGGTGAGTCCCACAACCTCACAACCACAACAATTAAACGTCTATAAAAATGGTTAAAGAAGCAGTGATTTACACTTCAGAAGTATAACCAGCTTTATGTATCTCAAAAGGCAGGTGTATGGTAGGATGAGTATAGTCTTTTCTAATGAGGAAGTGACAAGGACCAATTTTACACTCAAAGACACATGCTTTTTTCTTTGCTGGTGAAAAGCAAAACTCACCTTGACGTATCCATAAAATATGGGCTTATATTCTCAAGATGAAAGTCAAAAGCCAGAAACTCAGCATGAAGGAATAGGGAGAAGACAGGAAGAATGTGTTTGCATCTAGGCCTCATTTCTAGGCACTCTTATAGTTTAAAAACAAAAGAACTTTTTTCCCCACTATAAACTTTGGCCTAGTTTTCAATTTTCATTTTGCTGATACCTTTCCAAGTCCAGGCCTGAATTCAAGGCACAGTTTTAATGTACTGATAAGCTTCTTTGGCCATGAGCCCTGGATCAAGACATATGCAGAAACACAGAATGTCATGTTGTAAGTATGTAAGCAGTACACTTGTGAGGTCTAAAAGAGAGCAAAAAGTCCATTTCTACTTAGAATAAACCCGCTTCCAGACAACTCCATTCTAGACACCCTCATCTACTGTGTTAACACCAACTGGCCTTCCCCGTGGCTCAGAGGAGAGATGATCATCCTTCTCTCTCCACAAATGGAAATGTACTCCCTCCAGTCTCACATGAGCCAAGACCTGCTTCTTGGTTCATTAACCTCCTAAACTATACAGCCTCAAGGGGCTAATCCTAAGTATTCAGCACATCCTTTCTAGCTCTGGGAAGGTGACCGCTCCAAGCATTTCCACTTTTTTGGTAAGATGAATTCCCAGGTCTTAGTTTATTAACCCTGTAGAAATACATCTCAGCTTTTGATGAAATAGCTCCTATAATTTCTTCCTTAGTGACACTATTATTCTGAAACTGACCCTAATATTTTCATAGCATATGCCAAGGAAATTGCTTTCTCTTAATTTAAGCCTAGTTTTGAGGTTTCAAAGGAAATCAACTTATCTCTTCACATATAGATAGGTTAGAAATCAGTAGAAGATAAAGTATCTCATGAAATATTGCCTTCATTACACTGTAGGAATGCTATGAAAGGTGAGAGCTGTGTATGTGTACATAAAACATCCAGACGCGTTCTGAATTCTTCCTATCTTTACAAGCACAGTGTAACTACTTTTTTTCAGGTTCAGCACACACTAAGTGATGAAACCCTATACACAAATACAGGGGCTGAGTAGGAAATGAGGGGGCTGGAGTGCAGCCTCTTAGTCAAAGGCTAAAAGCTTTCTCCTGCTCCCTGTTTAAGGACATATATTCACAGCTATTCATAGTTTTTTTCAAGTTATAATTATTGTTCTTTAGGGAAACAGCAGCACCAGACATGGTAGTTCAGACTTCTGTTTGGCTCCTCTGAAAACAATACTGAAGCAGAACATTTGGGCTGTGCACGTGTGAGTATGTGAGCAGAGTGGGGTTATTCTTGAGTTGTTGGTTACAGAGGCTTTGAAAGCTTCAAGTGCTAATGAGGAATTTTTACACCCATAAATGCAATTACAGGCCGAGAGAGCTCACTTCTACTGGCTCTATAAAACAATGAGGTTAAGATCTCTCTCTCCCAGAAAACTAAACTTCCTCTATTAGGCCCCTTGGTATACGGTGATCAGATTAAGAGTGAAGAGAAAAACAACTGTGCATCTATGAGGCTCAGAGGCTGCCAATTATGGCACTTGGCTTTAGATGCTTTCTAGAAAAAGTCCATTTCCCTGCATCAAAACAGAAAATACTTTGAAAGAACAGAACACACGCAAAATCCAAATTCTTTCTAATTAGTTAATATAAACCAGCAAGATGACAGTGGCAAGGGAAATCAAGTTCTAGGTGTGCAGGAGTCAATGGGATTCACTACCGCATTTCACTTTCCTGTATTATCTTTCTCTTGGTCCTCTTTAAGTGTGTGTTTGTTTGGTACTGGGGATCAAACTCAGAAACTTGCACTTGTGAGGCAGGAGGCAGCACAACTGAGCTAAATTCCTGGCAATGTTTGTCTGTTTTTAAAGATAAGGTCTCTCTGTGTGGTCCAGACTGGCTGTGAACTATGTAACCAGGCTGGTCTCGAATTGGAAGTTTTCCTCCTGCCTCAGCTTCCTGAGTGCTGGGGGTGCATGCCTGGGTTGACACCTGACAAAAATGGCAGAAAAATATTTCTAAGGAAGACTGAAAAGGTGATGTCTTTAAACAGAACTCTGAAAACAGATTTATTAGGATGAAAGGAGAAACAAGATAAAAACACTGAAGGATAAGAAATGCAAGTCTTAGAGAGGCCCTGGCTTCATGAAAGCTGTCCCTTAGAGCAAAAGGAAACCAGCTGGGAAGAGAGAAATTTGTTCTTTTCTCTAAATACTGAGTCTGACTGTATCTCTATTCTGCTCCTCTCCTTTCAGTCACTGCTCTATGGATGGAAGAAGACAGCTTCTGTTTGGCTCTGATCAACAAGGAGAGAAAAGAAAGGGGAAGATAGAGGCAAAATGAACCTCATGAGCCAGTGGAAGCCTTTGCTGCAGTGACACTTGTCAGTGCTGTTTTGATAAAACAGGGTATTAGGAAAGGCCCAGACAACAGCTCAGAGCAGAAACCACATAGAAACTACCCTGCTTTAAATACGTGTGTAGCTACTGAATGGTGAACAAGATACAACAGTCTCTTTTCAGATAGAGCAGACCTCTGAGCCACAGTCCAGATGAGGCTGCTTAAGATGTGAGGAAGTATCAGAAAAAAATGGCTTGGTGCTGGAGCATTATGTGTCCTTCTGTTGCATGGGGACCATATTGAGGTGATAAAGCCAGATCAAACCTCCCCATAATCGGGACCCCTCCTCTGAAAACCCTCAAAAACCTCAATGCAGGTGACAAAGGGCTCCTTCTCCCGGACCCTGCTGTTGGTGATAATTCACCTGACACATGGCTTGCTCCCTTTGTAGTTTAGAGCCCCTGATTAAACGAGAAGCTGTCTACCATGCAGCTACTCTGAAATCCATGCAATTCAAGGTGAGGAAGTGCTATCTTGAGAAAGCCAGGGCCATAGATATGTCCACCTTGCCCCCTCCACACACACAATGCTGGAGACTCATCCCAGGACTTTGTACAAGCTAGGCGAGGGCTCTACTAAGCTATACTTCTAGCCCCGTTCTTTTTAAATACTAGAGTTTATATGTATCTCAAGGTGTAAATAGCTAAGAACAGTTCTGTTTAAGAAATAGATCCCTTGAAAATTGGTTTATTTCATCTCTTCCCTCCTGTGGCACTTACTCGTGGACTGGCCACACACACAAAAGATGGCAGCTCAGTGAGTAGGCAGCAACGAAGTGAGGAGGTAGCTGATCTCCGCTGATGGATGACCTGGTCTGTGTAGCCACTCACTGCATTACAGTGGCTGCTGAAAACAAGAGACTACAAAAACAAAAATGCAAGTTAGTGCCAAGGACAACTATACTCAATGAAGGAAAATGGAAAAGGTGCTATATATTAAGTATCTGACCCAATTAACCTTCTTCCTAACACTATTAACCCTAATAAACAACCACTAAGCAGAATCAAATATGTAATATAATTAAGACCTATATTGATTTCAAAATGTGGTTTTATTCATCTACCTTAAAATAAGTATCATCCTAAATCTAGTTTTAGAAAAGGCAATGTTAATTATTAACAATCACAAAACTTCAGGAGACAAACACTGTTATATGGGGAGAAAATGGGTTCATATGTTACACTAGGTATTCGAACTTACATCTTTTTTTTTTTTTTTTTTTTTTTTTTTTTTTTTT
>NW_022900929.1:35159503-35193816 GCF_012274545.1 Fukomys damarensis | reverse complement strand
TGAGACAGGGTCTCACTATGTAGTTGAGACTGACCTGGAACTCACTATGTAACCCAGGCTGGTCTCGAACTCACAGCGATCCTCCTGCCTCAGCCTCCTGAGTGCTGGGATTACAGGCATGCACCACCACACCCAGCTTGAACTTACATCTTAAACAGTGATGACTAACACAATTTCCTTCAAAAATTTTCTTTAAAGGGCAGTTCAGCATCTTTAAATTAACAAAGTGCAATGTAATTCTAGCAAAGGTAACTGTTTTCTTTATACAGAAATATCAATAGAAATAGGAACAGAACACCATCTCTTTAGTACCCCTGACAAACATTTAAAAATAAAAATTTCATTACTGCATCAAAAATATATTTTAACAGTCTTTACAGCTCATGTTAAAAATTTGGTTTGCAGCCATTTATATTAAGACTTTAAGTATGGAAAGTCAAACATACAGAGAAGTCCACAGCGTGATCTACTGGAAATCCGGAAGTTCATTAGTGCAAATCAATTAGTGCAATGTTAGACCTTTTATCTTTGGATCTGCATTCTTGACCACTTCATGTGCTCTACTGGTTTTTCAGTAAGACAGATTGGTGATCTAACCATATGGGGGACGGTAATACAAAAGGAAGTCAGAATAGCAACTATGGCCTGCTGCAGGACTACAATTGCTATAATTCCAGTAACAAATCTCTTAGAGGCTTCTTTGTTCAGTACATACCTGTTTTCCTACTCATATAGGTCTATTTTACACAGGATTTAAATCTCAAGTAAATTAGTCCCTCAGGATCATAGTTTGAGAGAAGTCATCTCAAGTTGTCCAATAGGACATATACATCATTACCAGGGTCCATGAAGGAATCAACAAATTCTAAATAATGGTTGTGTACAAACTCAAGACTTCAGCTATTTTTTAGGAGGGCAGGGCTCCCTTCACAAACTATAGAAGTTTTTATAACACTATTACACTGCTGAGCCCACATAACTTTTGACATGTTTCGCTTTTTTTGTGGGGGGTAGTGGCTGAGGTCCCTGTTACCACTCAAAGAAGAACTTTAGCCTTCTGGTAGGTTTTCAACCTGTGTTTTCATCATGGCTGGCATCTCAATGATGTCCATCGACTTTTCTACATATGTACATCCATCATCATGCAAATACCTTCTGTGAGGAGCATTATGAAGATTACTGGGCTAAGTGTCATTCTGTTTTCCAATAATGAATATAAATAGCTAGAACTATTACCCCCCAAATCCTACTGTTAATGCACAAAGGGAATAAAACACAACAACCAACAAACAAAAAATCCAAAAAAAACCCAACCACACAAAAACAGCAGCCAGGTTTTTATTATTGTTTTCTAAAAGCAGATTTCTGACATAGCAGTAACTCCTCTTGCCCCTTCTAGGGTTTGAGAGAAGAAACAACAGGTCAACCAATTTCTGCTAATCTTAGCCAACTACAGAACAGTCTGGGATGCTAGCTAGGATGCCCCTGCCACTCAGACCATGCCTGGACAAGCAGCTGAGGTAGCAACAGCAGCTGACCTAAAGACATCTGAAGTATCTACTAACATCTAGAAAACAGGAACTGTATGCCCCTATCAGGGATCTCTGTCAATCATCCTCATTTGAGTACTCTCAAGTGGCAGAAATCAGTTTCTTATTGCATTCTAGGAATGTAAATATAGATAATTAGAGAATGTTCATCTCTTTTACAACACAGTTATTACTCCAAAAGGAACAGAATAGTCATCAGAGGGAGTCTTCTTAACAAAATGTTATCCAGATCTAGGGATTTAGCTCAGTGCACAGTGCTTGCCTGGCAAGCATGAGGTCCTGGGTTTGAACCCCAGTTCCCACCCCCCAAAAAAGATATCCGGTTACCTTTCTGGAAAAAGTATGTCTACTATTTCCAGGTGGTCACTCCCAATTTAGAACACATTCATCTGTCTTACATGTGCTACGTTAAATTGGTATTCTTATTGGAAATCACTTTTTCAAGATAATTTATAGCTTTCTGATTCTAGATTTAAAAGAAAACACACAAACCAAAATATACCTTGCTAGTTCAACACACAGACTTTGCTTCAGAGGACTCCTACTACTCTTGGAATATTTTTCAAATATATACTTTTATAGATTATCTTCTCTCAGCATCAGTTCCTTCAAGTCTTCATTAGTACAAGAGGTTCTCAGTACCACACTATCCAATTTCCCCTTGACACAATGACATGAATCGTTAGACACAGAAAAATTTAATGTTCAGACAAAGAACATTAAATACCATTGTGTAAGATGCATGGAATGTAGGAATAAAAAAAGAAGGTTCATTATTTTAGTCTATTTTGGCCACAAAAAAAATTTTTTTAGAAAAAAGTAAACATAGAATGCCACCCTGTGGGGGATGTGACTCGTTTATAATGAATGCGGTCACAGCTTTTGATATTTTGAGTTGTCCCTAACTCGTGCTCTTGAACATCTCATTATCCTGTAAGCATTGGCAGCTGTGTGTGTCTAGTTGCCAGAACTTCAATGTGCACAGAGCGAAGTGAGGATTTTCCAAGAAGTCTCTTGGCACCATGCAAAAGTCTTGAGTGAAATAAGTATGCCAGGATGATGGCCTCCACAACTGCACACTTCTTGCCACACTGTAGCATAGGAAAAAACACATATGTTTTCCACTCTCCTATAGACTTACTCAATGAGGGGCCACGCTTTGCTCTCCACGTTTTGTTTAAAAAAACAAAAAGACTTCATTTAAATGAAAGGGTGTAGTGTTTATAAATCAATCATTACACTACATGGATTCTATTTTCACAGATATTTTAAGTATCCAAACAAAAAGGGAGAAAATAAAACACAGAAACACACAATAGCTTTCCAGAGCTTTCGACTAGGGGTGTTGACAGCTCTCACGATCTCAGGAAATGATGACAGATATAGATACTGTAGCTGAAAATTAACATTGAGAGGAAGAGTTTTTGAAAACTTCCTGTTTGAGGGATTCTTTATCAATAGCCAGAGCCAGTAAAGATTTTAAAGCACTTAACAGAATAAAACTTAAACACTTGCCTTTCTTTTGAAAACAACTCTTTATGTTAAGACCCTTGTATGTTTTAGATTACAAAATATGAAATGTCCCATGTTTCTTTGAGCTATTAGGCTCTCTAGAGTTGTATAAATGATCTCTCTTCTGAGATAAAAGGTAAATGACAGAATGTGAGTCTGGATATAAGGCTGATAAAATTGGCACTATTTCTCAAATGTTTGGTAGATTTCATTGAAGAAGCTATCTGCTTTCCTTGTGGAAAGATTTTAATTAAAAATTTAATTCATTTAAAAATATGACCAGATATTCTGTTTTCTTAAATAAGTTTTGATGAACTGTATTTTCTAAGAACTTATTTCATCTACTGTGCCATATTTTTCCTTACTGTAAGTTATATCATCTTTTTATTATTTGAACCAAAATATAACAAATATAGAAAAATAAACACAATGATGAATGTAACTGTACTGTATATCTAAAAAGTACCAATAAACTCAATGAAAAGAAAAATAAACATCACAATTTATAATTTTTTAAAAATGAAGCTTCTAACACATACTATACCTAAGTAAACCACCACAACAACAGTTCATTGACTCTGAGATAATAGAATTTACATTGGTAAATGTTTCTCCCAACCGTCATTTTTAGTGTGATATTGGGCATAGTTTAAAGTATGTTCTTCCCCAAAAGACATTATTGAATTACATATTTCTATAGTTCTTGGCTTTTGTCTTTATTCTTCTAAGATTTTTATTTTAATGAATTATTTTTTGGAGGGTTTTTTTGGTGTTTTTTTCGGGGGGAGTACCAGGGATCGAACTCAGGTCCTCGCGCTTGTGAGGCAGGCGGCAGACCACTGAGCTAAATTCCCAGCCCTTTTTTGGTTTTTTGAGACAGGGTCTTGCAATATAGTTCAGGCTGGCCTAGATCTCATTATGTAGCCCAGGCTGGCCTCGAACTCATGACGATCCTCCTGCCTCAGCATTCAAAGTGCTGGGATTACAGGTGTGTGTCACCAAATCTGGCTCAGGATTTAAAAAAAACATTATGAGCTCTAAACTCTTTATACTCTTCAATAGTGTACTTTGGTTCTTATGGTACTGAGGATTAAATCAGGACCTCTACCACCCTAAATTTTATTTTATAAAAGGATGGCCTCAAATTTGTGATCCTCTTACCTCAGCCTCTGCCACTCACTGCTCCATACCATTCTTCAATACTCTTTACCCCCTGCAAAGCAGTACAGAAGAACTCTGGCCAAAGAATCAAGAGTGTGGAGGAAGGAGTGTGAGAATGAATTTATGAATGTTATAAACACTATTCCTACCTGAAACTCTGAACAGTAAAGCAGCGTGGAACAAAAAGAAAATTAGGTGAAACACAGGGAGTTAGGCTGGTTTTTGTTCCACAAACAAGAGAACACAAAGGAGAAAAGCATTCACATCAAGAGATTTAAAATAAACTCTGTCCCAAACACCCTTAATTGCCAAGTGATCTGTGGCTAGTCTAGTTCTTAGGTCCTTGATGCTTATCTATCATCCTGAATTTAGTAATATGACAATGGTAGCGTAATGAAGTCTGTAACACAGAGTTCAAAGTTAGTATTAATTGCAGGGTGAGAACAAGGATTTCACTGGCACATTACAGGGGTGACAGGGAAAAGTTCAGACTGCAGATTCATTCACACCTATGGGGAGCAAGAGAAAAGGAAGAGGACTGAGACAGATTCCTCAGTATGGTTCCATAGCTTACCACAAACAAGATGATAGCACACAACTAAGTCAATACACGTTATCTATCTCCCCAGAGGAAAAAGTACTGAAGACTTCATTTGGATCTGATGAAGATAAGAAGCTATCTATATTTAGGAGTCAGAGTGCCAGAACAAAATCTATTATGCTTTGTAAAACAAATGAAGGAAGAAAGGTACAAAATAAGGATTTTCTACCTTCAGTCCAAGGACAAAACTGAATATGGAAATCTGGGTGTAGTGGTGCATACCTGCAGTCCCAGCATCCTCAGAGGCTGAGGCAGGAGGAATGCAAGTTCAAACCTAGCCTGGGGAACTCAGTGAGACCATCTCAAAATAAAAAGTTTTAAAATGAGGTGCTAGGAATATAGCTCAGGACAAAAGGTTCAATGCCCAGTACTGAGGGGAGGAAAAAAAAAAGGCTGACTATAAGAAAATTAATTCAAAGATAACTTGATAGCTTTAAACACATTTCATGAAAACATACCTTGGATTTTATAAAACAAGTAATTCATGACAACCCTTCCACCTTTGGCATTTCCCTGTCTCTTCTTGCAGGCCAGTGTGCCTGAGAATAAGGCAAATCTCACCTTCAACAGTGACCTGGAACATGGAACCTGAGTTCACAGGTGCTTCTGTTAAACCTTAAAACATAACTTATGTTCACCGTGCATATTAAAAACAAGACTATTGTAAGTGCAAGGACCAGAGTTCAATTCCCGGTACAAAAAAAACAAAACAAGACTATTCCACTTCCCAGTATTACAAAAGAAAGCAAAACAAGGAGAAACTGTATCATGTCTGCATTATGCTTATAAGTAATTAAAATGATAAAATCAGAATTGGGGTGCCAAATTAAATGAAAATTAAATTCACAATACAACATAGCTTCCAATGAAAAAATTTCTCACAACTAGTCATATAAAATTTCTTTTTATACTTTTTATGTAAAAGAGATAAAAACCAACGTGCTCTAAGAAACTTTCCTAATTAAGATACACTCAGTTGGGAAAGCAGTGCTCCCATAACTATTTTGTTCAAATTTGAATCATTTGACTCTTCCAAACTTGCTAAAACTTAATTAAACTATCTTTGAAAACCAGAGGTAGAAATATACATACTAAGTCAGAAATGGGATCTTGATTAATAACTACACATTAGAGTAACTCTGCACTGAGGTGAGTGTAATAATGAGAGGCTTCTACCCTTCCCTTTAACATCACAACATAAGACTTCCTAAAGGCTCAAAGTCAGTGTGATGAACTACATCCTCCTCTATAAGCCCCAATTCTTACGTTGATGCCCTAACCCCCAGTGCAATGGTATTTGGAGATGGGGCATTTGTGAGGCCACACTCATGATGGGACTGGTACCTGCAAAAGAGGCACCAGACAGCTTGCTTACCTCATCTCTCCCCCATGGGAGGAGTAAGCAAGAAGAAAGCCCTTACTAGCGTTTAAAACTGTGAGAAAATATGTCTCTATTGTTTAAGCTACCCAGTACAAGGTATTCTGTTTTTGGTTTTTGTTAGACAATCTTGCAGTGTAATTCAGGCTGGCCTTGAACTCATTATGCAGCTCAGGCTGGCCTCGGATTGGGGCAATCCTTCTGCCTCAGCCTCCAACGTGCTAGGATTACAGGTGTGCACCACTATGCCTGGTTCAGGTATTTTGTAATGGCAGTTCAAAGTGACTAAGATGGTTTCTTTCCTCACTTACTATTTAAAAACATGAAACAGAATCTTTTACATGGTGATACTCTTTTTCTAGTTCTTGGTTATTCTATTATCATCACATACTATATTTCTCAAACTTAAGTTGAAAAGGTCATAAAATCAATTTTTAGTTAAGTTCCAACTAACATTTTAAAAAATAAAATAGAAAAAAATCAAGGCATACTGATATGTGAGGGTAAGCACTGATTTATAAACAGTTTGGTTTTAAAATATATGTATGTAATATATATATATGTATGTATGTATGTATACGTGTATGTTTATATGTACCTTTTGGTATATATACACATATAACAGGTGGTGATGAATGTTCTGGGTGAGTAATGGCTGAATTTCAAAAGCCACAGGACAGGGCCTGGGATTTAGCTCAGTGGTTCTGCCACCTGCCTCTCAAGTACAAGGTCCTGAGTTCAATCCCTGGTACCAATAAATAAATAAATTAATTAATTAATTAATTAATTCTATCAACACCAAAATAATTCTTTAAAAACAAACAAACAAAAAAAGCCACAGTACAGATAGTGGGTTTTATCACATCTTCACCAATTGTTACACTTGAGCTTCAACAAATAATTGGGGCGGGTACTGGGGAGTTTGCAAGACAGGCAGCAGAACCACTGAGCTAAATCCAAAGCCCCCAACAAATGATTCTTTATTCAGAATCTAGTTCAACCTTTCAGACTAGAAATCACCAAGGATTACTCATATTCTGTATAGCTGAGAGTAGAGACTTCTTAGAAATGAGTCTTAAAGTAATTATCAGATCAATAAACTGGTCAAATATATTTTCTAGTTGGTATTTCAATATAAAATATATTGGAGATAAGAATGATGAAAGTGAAAGCCGAAAAACACCTCTACACATATATGATAAGCTTTCAGCAATGTGGCCCACTGGCTCAGTAAGTCAATGTACATTCTAAAATACACTACATACAGTAGCACATATCTACGCACAGCACAAAATAAAATCAAAGAAGAAACAGAAATGAACCTAACTTTCAATCAATTACAAATTCTTTCAGATTTTACCAACTTTCTATAAAATATCCTACCCACATTTGCATTTCTCGTGAAATTTTAACTGACATAAAGAATTTACTGTATTTTCAGAAAACACAGAATACAAGTAAGTAATGTGTATCTCTAACTGCTAAATAAGATGCAAGAGTCTATGTTAACAGAGCATGACAAATGCTTGGGAGAACAATTCTTTCTGTACCAAAACAGAACACACAAAACTTTATTACTTCAGTAACATAATTACTAAATTTAGGAGTTGAGGAGAGGAATCAGCCCACTGAAGGTTAAACTGATCTTCATCAGACATATCAGTAATCCCAGTAATTCCACAGAAATATTTCACCTTTCAGAAATCATGCTACCAACATAGACTATGTTACTCCAAACTTCTAACTCAAAAGTCCAAAAAAGTACATGGAACAATGCTTGAGAAACCAACTGAGAAAACAGAAGGAAATTATCTGGGCTTTTCAATGTACAGAGGCAAATACTTCATCTAGCCAAAGAATGTCCTGCAGTTCAGAGCACTTAACTATAAAAGAATCTATAAATCAAAATTCTAAACTTTAAATGTACTTCAAGGGCTAAAACATTCAAACTGATTATAACTTCTCAATACCTTCCAGGCATTGTTCATTTCATTCAAAATAACATAAAAAACCTTAGCCATACTGGAGGCCCCACATGATCTGGCCCTACACCTGTAACTTCATTTCCAGCCACTCTCTCTGTCACCTCATCTGCACTGGCCAAAAACTACCCTGAAAAAGTGGTCAACATTATTATTTTTCATGGAATTAAAAAAAAACAAAACACAACAACTAAAATTCAAAGAAATGACTAAAATCAAAAGGATCGACAATATCAGGTATAGGCAAGGATGCTGGAAAACAGCAAATTTCACACACTATTGGTAGTATAAATCTGTAAAACCAAGTGTTTGGCAGCAGCAACTAAATCAAAGCACATGTGCACTTGAAGGTACAGCAATTCCTCTCCTGGATATAAGCCCCAAACAAATTAGTGTTTAAGATTATCAAACAACATGCCCAAGAACGTGAATAAGTTTTATTAATAACAATCCCCAAACTAAACAACCTAAATATCCACTAACAATACAACAAATTAATAAACCACGACTTATACAGATAATAGAACAATTCATAGCAATAAAAAAGAATGCTCTATGTAACATGGAGTAATATCAACTAAAAGGACCCAGACACAAGTATACACTAGATAATCACATTTATAAAAGTTCAAACACAGGCAAGAATAATCTATGATAACAGGAAGAATCATGATCTCCTTTACTTGTTGGTCTCATCTGAACTAGAAGTGTTAAATGGGAAGAAGCATGAGGGAAACTTCTAGGTGCTGGAACAGCTCTATACCTTGATCTGGGTGGTTGTTACACAACATATACACATGTACAAATGACACATAAAAATATATACACGAAACACGCATTAATTTGTCAATACACTGCACCTACTCCTCTAGGAACTTTTGGCTGTCAGGCCAACATTTATTACTGTTACTGACTCCAACAAAAGGGAAAGGGGTATTAAGTGGGAAATTTATTTTCAAATAATCGCTTACCTTTAACAAAGGGCAACTGCAAAGGTTGGGAAAGGAAAGTGGAAAATTAACTCCAAGGAGGAAATCCTTGTTTCTCAGATATATCTGCTGGCTCTCCCCTTCTGGCTCTCCCCAGGAGCGCAGCTGATGGAGCCTGTAGGAGGCTTTCAGAGACAGGAAAAGAGCTAACCATCTGAAACAAACCACAGCAGACACGCTTATTCAGTGCTCCATGGAGGTCTGAGGGTTGTTCACAGCAGTGAGGAGCTCTCCAAAGGATGTCTCTTCTTGCACACCTTTTCTGTACATCTTACATGTTTTACACTTTTGTTCTACAAATTCTTTGACATGACTTGGTTTGTCACAACGAACATTAAAATCCTCTGTTAAAGCTCCTCTCAATAGTCAAGAATATTGACTTCTATCATAAAAACTCACACCCTAAAACATATTCATATTAAGTAGACTGAGGGCCAGGGATTTAGCTCAGCAGTTCAGTGGCCTGCCTTGCAAGCACAAGGACCCAAGTTCAATCCCCGGTACCAAAAAAACCCAAAAAAAACATATTAAGTAGACTGCAGTTCTGAGTGAGGTTCTTTTTTTTTTTTTTTTGGTGGTACCAGAGATTGAGCTCAGGACCTTGTGCTTGTAAAGCAGGCATGGCACCACTGAGCTAAATCCCCGACTGAGTAAGGTTCTTATTACATAAATACAAAGCCATAAGGTCAGTGAAAGCCATTATGCCAAAAAGTAAAAACAAAGAACTAAATTCCCAGAATACTACAGGCAGACTACACTGTGGTCACTACAAGTTAAATGAATCATGAGCCACCATTTGCCCTATAGAAGCAAGAACATGAAAAACTAACCAGAAATCAGAGAATTCAAGATTTGATGGGTGAAGGGAGGGCAGGGACAAAGGGAAAAAATGAGAACCAAGACCTGTCCTGTAAAGGTACAAGATCCCAATAATGAATGTACTGTACTGTATACCTAAAATGCACCAATAAACTCAATGAGAAGGAAAAAAAAAAAGATTTGGTAGCATAAGGGAAAATCCACAATATTCATCTCTTCCTCCCCTGGAACTGGGAATTGGACCCAGGGTCACTGCCCTGAGCTATAACCTAGCCCTTTTTAAAATTTTGAAACAAGGGCACATTAGGTCACACAGGGCTGGGTTTGAATTTGTAATCCTCCTGCTTCAGCCTCCCAGAGTGTTGGAATTACACACATGTGCCACCATATCCAGCTAATACTCTTCACTTAAGGTACAAAATGAAGTGTCATTGTAATTAAATGATCAAAGGAAAATTACAATTTTCTAATTTGAAAAGTTATTAAGAGAAAAAGAACAAGAAGCTCCAATCATGTGATATTAAATGTCTAATTGTATAGTATTCATCATTTGTCCTTGTTTATTCACATGAGCAATAAGCAAATAGAGATAAGCAAGCACCTCACCTGGCCAAAAGTCCCTGAAGCATAAGGTTTGCCATTTCTGCTGGAGATACATCAATAAAGCGAAGAAAAGAAAAACAGCTTTCTTCATTAATACCTGGAATATCAAAGAATAACATTCTACTGAATAGACAATTGAGAGATAATATCAACACTAAAGCCTACTGAACTGCTGAATTTTCACTTTAGCATCCAAAGATACTCTAAAGAGTCTGATCTAGATATAGCTTTACTATAATCACAAGGAATAGAAGCAGGCCTATGAAATAGCGCATATATGGACCAGACTGGACATGGTTACCTTTGGGGTTTTGGCTAATTGTCTTTTCTTTTTATCATTCCAGGAAAAAGAAAAGTACAGGTCAGAGAGAAAAGATTCTAAGCCTTGGCTTTAATATTTTGGACAATACTGAAAGATGAGCAGTTTCTTTTCCTACAGTAAGGAGGAAGGAAGGAAATCTCATTAATAAGAGTCCAGCATTAACTTTGTCAAGTTTCAAAGATAAGAAATTCTTAAGAGGCAAGTAGAAAATAAAGATAGGTCAATTACAACTATTTTCTACTGCTTCCTGTTACAGCCAAAAGTCACAGAGCCTCCAGATGAAGATGACCAATTTACTTAAATATCATTAAGACATTATAAATAAGAGCCTGACTCACAGACAAAGCTAAAAGCAGTTCCAAATCAGTCACTCAGAAAAACAAAGGGTATCTTGGTAAATCTTTAACATACTTTCCGTCCCAAAGATCCAACACATACCTTTTCTATGAAAGAGAGACTGCTGGATATAGTCTGGTGCAAATGGAGAAAGAACCCTTAACCACCTGTGAATTAAATAAATAAAATAAATCCAAACTCAAATATAAATATTGGGAAGTTAACTAAACTAGAGGTTCCAAACTATGGAAAATCATAGTTATGAAATTGTTTCTACATTTTAAGAAATTTCTTGTCATATCACCTGGTAAATCATGGCATAAAAGTCAGAAAGTACAAAGCACTTAAAATTTATGAAGGGCTAGGGATTCAGCTCAGTGGTTCCGGCGCCTGCTTTGCAAGCGCAAGGATCCAAATTCGATCCCCAGTACCAATAAATAAATAAATACATAAATAAAGTTTATGAACATAATAGAAGTTCAAATGTCTTACTTCAAATTATCACAACTGTAGCACTGTAAGTTATCAGATACTATATTAAACGAAGAGCACTTCAGCTCTGCCTCTTCCCTCTGATCATCTAGTTAAGTATTAACCTGGAGCTATCACAAAGATCCCAAAGTCAAACCCATTAAATGTTTCAATTTCAATTTCATTAGGTCATGTTGATGATTACTTCTGTAACAGTTTATATATAATTTCCCTACAAAAGGAGCTTTTCAAATTCATGGTTCTCAAATTTAGGTACACAGAAAACCCCTTGGGAAGCATATTAAAAAGCCCAGAAGCCAAGACCATCCTAACTTTGAAGGGTAAAATGAACCACCATCAATTTTCTGAATGAAGTAGTCCCTAGCATATTAGCTTAACAACAATGACTACACCTTTACTAAATCTGTTATTGCTGACTCCAAAAAGAAAGCAAATTTGATTAACTCTAAATCCAACCAGTTCACCAATATGTGTGTCACCACAACCAATTTCAGTATATGGAGTTATTCTAGTGCATTTTCTGTTCATGTGAGATGCAAAGTACGTACTTACATACAGGTACTCTTTCCTGAGTCAGAAAGCCAACTAGAAATGACAAGAGCTTTTAAGATCATCTGGTGCTCAAATTCATTTCACAAATATTTGTCCAATCATTTCTTAAGTATCTCATTGTGGGAAAATCACACATTCTTCATTAAATTTACCCATTAAGGCATAGGACCACAAATTACAAAACAAAAAGCAAAAGCAAAACAAAACAACAAAAAACACATCTCAGAGTAAAGAGATATTAATGTTTTCTCACCTGTCTCGTGAATGATTGAAGACCCTGATCTGTCCATGACGGTAGATAAACTTTGAAATCTCATATGGCTTTAGCGATATATGAAATGGAGACCAAGTTTCTTGTCGTTCAAATAACTCTGGGTGATTACACACCTAGGAGGAACAGAAATGGACAATACTGTCATGTGTACTCTATGAAATGAGGGAATCCCCAAACCTGAATGTTTATCTTTGTGAATGTTTCTTTTCACCTTTTTTAACAGTCTTTGTTTATTTGGCATCAAACCTTTTCCTTGAAGTAAAATAATGAAGACAACACCAGGGCAGGTGGGCTAAGATCTTACCTTCCTAAACTGCATGACTAGGTTCATGAGGCTGCTGGTGGTGTTCTGCGCTTGCTGAGTTGAGCCCATAGAAGACTGCAATAGATCCTCAATAGAAATTTTGTTCTTCAGTGCCTGATATAATAGCTTTTGTCGGCTGGTCAGCTGGCAGTACATTAGAATCTCAATCTAAAAAGCAGCAAGAATACTGATATTTGGAAAAATCATTTGTAAGAAAACATTATCAGTCTAAAGTTGAAAACACATACAAACCAGATTATGATTAAGAAAACAATA
The DNA here is from genome assembly GCF_012274545.1 of Fukomys damarensis. NCBI lineage: Eukaryota > Metazoa > Chordata > Mammalia > Rodentia > Bathyergidae > Fukomys > Fukomys damarensis. Next base: position 35,180,665 of record NW_022900929.1, on the reverse strand, counting down.
CTTCCTTGAGCTCATTATCTCTATAAACCTGCACTTGGCCAGAAACAATATTTTTCCTTGACTTTCTTTCTTCTGAGCAATCTCTTCCATTGCCTATAGCACCAATTATCACTTTTCATAGTAACTTACAAAAATACACTCCCAAATATTCTAAAACATTCCCTGCTCCATCTTTTCTACTATGAAAGTATCACACAGATAGTCTGTAATTGTATATGTATCATATTAGGAAAAAGCAATTATATTTTACAAGGCAAGCACGGTGGTCAGCATCTGGGAGGCTGAGGCAGGATAGGGAATTTAAGCAAAGTCTAGGCTGTTTAATATTTAGTGAGGTCCTATCTCAAGGTGGAAAATAAAAATTCACCCCAGGGATGCAGGGATGGTTCAACAGATGCAAATCAATAAATATAACACACTATATTAATAGAACCAAGGACAAAAACCGTATGATCATCTCTTCTATTATGTATTCTTTTTGGGTTTTTTTTTTTTTTTTTGGTACTGGGGATCGAACTTGGGACCTTGCACTTGGAGGCAGGCAGCTGTACCACTGAGCTAAATCCCTAGCCCATGATCAGCTCAATAGATGCAGAAAAATAAAGGGCTGGAGATGGGGAATGTGGTTTGGTGTGAATGCCTTGCGTTCAATCCTTCATACCACACCCCCTCCAAAAACCCTATCTCCATGCCCCAAACAATTTACTAAACTTGTTAATAGCATTATAATTCATTACCTGCCCAAAAGCAAATTCCAGTGAACCGATTTCTTTCATACTTGATGTTCTACCATTGCCTAAATCCTTCAATTAAACCTGGAAATTTATTGCTAAGCATTCCCAATACCCTATGGCAGGCCTTCATCAGATGTAGTTTAGACTGCTATTTCTGGGTCTTCCTGCCTGTAGTCTGTCCTGATTCTACTATATTTCTCACAGAAATCTTATAAAGTAATTCAACTGCTGAAAAACCTACAATGTGCAAGACAACTATCAAGATTTTTTAAGAAAAAGGAATAAAATTAAGGCACAATTTTCTCTTTGAAGGTTTACATCCCCACAACAATCTCCCAAAGAGTCCCTAATGTGAATATGACCCAACCTTCTGGCAGGAATAGGGGGAAAACAACTGATATTACCAGGGATCCAGAAAGATGCTTCTTAGGTAGACAGGGCAATTGTAATAGGTAGAATCTAGGGAAGATGGGGAAATTCCCTAAGAATGCAAAGCCAGGAAAAAGAAGGAAGAATACAGGAAAAATTCACGGGAATTAATAGTATATTACAAAACCTGGAGAGGATTCAAAAAAGGTTACTTATGAACCAAAATCACTGACTTCGTATTAGGAAAAAAAAATTATAACCCAAAGCATATTAAACTTTTTTTCTTTTTGGTTTTTGGAGACATGGTCTTCCTATGTAGTTCAGCAGCAGATTTCTGCTCCTATCTTCATGTTAAAGAGTTATCTGTGCCAGAGTCCTCACTGTATCCTGCTTCTCTCTTGGGTGAATCCCCAGTACAGTACTGGGAAAGAAAAAAAAATAATTATAAATGAAATCAAAGAATCTGGGATCTGTGGCAGAATAACCCAGAGAGTTAGGAATGGCCATGAGCTTATCACAGTTGAAGGTGTACAATGGACAAGGGGATTCATTTTACTATTCTTTCTACTATTGTAATGTTTTAGTTTTTCCATTAGTAAAATATATTAAATAAAAGGAAGGGGAAAATGCTTCTTCATTATTTAACTCATTTTAAGTCCTCTTTAATTCACTCACAATTAAATGTTATCTGTCAAACTAATCACACTTCAACTAAATATATCAAGGAATACCCTATCTTAATCCTAAATTGGTGCTTTCGAGGTCATCTTTTCTTACCTTGTCAGACAATTCATTTTCTACATCTTTCTTGATTCTCCTCAGCATAAATGGCTTCAAGATCATGTGTAAACGAGAGAGTTGATCTGAAATAACAGGAGGCCAACCAAACAATACATTATACTGACTTAATACACATATCAAATATCATGTTCATTTCTCCTGAATTTTATTTTTTGAGACAGTGTCTTACACTCAGGCAGGTCTTGAACAAACTATGTAGTCCATGCTGGCCTCAAACTCATGGCTATCTTCCTGCCTCAGTCTTGCCAGTGCTGGGATTAAAGGCATGTGCCACCACACCCATCCTCCTAAACTCTCTAAATACCTTTTCACTCGATTCTCTGAAAGCAGACTGGGACTTTTTCCCAAGGAAAAAACTAAGGAATTTTAATTTTTGATAGCATCTTGCTATGTAGTCAACTAGACAAATGCACTAGGTTCTATTTTCATTAGAATTCACTTTTGGGGGGCGTTGAGACAGGGTCTCACTGTGTAGTTGAGATTCACCTGGAACTCACTATGTAGCCCAGGCTGGTCTCAAACTCACAGCGATCCTCCTGCCTCAGCCTCCCAAGTGCTGGGATTACAGGCGTACGCCACCACGCCAGGCAAGAATGCACCTTTTGAGTGTTTCAGGATCATTTTGTCAGTAACAGCGTTCTTACAAAGATCTAATGAAAACCATCTGAAACTTGAGGTTTTCCTCAAAACTTATCTTTCAAAGAATATCAGTAAACTAACAACTTGTGTAAAATCACTTAAAGGACTTTTCTTTTAGTTGGTAGATATCTTGTGTTTATGTAATGAACATCTCAGAACATTTTTAAAATTAGACACATTCAGCAACATCAAAAGTATTAACAAGCAGACTTTAAATGTTCACTGTATGCTGGGCATGGTAGTACATGCTTATAATCACAGCACTTAGGAGGCTGAGGCAGGAGGATTGCTGTAAATTTGAGGCCAGCCGGAGCTAGAAAGTAAGTTCAAGGCCAGCTTGAACTAACAGTGAGACCCTGTCTTTAAAAAAACAAAAAACAAAAAAATCAAACAAACAAAGAAGTTCACCATATGAAAATTAATATAAATAGCTCTTGCCATGGTTTTTTCTTTCTTTCTTTCTTTCTTTCTTTCTTTCTTTTTTTCTTTCTTTCTTTCTTTCTTTCTTTCTTTCTTTTTTTTTTTTTTGATACCAGCTATCGAACTTGGGACCTTGCACTTGTGAGGCAGATGGCAGCAGCACTGAGCTAAATACACAGCCCCTTAAATGACTCTTCTAACATTCTTAGTTTTTATTACAAAAAAAGCACAACCCATTTCACAAAAATATAACTAATATAAAATTTTCAGGACTTATGTGAAAACTGAGAATGCTATAAGGCAAAATGCAGTACTTTATGAATTAAGCTTACAATGCTTTAATTAAATAGTCAAGATAGTGTAGCCAATGCCTTAGCTTGTTTTTAAGTCTTTCAAATATATCAAAAATACACAATTTGTGCCTGGGATTTAGCTCAGTGGTTCCGCCACCTGCCTCACAAGTGCAAAGACCTGAGTTTGAACCCCAGTACAAAAAAAAAAAAACAAAAAAAAAAACACAATTTGTAAGAGAACGCACCCCCAGTTGAACCCTATATACTAGAAAAAAATCCTTCACACAGAAAAAAATACATACTTGTGTAGTTACCCACATTTATAGATTGGAAGAAAAGTAAGCTCCTAACAGTACTCACTCTCATCAATGGCAGATTTGTTTTCAGCATGGCTCTCAATGTCCTTGGAAAACCATTCATTAAATTCTTCATGTGAATCAAATAATGTTGGCATAATAAAATGTAATAGAGCCCAGAGCTAGAAACAAAGGGAAAAAAATGAAATCAAATGGCAATGCTATGGCAGTGTGTGAGGATTTATTAGAGTCTGCAGAGAGTGAAAGTCAGGTAGTTTGAGTGTGTGCAGTGGGGGGTATCTTTTCTAAACATGTATTGAAAGACTAAGCACAAGCACAATGCTCATTAGGTGTTGTAGCAAAATATGATTATTTTCTCAATTCATCTCAAACTAAAAGTTTAAAAAAATAAGTGCTGCTCAGATTTTTCAGGGAGATAGTTTTAAACATTATATACACACACCTTGGTTCATGAATTTAATTTGTTTTACAACTTGGGGAAAGATAGCTGCATTTAGGTTTATGTGGGTAAGGTGGCCAGGGTTGTGTTTGTCATGCAATGTTGAGTTTGTGAACCGAAGCAAAACGATGTCAAACATTTTTATTTGAGAACTGAATTTTTGCAAACAGAAGCATCTGTGAACCAAGATATTACTGTATATAAAAGTCTATTCTGTAATGGGACATAATCTGAGGCCACATAACTGGGTACTAAAAACCTTAGATCAGGGGTCATAAAATCACAATATATGTGGTCAAGTCTGGTCTGCTATTATCTTTGTAAATGAACTTTTACTGAAATATGGTCAAGCCTGTTCACTTCTATACAGTCTATGACTGCTTTATACTACACAGATAAAGCTGAGTAGTTACAATTGAGACTATATGGCCTGAAAAGTTTAAAATATTTACTATTTAGTTCTCTACAGAAAGTTTTGACTCCTATTCTAGACCATCAATTATCTTTCCTAAAGGGAGAATTTAGTTCTTCTTAGAAGACTAGAGTGGTATTTCAGTTCACCCACTTAATTTTTTCCACGATTCTAGTTGCAGAATTCATTATAACCGCAATTGCGGAAAGAATTAAGCGTGTGAATCAAGGTACCACTGTATTACCTTTCAAGCATAAAAGCATTTCTGCATTAAATACATGACATTTCCTAATGTGGCCACTATTTTATTACATAAATATAAAGAAACAAAATAAATAAGAGAAAATAATGATGGCTAAAAAGACTACTTATGGAAAGCCATGGTTGAATTTTTTCTTTTATGTGGAGAATATAATTTATTCAGAGCAGTAGCACTCCAGGGAAGCATAGTGAAGAAGTCTATGATGTCTTGAACTCTGTCTTATGAAGACATAAACCTGGGACCTTAACTAGAACCTACCTCAGCCATGGTGTTTTGAATAGGAGTCCCAGTTAACAAAAGTCGATTCCGACACTGGAACTGTAAGAGGATCTTCCAACGAACACTGCCCAATAAAATGAGTTAGAAATTCCCAAGTTAGCAGTAAGTATTTCTTTAATTATCTTACTGAGATGCTGTATTTCTAAAAATGCTTTCAATATAACACTCAGAATCATATTCCATCATGTACATAATTGAAAAATATTATCCAGGGCCCGGGATTTAGCTCAGTGGCGCCATGCTTGCCTCACAAACACAAGGTCCTGAGTTTAATCCCCAATAACAAAAAAGAAAAGAAAAAAAATTATTCAAAAGGCGAAGACATAAAATGAGCATAATTGACTGGTTTATATAGAAAACATGGTAGCAGGGTTTAGAAAATAATCAACATATGATTTCTATGTGTATTAATTAACAGAAATGAAGGCAACTATTATGTATCACAAATATATAACAATTTTTAGAAAAGCAAAGAAGGTGAAAAACAGCTCTTTAACAGAGAATAATCTCTTTCTGGCTTTAGAGTTTTCTATTGTCCTTGGTCAGTTTTCTTTTTTTTGGTTCCAGGGTTAGAACTTGGGACCTTGCACTTGTGAGGCAGGCAGGGGCACCACTGAGTTAAATCCTCAGCCCCCAGTTTTCTATTTTTTAAATATAAGTCATTTAATTAAAGGGCATTTATCTGTAATAGAAAGTAATATAATTATCTATCTATGCCTTTCTGGTACAAGTTTGGAGCAAGAAATGGAAGAAGAGGAAGGATGTAAGCAGTTGTAAAGTGAGCTTTCACGGCTCCTGGCCACAGACACAGCCCCCTTCCAAAGAGTGTCATATAAAGTAATCCCTTCTAGAGCTGGAAGAGACCATCTGCAGATTAAGATGGACCTCTAAAATAAGTCCAATGGACTCACCAAGAATTAGAAACAAATCAAAGCCAAGGGTTAGCAGCACTGAGCAACACTATAGCCAAGCACTCTTCCATCCAGTTCGGGACTTTAAAAGTACTGAAATACCTTAAATGTATTACAGTAAAAAGTTTCTAGAGGTCTGATAACCATACAAGGACTGAGACAATCTACAAAAAAAAAAAAACAAAAACAGAAAGAACCTCCAATCTTCAAAGTTTAACATTCTACTTCTTACTCAGAACTCCTGTCTCACATAATCTCTCAAAGGCCAAAGGCAGAGCCCTCTCTATATAGAAATTTTCCTTAAAGAAAAAAAATCAAAGTATCATAATTATTGAGTGAGGAGATAAAAGTTGGGGGGAAAATCTACATATCTTAAGCACCAATAGAGTGTTCATTGAAAAATGTAATGGAATTTTTGCCTTCTAGTCAGGTACAGAGCTGAAGCACAGACCATGTCATGCCATGTTCTGAAAATGCTCTCATAATATCTATACACATATATACATGTGTATATAAAATATATACATATAATTGATTATAGATATAGATATAGATACAGGCCTACACACACACACACACACACACACACACACACACACACACACACACACACACACACACACACACACACACACACACACACACACCCATGGAGTTTGGTTTCTACTGCTCATCTTACCTGGAACTACTCTTGAGGGCCTGGGCCTCATCCAGTACCATGTACTGCCACTTGACCCGCTGGAAATACTTCACATCTTGTACCACCAGCTGGTAGCTGGTGATAACCACATGGAAAGGGGCATCCTGAGTATAGAGGGTCTTCTGTAAAAATAAGAGGGGAATGGTGAAAAGAGACCTAACAATTCTCCATAAAACAATGACATATAGACTGTATTTCCTAGAAGTTCGAGACAGGCTTCAAGCTGTGCTTCTCCCACATGGCAGGTACATGTGCTGTGAAGTAAATCATAAATGTTTCAGGGGCCAGGGATTTAGCTCAGTGATTCTGCTGCCTGCCTTGCAAGTGCAAGGACCCAAGCTTGATCCCCAGTTTCAAAAAAAAAAAAATAATGTTTCAAAACCAGTCATGTCTGTAAGAAACTATGATAAATGATCTCTAGCTTATTAAAACAATGGTCTTTTTGAATCCTAGACTTCAAGTCCACCTGTCTTGTAACAGGAAACACAACATATCAAATTACCTGTACCCACTGTGTGGAAATATATCATACATAACATACAATTTCATGCATGAAAAATTATCTAGATTGATTAGAGGATAAGACTGCACGTATGGGCCAGGGATTTAGCTGAGTGGCACTGAGCATGTCTCTCAAGCGCAATGTCCTGAGTTTGATCCCCAGTACCAAAAAAAAAAAAAGACTGCATGTATAGGTGCTTGTAAGTGCATACACACACACACACACACACACACTCTCTTAAAGCTGAAAGTTACCTGACTCCAGAACCTCCTGATGACTTTTCTATCATGAGGATTTCCCCAATATGGTAGCACCTGGAAAAAGGAATATATACATATTTTATTGATAATCTTAAAAATAGCATGACAAATATGCTATTCAGAGTGATTTAAAAAGAAGCTAATAGAATGAACATAGGAGTTTCTATTTTGGTAATGATGAACTAGGTTTGAGCGTACTCTTGCTGAACAAATACATACACAACTGTATATGTTTGAAGGCATCAGAAAGTTACCGAGGCAATGGAGAATTACAGAGTCAAGAACTAGAAAAGAAAGCCCAAAGAGGTAAAAGCATAAAGCATATGGTACTCTTCCCTCTAACTTACAATGCCAGATCCTGTTAATGAGGTAGAGGAGGACACACTGTAATGTTTTTTGGGTTTTGTTTTTGTTTTTGTTTTTGGTACTGAGGGATTGAACTCAGGACCCTGTGCTTGCAAGGCAGACATAGTGCCACTGAGCTAAATCTCTGGCCATACACTGTAATGTTTTTATGAGCCTGCCTTTCCCTGGGATGGTACTCAGCAGCAGCAATCACTATATTCTAAGTTTTGCATTCCCTTCCAACTGTCAAAGCTCAGCTCTATTGCTGTCATGCAAATAAGTCATAAATAGTCAAGAAGAGTGTGGCGGGGTTCCAATTAGATACATATTTGAATTTCTTATGTAACATGTTATGAAATATTATTTTATCAACAATTTTTAAATACAGGAATTATTCTTAGCTCCTGTGCCATATAAAAACAATATGGTTTCCTCAATAAGTATATAACCTAGCAATTCTGATCAGGCATATACCCAAAAGCAATGAAAGCAAATAGATGTTTAAACAAAACTATATACGGGGCCGGGCTTTAGCTCAGTGGTGTTGCCGCCTGCCTTGCAAGCGCAAGGTCCAAAGTTCAATCCCCGGTACCAAAAAAAAAAACTATACACAAATGATCATAACAGTACTGTTCCAAATGGCCAATGGTTAGAAACGGACATAGAATATCCATCAACAAATTAATTTTAAAAAGGTAATAAACAAATAGAATATGATTCAGACAGAAAGAACCACTGATATATCGCACAACATGGGTATGAAACCTGGAAAGTTTATAACACTTAAAAAAAAATATATATATATATATTAAAGGTCACACATTATATGCTTTACATTTAAATGTAATATTGAGAACAAGTAAATCTAGCTACAGAAAGCAGATTTGTGGCTACCAAAGACTAGGAGAGGGAAAGAAAGGATCACTGCTTAATGAAAATGGAGTTTAAATTTGAGGTGATGAAAAGTTCTGGAAGTAGAAAGCAGTGATAGTTGTACAACATTATGAATATACTTAACGCTACTAATTGTACACTTTAACATGTTCATGATGGGGCAATCAAAATCCATATGTCAAGCTGCCAGGCAGCTCTGATTTGAACGTGTTACGTTCCCACAGGTTTGAACCACCGAAGTACAAGCCACCTGATGGTACAGTCATACATGCACCATCAGTGGTTTAAGCTGGTGGGAACATGTTAAAATGGTAAAGTATATGTTTAATATATTTTATTGCAATAAAAATGTTGGGAAAATAAAAAGTCAAAGTGGCAACTAGACTTGGCCCACAGGATATATTTTACAGACTCCTAAACTAGAGGATTAAGAGGAAGCTCAATATGCAAATGGAAGCAAAATACACTTAGAGTACTTATATAAATAACATAAGCAGTGCAACACTGCCCAGTGAGGGGCTACTCAAAATTTAAGTGGTTTGGTAGAAATTTAAGACTTAAATGTTTTAACATCCTCATTGTTTAGCATGTATCAAACACTGTATGAAAAAGCAAAAAAAAAAGATGGCAATCATACTCCATATGGCAAAAAATTCAAGAAAATATTCCACAAACTATAGTATATCATAAAGATCTCAATTCCTTAGCTAAAAATGGGTGTGCCAGGTTATAGCTATACACATAACATACCTGGTAAATAGTTTCTGAATCCACAACTCAGCCATAGAAAAGGACCACAGACAAAGATGCTTCAATGGAAAATCCCAGAAACATCCCTATTCTATGCAAAGCGTAACTGAGAAAAATAGCTGCCTCTCACCTCCATCCTACCCCGCTTGCCCTTTAAACTGTATAGAACATTGTTACAAGAACCAAAATTAGAGACTGTGTCAACATTCATTGATATATATACTCCCCATAAAATCATCCTCACCACACAACTTCATTTTTATTATAGTCTGTAGGGACCAAACATACATTTAGAGGGAATAGGAAAAAAGAAGCAAGATATATCATGTACAAGTACAAATTCTCTATGATGAATGTTATCATTATGTGTATCTAAAATATACCAATAAAGGTTTTGTTTCAAACAAAACAAAAACAGGGCCAAGGATGTAGCTCAGCAGCACAGTACCTGCTCAGCAAGCACAAAGTCCTGAGTTCGATCCCTGATACCGGAAAAATACAAAACCAAAAATACATACATTAAATTAATTTCCCACCCTTTTGAACTGTAAAGATATTAATAAATCCTACCCACTCCTTTCTGTCTGAGACAGGGTTTCCCTGTGTATCTCAGGCAGGCCTCGAATTTCTGGCAATCCTCCTGTATCAGCTTCCCAAGCACTGAGATTACAACATGTGACACCATGCCTATCTTCCATTCCTTCTTACATCCCAGCAATATTCCATGACTAATCCTGCTGATATCATGTCTGTCTTATTCAATTGATCCAACACACTTCTCTGCTGCTCATGTCCGACCTCAGTATCAGTTCTTTTCCCATAAATCAATTAAACCAGACTTCACATTATGTATCCATTTCAGATATCATAAACAGAACCCAAACTAAATTTTGGCTTTAAGTCAGAGATGACAGCATGCCTGTAGAGGCAAGCCTGTGGTCCCAGTTACTTGAGCAGCTGAGACAGAAGGATTTCTTGAGCTCAGGACAACGCAGCAGGACTATGTTTCAAAAAATAAAAGTCTGGCTTATAAATGAACATATTTATGAAAATATTAGAGATGAGGAAGCAATGCCATAAAATATACAGTATGTATCCTGATGATCTGGCAAAATCTATGTTGGGCCAAACAAAGTAGATGTTTTCAATCGTAACAGTTTGATAAAACACAACAATTCAGCAACAAATTCAATAATCACTCAAATTGGACTTTGGCTTTCTCATTTATTAAATATACAGATGTAATAGGCACTCTATTCCTACAGGTAATTATTCGTTTAGTGTTTTGTTGTTGTTCTTTTATTTTGGTTTTTTGGAGACAGAGTCTTGCTATGTAGTTCAAAGTGGATTTGAGGGCCGGGCGTGGTAGCGCACGCCTGTAATCCCAGCACTCGGGAGGCTGAGGCAGGAGGATCGCTGTGAGTTCAAGACCAGCCTGAGCTACATAGTGAGTTCCAGGTCGGTCTCAACTACAAGCTGAAGAAGATGGACAGAGCCACACAAAAAAAAAAAAAAAAAAAAAAAAAAAAAAAAAACACAAACAAAGTGGACTTGAACTCACTATGTAGCCCAGACTGGCCTCAAACTCAGGGCAATCCTTCCACCTCAGCCTCAGTGCTGGGGTTACAGGTGTGCACCACAATGCATGGCTTTTTGGTTTGTTTGTTTTGAGACAGGGTCTCACCATATAGCTTAGGTTGGTCTTAAACTTGCTATGTAGCGCAAGCTGGCTTTGACATAACCTTCCTGACTCAGCATCCCCCTGCTGGAATTACAGGCATGCACCACCATGCCTGGCTTCCACAAATAATTTTTATTGGAAATGAACATAAAGACTTTCTGAAACAACTTAAGAAATGTAAAACTATTAGAAGTGATTAAATTAGTAAGGCTGAAAAAGAGAAAGTATACAGAGCAGTAGCTTCTTTTGTTTGATCTATTTTTACCTTAAATTTAGGGACAAATCTAGTAAACTCCTGGTGCCAATTGTTCAGTGTGGAAGCAGGTGATATTATTAAGAAAGGCCCCCAAATGTTCTCTCTCTGCAACAGAAAAACTAGTCAGCCAACTGTAGGAAAACTGAAGATAATTAATTTAAAATTATAATTAGTTAATGAAAATACCATTTTAAGAACAGATCATACATTATAACAACAGAAACATTTCACCAATCTCCAAATCTGCCCATTCAATAATGGTGAGCTATATTAATATAACAAAGGAGGGAAAAACACGGAGTAACTACTCCCTTTTCTAACCTCCTGCAGGTCTTAATTTATATAACTCACAAAGCATTTATGGCATACTGACTTGTATGTACTATTCTCCCCTATACTAAGTCATCACAAAATTTTACTACTATTTAATTGGTATAGAACTTTTCCTTTTCTTAAAGTGTGTATTTGCATATATTTCTCATTTAATTCTCACAAAATTCCTATACAATAGACCTTATTTATACTTTTGCGAAAAGGAAACTAACTCTCAAGAGCTGAAGTGATGTTAGTCCAAAAGAGGTTAAGGGGACTGCCCAAATTTACACTGTCAGGAAGGGTAGCTGAGATGGGACGCAGTTTTTCTGATCCCAATCCAGCATCCTTGCAACTCCACTGGAGAATCTCATTGGAGGCTGGGAGGCAGTAATTCAAACCATACATGTTTAAAACCTGTCCTGGCCTCCATGAAAATCAGAATGTTCACTATTCCATGCCTTGTACAGGCATTGGGGCAAGGATCAAATCTTACTGTGTTGGTCTCTTTCAGAAGTCAGCATAGTGCTTTGCAAAATGACAATTCTCAATAGAAAAATGACCCTAAATTCTGGAGAGAGGAAGATTACGAGACTGCATCTACCCACCTCAGCCAAATGGGCCAGGAGGGCAATGCTCTGCACTGTTTTTCCAAGGCCCATTTCATCAGCAAGAATGCCATTAATACCCTAGGGAGAAAAGAATATACTGTCAATACTTCCTGCATTTCATCACAAATGATTCTACTTATTGCCAAAAGGAACTTACCAAGATGACAGGCCTGATAAAAGTGACTGAAGCTACTCCCTAGTACCATGACCTATCACTGCAATGGTTTCTTTTTGCCAATGTCAGAGTTACAATTGTGATTAATGTTATATGAGATAAACAGGTCAAAGCCAGTTCTTAGCTAATCTAACCCAGACACAAAGGCAAACAATCAGATTTACCAAGACCTAAGACAAACTATATCATGATGTAACATTCTCCAATAAAATACGTAGGTGAGAAATACAGAAACAGGTCAGGGATTTAGCTTAGTGGCACCACACCTGCCTGGCAAGTGCAAGGTCCTGAGTTTGAGCCCCAGTACCAAAACAAAACAAACAAACAAACAAAAAAAACCCCAAAAAAATAGTGTTCTGCTCTGCTTCTTGTGAAAAGACAAAACTTTCAAAGAATTCATTTCACAATTACATCAAACCAAAAAGAAGACAAACAATAAACAAAAGAAGACAAAAGGCATGATATAGCTCTAAAATTTACCTGTTCATAGAGATTAGCCAACCAATTCATTCCTTTCAGCTGGTAACCTTTTAGTTTTCCATTAAAAATTGTGGGCTGTGGAATATCCTCACCAGCCCGGATAGATGGGTTTGCCAAACTATAACTCTCCCCAAACCCAGTGCCAGACTTGTTTGCTGCCCGAAGGGCAGCTGCTCGACTTTCTTTTGCATCTTCATCAAATGACCTTGTCTAGAAAATATAAAGATATTAAAAGAAAAAGAAAAAATATTAAATAGAAATAAAATTCCCAACAACCTATCTACACTACACTAAGAAAACTAACTGGAGGCCGGGGATGTAGCTCCTCAGTGGTGCCACACCTGCCTGAGCTCAATCCTTGGTACCAAAAAAAGAAAAAGAAAATGGAAACAATTTCTGATAATTTCATACTGTAATGTATATTATATATAATGATACATTAAAGTATATTACTAATATCATTTAATTACCAACCAGTGATATTAAGAATATGTTTTTTCTCAAGTTCAATCCCCAATACTAAAGAAAAAGAATATAATGCTTTTGATGGACATACACTAAGCCATGTTACATTATTTGCTACAGCAAGAAATTTGTTAAAGATGTGACAGAAAATCTCTCTGACTGGTTGAAGAAGGTAAGGTCCTCCCCACCCCCTGTACTGGGGATCGAATCCAGGATCTTGCACTTCTGAGGCAGGCATGGTGCCACTGAGCTAAATCCCCAGACCCTGGAGAAGGTATGGGAAGGTGGCATTTATGTCTACCTTTCACTTGGACCCAGTGAAAGTCACAAAGAGCCTCTTATCTAGTATTTTATTCTTTTTTTTTTTGGTTACTGGGTATCAAACTCAGGACCTTACACTTGCAAGGCAGGCGGCAGAACCACTGAGCTAAATCCCCAGCCCTTTAGTACTTTCAACTGCCTTTTCTTTACTTGTTCAGCCTAACTGATTTTATTAAATATCTCTATATCATATATAACAGAGCAAGTTATTACTAAAGTGAAAGAATATTGTAACTTAGCAATTTCTTCAACACATAAGGCTTTTTTAATAAGCTTTTTAAATAAGTGTGTTCTTTTTCAAAACCAAACAACCACAATAATGTATTTCATACTATATTATCAATCATTACTGAAGAGGGGACACACAAACACACACAAGACAACACATCTAACATTGAGACAAGTGAATGTTCATCATTCCACCTTTCTTCAAATATTCCCACTATTCTAAAGTAAATAGAGACATATGACCGCTCTATGTACACAGTCACATGCTGATTATAACTTTCACTGAAAATGTGACTAAGAATAAAGGAAGAACATTACCAAAAGATTGTGGTATACTTCCAAGGCCAATTACAGTACACATTTTCATTGTCAAGACTCACCCGGGCTTGGTGAATATGATAAGCATTTTCAGCATTCTTCAAGGCCTGGGCTTTAAAATGGTTACTATCTGAAAAGGAAAATTTGTAGATTATCACCTCTTATCTCTTCCAAAGGGAACTGACACCAACATATGTGGATCCTGATTTCCCCATTCTATTTATTCCTAGGCTCATGAAGGATGGAGGAGAGGAAGGCTAAATACTTTGACAGCAGCCAAGAGCTACAAATGAAAGGGAGGCAAAGGACTGTCATGGCTTCCAGCAGCCAAAACCAGCTAACAAAACTTACAAGGGGATCAGGCATGGTGGTGCACGCCTATAATCACAGCACTGAGGAGGACTGGGGCAGGAGGGTAACTGCAAATTCGAGTTCAAAACCAGCCTGAACACAGAGCAGGACCCTATCTCACCCCACCCCCCACCACCACATGACCCTGTTTCATTCCCCAGCACCACCACATCAACCAGGGGGATGACACCCACTGTCTCATTCCTGGAGACTCTTTTTTTATGGTCTTACCTTTTTAAAACAATGTTTATTAGTACATAATATTTATATTCCTTATGGGAAGTTGTACATATGCATCACACATCTTAATTCAATTTTTCATCCCCTTTTCCTTCACTCCTTCTCTCCATCTCTTGATCCTCTTTCCCTTTAAGAATGATTCATCTCCTTACTTCATATTATCTATCTTTATTCTGCCTGGAGATTCTTCTACAAAGTGTTACCAATAGTCAGGACAAATGAGACCATGATGATTCAAAACTGTATTTATGCTGGGTGAAACTATTTGAGGAGATAAAATACAGAGATGTGAAATCCTCAAAACACAATAAAGCATTATCATTAACTTTTATTTCCAGGTAAACATGCTCTTAGGCACTACTCTCTGGGGTAATACCTCTCAAACTTTACTCAGATTCTTCCTTCCCCTGTGGTCACGAAAATACCAAAACTGAACAGTATTTTATGCTTATATCATCAAAAATCTTTCGCGAGAGAGGATTTTCTCTGCTAAGACATGTTCTGTTTTCTTATTTCTATTTCTGTTTTGTGAGACATGATCTCATTACATAGTCCAGGCTGACCCTGAACCCACTATGCAGCCCAGGCTGCCTTCAAACATACTATCCTCCTTCCTCAGCCTCCGAAATACTGAAATCATAGGCGTGACATCATACCCAGCTGAATAAAGTTACTTTATAAATTTCTTTTCTAGAAGCAAACTCTCCCTCCTCTAAGACAATAAATCTTTCTTTTCTGATTAATATTACCTATAAATCAAGACAAAACTTTAAGAATTAATAATATATATAACCTTTGATATATTACATGGAGAGTACCAACTTCCTCTGCCTCCTGGCTCAGGACTCACCATAATCTTCCTGTGCAATGTTTACTACTACCCCTCCACCAATGTCAATTTGTCTCTGGGTAGAACTATCTTCCAGTTTCCTTAGAATTTCTTCCTGGATCCCGTCATGACCCATGTCTCGTTTGCGGCTCATGAAATGGGCATACAACTCTGTTTGAGTGATCAAGAAGTTGAGTTTTCGTTGTTGCCTCTTGGCCTGAAGCAGGAGAAAGATGAAAGTCAAAACAGTGCCAAGGGCCAGGGATTTAGCTCAGTGGTTGCCTTGCAAGCGCAAGGACCCAAATTCAATCCCCGGTGCCAAAAAAAAAAAAAACAGTGCCAAATCATCAATTATATCCAAGAGGGAGTCAATAAACTTCATTTAACCTTTATAAATCCTTTACTTTAAAAAGGTAAAAAAAAAAATACTAACAAATAATTTTATTCTAGCCAGGTCAAGGTACTAAGAACAAGAAATAACTTTCAACTGTAATCTAACAATGAACTATTTTTTTATTCTCTTTCACAATATGATGTTTTTCTCCTTTAAGCTTCTATCTAAAACATTTACTTCCTTGCTGAAATATTTTTATATAATGGCACTGAGCCATCAAGAAAATTCAAATATAGTCCATTTTAAACATAGATGGTAAATACAAGTGCTATTTTTTAAAAGGTAAATGTGTCATCTCAGTAGAAGTTATTCAACAAAGGCAACAAAGCAGGTATGTGAGTATAACAGGCCAACCAAAAAAATAAGATATTCCTCAAAAGAATCTGTGGCTCATCTATGATAATGATGGCTACAAAATATTCATGCAAGCCAGGCATGGTGAGGTGAAGCAGTAATCTCATAGCCCTTGGGAGGTAGAGGTGGGAGGATCAGTTGGGCCCACAAGTTTGAAACCAGCCTGGACAAAATAGCAGGTCCTGTCATCAAAACTAAAACTAGGGTCAGAGATTTAGCTCAGTGGTTCTGCCACCTGCCTCACAAGCAAAAGGTTCAGAGTTTGAGCCCCAGTACCAAAAAACAAAAACAAAAATAAACATATGGACAAAATACACATATACTATTTTTTTCATGCTGGAGATTAGCTTTTTTTTTTTTTTTTTTTTTTTTTTTTTTTTTTTTGGTACTGGGGATTGAACTCAAGTCCTTGTGCTTGTGAGGCAGACAGCAGAACCACTAAGCTAAATCCCCAGCCCTTCATGCTGGGGATTAAACCCAAGGCCTTACACATCCTAGGCCCACCCTCTATCACTGAATTATATACCTAGTCTTATACTAGCTTTTTAAAGTGTGAAAAAAACTAAATTAAAATTGTCTCAGAAATAGCTAGGTAGGGTCAGGAATGTAGCTCAGTGGCACCATGCCTGCCTGGCAAGCCCAAGGTCCTGAGTTTGATTTCCAGTAGAGAGCAAAAAAAAAAAAAAAAAAAAAAAAGATAATAGCCAGGTAAGGAAAATAATCATTACATCAATAAATAAAACCATTCTTAAGAGCAATAAAATAAGTGTAATAAAATATTACATTAATTCTATAAACACCAAATTAAAGTCATTATTTCAAACAACTATTTTATAATAAAATTCACATACAGCATTCTTGATTTATCCTTCACCCATCTCCCTAAAAATAATTAAGGAACACAGTAAAGAAATGACAGAAGTCCCAAAGTGTATTCTGTAAGATTGTATACCATGTAAAGTTATCCTTTCATCTTTCAGACTTTACAACACTTGATCCAAATTTAAATTAGAAGACAATGCAAGAGCCGGGCATGGTGGCGCACGCCTATAATCCCAGCACTCGGGAGGCTGAGGCAGGAGGATCACTGTGAGTTCGAGACCAGCATGGGCTACACAGTGAGTCCCAGGTCAGTCTCAACTACATAGTGAGACCCTGTCTCAAACTGCCCCCCGCAAAAAACAAAATGCAGGAAAACTCAGATTTTTCTCTTAAAGAATGTTCACATTCCAAAGCTTAAGTGCTATTAAGAAAACCTTTCTAACTAAAAAAATTATGCAAAAAACCAATATCTTCTTTTCACCTTCACTTTAAAAGTACCAGATGATTTAACTGAGGTAAATTAAGAGAACAAACTTCTACGAAAAAGACACATCAGGGCCGGGGATTTAGCTCAGTGGTTCGGTAGCCTGCCTTGCAAGCACAAGGGCCCGAGTTCAATCCCCAGAACAAAAAAAAAAAAAAAAAAAAAAAAAAGAAAAAGACACATCAGTCAACATAACCATGTTGAGAAAATCTAGGTCCCACAAACCTAGCTGATAAACCAAGCTACATACAAAAACCTTTAAGTTCAGGCAGGGAGTTAGCTCAGTGTCAACATATCTGCCTGGCAGGTGCAAGGACCCCAGTTTGATTCCTGGTACCAGAAAAAAAAAAAACAACAACCAAAAAGCTTTAAGATCTATAGCTAAGTTTAAGTGCTTCTAAACTCTGTGTGTTAAGAAGTCCCAACAGCAACGAACATTTCCCAGCTCAGTAACACGTTTATTTTGTATGCAAAGATAAAAAGTTGTCCGAGGGCTCAAGAGATGTGGGCAAAATCCATATTCTTCCTCAAAGCCATGATTAAGGAGGGATAATCAAGAGCTCCTGTACTTTGAAGAGTAACACACATATCTGAAAGAAAACATTGCCTGCTAATTCACTGATGTTCTTCCTTCTCCAAACCTCCACTTTCCTCAACCTTTCCACTCCTCTCAATTGCTTTCTCAATGGCAAAACAATAACTTAATTCCCCTTCCTCTCCCAACAATATACTTAGATCAGTATATAGCTTAGATCAGTTGAAAACAGGTTCAACAATATGGGCCACAGGCCAGGCGTGGCAGCACGTGTCTGTAATCCCAGCACTCAGGAGGCTAAGGCAGGATGATTTCCAGTTCAAGGCCAACCTGGGCTACATAGTGAATTTCAAAGCCAGCCTGAACTACACAGCAAGACTGTCTCAAAAAACCAGAAAGAAAGGCCAGGCATAGTGGCACACTCCTATTAATTCCAGTACTCAGGGAGGACTGCTGTGAGCTCAAGGCCACCGTGGGCTACATAGTAAGTTCAAGACCAGGCTGAACTACACGGTGAGACTCTCAAAAACAAACAAAATTCGGGCTGGGGAGCTCAATGGTTCTGCCGCCTGGCCCTGCCTGCTTCACAAGCGCAAGGTCTGCAGTTCAATCCTCAGTACCCCCCCCAAAAAAAAGAAGAAAAGAAAGAAAAAGAAAAGAAAAAAATTAATTTTCGACAATCTGATTCAATGTGAAGTTTTCAAAGTGCACACCGATCTCTTAATGTGGTAATTAGGGTTTTCAAATTTTCATGTTTTGCCCTATGTTATGGCTTGAATCTAGATGCCCCCCCTCCGCCCAAGCTTCCTGCAGACACAGATAGGGAGTTTAGAAGGCAGCTTGATTAGGCTGAGTGAATGTGGATTAAGGATGTGATCCAGGGGTTAAGGATGGCCCAACCTGGGCATGCGTGGCACCACCCAAAAGGTGAGTAGCCTGGAATGTAAAAGGGCGAGAGGCAGGCTACAGCCACTGCTTCGCTACTCACTGCTTTCTACTGTGAACTATTTTATCTCTGCGATGCCCCTCTTAAAGCCAGCAGACTATGGGCTGAAACCTCTACAAACTGAGCTGAAGTAAACCTTTCCTCCTTTAACTTTGGAAGTCAGGTGTTTCGTCAACGCAAAGAGAAACCCTAAGACACCATACCTCCCGCATTTCTTCATCCAACTTCCGCTGCTCCAAAGCTTCCTTCTCTGCTCGCTTGCGGTGTTCCTTCTCTACCTTCTCGTATTTCTTCCAGTACAGAAGCATCTCCTTGGTGAGGCGGCGGGCACGAGGCAAAGTCTCCTTACAGTTCTTCTGGGCCTGCAGGGCAGCTCGACGCACCTCCTTCATGCACTGGTGGGCAAGCTGAGAACAGCAACATTATCACAACAGGGGAGGACCCCAGACCAGGGACAGCTCTCCCTTGACTCTAAAGTACATCATTCCTCAATCTATTTAGCAGGAACAGTCCACGCAGGGCCCCATTTCTTTCTTCCCCAACTTGATCAATGTATTTACATAATACCACACTCAATCTTGAAGGTAATGTAAGAGATAAGAAATCTATCCACATGTACCACTTAGAAGATGAAACAATGTACAACTAAGAGGACCTGTTATGTACAGGTTAAGTTACAAAGTGTTATCAGGCATATTATTATTATTATTATTATTATTATTATTATTATATGTTAGGTACTACTTTCATATATTAATTTATTCTTCACAAAAACTCTCTGAAGTTTTCTTTCTATTTTACACGAGGAAAAACTGAATGACTAGCCAGCCCAGAGAAATACAACTAATAATGCTACCTCATCTGATCCTCACAACCCTCAAAAATTGTGCTACTGCCCTCTAATGGAAGATACTCAAATAGGCACTTCTTGGAAGAAACTAAGCAGAGGAGACTCCATAAGACCCTAATGAATCAAGAGTAAACTATGGTTTCATGCAAAAAGGACCGAATACCAAAAATGTGAGGAAGAGTCATTTTACTTATCAAATAGATTAAGAATATTTATAAACTCTTAGATACTATTAGATTTATGATCAACAGACAAGAGTACTACCAAGAATGCATGGAAAGAAAATGAAAGAGAAAATATAAAACTATAATGTTACCTTTCGGCTATTAGTGAGAAATAGGTTCCGAGCTGAAGCTTTCTGCTTGTTGGCCTGAAACATTTAAAAGTAATATTTCTTTTAGGATTCACTTTTTAAAAATACTATTATGGAGACATTTTTATTCAATTCCTAAACAACTAAAAATAAGGAGAACAACGCCTGCTTCCCACCCAGCAGCCATCGCTCAAGCGCCGGGAAGGTAGGCCTGCCCGATCCACTGCGGGAAGGAGAACCACGCCTGCTCCCAACCCAGCCGCCATAGCTCAAGCGCCGGGAAGGTAGCCGCACGGGCACCCCTGAACCCCCATATGTGCAAGTCTTTGGACCCACTCTGCAAAGACAGAGGTGGTCATCAAGGGTATTTTTCTGAGTTCCCAACTTTGAACATCTTTAAAGAAAGGGCGTGGGAAACCTGTAATAGAACATTGCAGAGTTCAACCATTCAGAAGGATGGGGAACTCAATCTGGGCCTTGCAACCCGAGGTCAGTCAGCATCAGGGGATTCAGCAATCAGCTAACTGAGATCAGGAGTCTTGCATCCTCACTCTGTCTGAGCCATTAAATGGTAAATATACTATATTAAAAAGTTTGCTCACTGCAGACATGTTCTGGACTGCTTCTTGATTTCAATTTAATTCAAATGATTTAAGGGTGATAGACTAGTGACTACCACAGGTGGTCAGTGTCCAAGTTGTGCTTGATCTTAATGTGGTGCTGATTGTATCAGCTGGGGTAAAGCATTGCCGTTGATTTGATGAGCTGTTTTCTCTGATGTTATGAAGATGAGAATGTCTGTGGGTCGTTAGAGACACAGAAGCTAGGGTGCAACTATATCAGGAAGATTTGGGTGATAATCCAGAGATT